>NC_054479.1:48776618-49097073 GCF_017639515.1 Carcharodon carcharias | reverse complement strand
TCATGGGGAGACAGTGGCTTAGTGGTATTTTCACTAGACTATTGTCACTGGACTAGAGACCCAAAGTAATGCTCTGGGGATCTGGGTTTGAATCCCACCATGGCAGATGGCAGAATTTGAATTCAATGAAAATCTGGAATTAAAAGTGTAATGATAACCATGAAACCATTGTTGATTGTTGGAAAAACTTGTCTGGTTCACTAATACCCTTCAGGGAAGGAAATCTGTTGTCCTCGCCTGGTCTGAACTACATGTGACTCCACAGCAATATGGTTGATTCTTAAACGTCCTCTGAAATGGCTGAGCAAGCAACTCAGTTGTATCAAACTGCTACATTTCCTAAAAGGAATGAAACCGGATGGACCATCTGGCATTGACCTAGCACTGGCAATGACAATGGCAAACTCAGCCCTGTTGAGCCTGCGAAGTCCTCCTTGCTAACATTTCGGGGCTTGTGCCAATATTGCTGAACTAGTCTGTCTCACAACCTGACATAATCATACTTACAGAACCATACCTTACACATTATGTCCCAGACACCACCATCATCATCCCTGGGTATATTCTATCCCACCGGCAGGACAGACCCAGCAGAGATGGTGGCACAGTGGTATACACTCAGGAGTTAGATGACTTGGAAGTCTTCAACATCAACTCTAGACCCCATGAAGTCTCATGACATCAGGTCAAACATGGGCAAGGAAACCTCCTGCTGATTACCATATACCATCACCCCTCAGCTGATGAATGAGTACCCTTCCATGTTCAACACCACTTGGAGGCTTGGAGGAAGCAGTGAGGGTGGCAACGGCGCAGGATGTACCCTGGGTGGGAGACTTCAATGTCTATCACCAAGAGTGGCTTGGTAGCATCACTACTGACAGAGCTGGCTGAGTCCTAAAGGGCATAGCTGCTAGACTGGGTCTGCAGCAGGTATTGGGGGAACCAACAAGAGGGAAAAACATACTTGACCTCATCCTCGCCAACCTGATGCAACAGATGCATCTATCCATGACAGTATCGGTAGGAGTGTCCCCTGCACAGCCCTTATGGAGATGAAGTCCCATCTTCATATTGAGGATACCCTCCAAAAGTGATGTGTGGCACTACCACTGTGCTAAGTGGGATAGATTTTGAACAGATCTAGCAACTCAAAGTAGGCATCCATGAGGTGCTGTGGGCCATCAGCAGCAGCAGAATTGTACTCAGCCACAATCTGTAACCTCATGGCCCTACATATCCCCCATTCTACCAGGCTAGGAATCCTGTAGCGAGTAACTCACCTCCTGACTCGCCAAAGCCTCCACCATCTATAAGGCACAGGTCAGGAGTATGATGGAATACTCTCCACTTGCCTGGATGAGTGTAGCTCCCTCAACACTCAAGAAGCTTGACATCATCCAGGACAAAGCAGCCCACTTGATTGGCACCCCATCCACAAACATTCATTCCCTCTACCACTGACGCACAGTAGCAGCAGTGTGAACCATGTACAAGATTCATTGCAGGAACTTATCAAGCTCCCTGAGACAGCACCTTCCAAACCCATGACTGCTACCATCTAGAAGGACAAGGGCAGCAGGCAGATGGGAACAGCCCCAGCTACAAGTTCCCCTCCAAGCCACTCACCAGCCTGACTTGGAATGTATCACCGTTCCTTCAATGTCGCTGGGTCAAAATCCTGGAACTCCCTCACTAACAGCACTCTGGACTGCAGCGGTTCAAAAATGCAGCTCACCACCACCTTCTCAAGGGCAATTAGGGATGGACAATTAGGCCTAGCCAGCGATGCCCACATCCCGTGTATGGATAAAAAAACTAAAACAACTTACAATTATGTCACATCTTAAATGTAGCAAGCTGTCCCAATGCACTTCATAGGAGAGTTATCAGACAAAATCTGACAACTAGCCATATAAAGAGATATTAGAACAGATGACCAGTAGCCTGGCCAGAGAAATAGGCTTTAAGGAGCATCTTAAATGAGGTCAGAAACATATAGGTAGAAGGCGTGGGAAGGTAATTCCAGGGCTTAGGGACCAAGGCAGTTGAAAGCATGGTGGCCAATGGTGGAGCAATTAAAATAGGGGATATGCAAGAGGCCAGAATTGGAGAAGCACAGAGATCTCGGAGTGTTGCGGAATTGGGGAAGGTTACAGAAGTGGGAAGGAGCCAATGCCATGGAGGAATTTGAATACAAAGGTAAAAAATGTTAAAATCCAGGCAAATCTGGGTTAAGAAGAAACATTTTGCCTTGTGTAGTTCAGATAGAAAAAACATCACACTTGGCTGGCTGCATCTCAATTCTGGGGCTCACTACAAAACCAAGGGTCACACAGTGCACTGCTGGTTGGCTATGTTGGGGCATTGGATTCAGAATACAAATCAGGTTTATTGGCCCCAATAGTGGGCCATTTTGGAAGGTTAGGGTGTGAACTTGTCACCAGCATGGCAAGCGTTCCATTCATCACTCCTGAGCCTGGCTAATTTTCCTGCTCTCTGATCACTAGTATAATTACAGTGGGCTCATTGAACTCCATCAGAGAATCTGGCAGGTGAGGGGGCTGTTTGGTCAAGGGAACATGGAGCATGGCTGTGGTTGAGACTTCAGAACGTGTTGAAAATGCTGAGGTGATGCTTTCTCTACAATGACAGGTGAACCTACCACGAACAAAGTAAATCAGGGCCTTTAGAATGTTTTATGGTCATGAGGGCAGATAGTTTTATTTAAAGGATCAGCAATAGCCTAAGTATGAAACTTCAACAATGGGTGATGTATTACAACCTGGTCCAATTCTGGATTCAACACTAGACCCATGACCTGACATATCAATTATACCAAGTTATGAATCATAATAGGGATAATTCCCCATGCCCAAATCTCCACAACTTTGAGTGAGGTCCATAAGTCCCTCAGCTATAGCTTCTCAGTTTATGATGGCTTCAGAACTCCTTGATCTTGTTACAGCTTTGTAAAATGCTCCCAGCTATCCGCTATCCCACAAGTTATAACCCAGTAATTATAAGTATATATGAAAAAATAAAAGTCAGATTTAATATTTTAAAAAGAGAGAGATGGTTACAAGACTGTTCAAGGCTGTCATAGCATCACAGGCTTCAAGTGACATTTATAAACTATTGAAGTGACTGAAAGCCTTGATCAAACTCCAGTCGCTCACATCAACTATCCATTATTCTTGGCGCATTTGACAAAATAAGCCACAAGTAAAGGAGTTAAATGTTGTAATTCAATCAAAGGCTCAGGGTGATGTCTATAAGCCCCTCCAGCTATGGCCTCACAGTGACATCTTCAGGACCCCTTGATTGTGTTACATCTTTATAACTCCCTTGCAACCATCTGTTATCCTATATGTTATAAATAAGACTAAAAGAAGCAGCTTAGGTTTGACTTTTGATGTGACCGTTTGATCTACTCATCTTTTTTTATGAAGGGAGTATTTTGCAGTATCTGTGTCCAAACTTTTCTGACATGGGAGTGTTACTTTGATCTAATGAGGGGAAAATCTCTAAAGGTACTCAAAGTAATATTACTATGCCAGTGATTAAAAAATCTTGCCCTTTAAGGGATCAAATCATGCTTTTCATTTTTGCTCACTTGGTAAAGACTCTTGCATCTGAGTCTGAGGTTGTGGTTTCAAAGTCCACATATGATTTGAGCACAAGGCCTAGGCTAACACTGCAGCATAGGAACCGGGTGAACACAGAATTGCCAGAAATGGAGTCCTTCAGATGAGACATTAAACTGAGGGGCTCGTCTACACCTCTTTAGCTCACCTCAGTAGAGCTGAGACCACTATCAGATCAGCCATAGAACCATAGAACTATAGAAATGTTACAGCACAGAAGGAGGCCATTTGGCCCATCTTGTCCATGCCAGCTCGAGGACACCCAGATGCCCTTTCTAATCCCACTTTCCTGCACCCAGCCCATAGCCCTGCAGCTTATAGCACTTAAGCTGCAGATCCAAGTACTTCTTAAAAGAGGTTAAAGTTTCTGCCTCTACCACCAACTTGGGCAGCGAATTCCAGGCACCCACTACCCTCTGCGTAAAAAAGTTCTTCCTCATGTCCCCCCTACACCTTCTGCCACTTATCTTGAATCTATGTCCCCTGGTTCTAGAATTCTTCATCAAGGGAAACAATTTTATCCTGTCCACTCTATCTATTCCCCTCATAATTTTGTACACCTCAATCAAGTCACCTCTCAGCCTTCTTTGTTCTAAGGAAAATAACCCCAACCTATCCAGTCTCTCCTTGTAGCTACACCATGATCTTATTGAATGGAGCAGCAGGTTCGAAGGGCCAAAGGGCCTACTCCTGCTCCTATGTCTACCTTTTTAGCTGTTTGTTGGGGCTTCCACACTCTATTTGAAGATAAGTATTTGGTCCTTAGTGTCCTGATTAAAATTATCACCTCAAGCAACACCAGGAACAGAAGATTAACCAGTTATTCCTCTTATTGTTGTTTGTGAGAAATGGACACAATGGTGCCTTGTTCATTTACATAGCAATGGAGTATTTCAATGCCATTCAATGTATGTGAAGTTCCTTGGGATATTTCAGAGAGGTGTAGCAAGGAATTAGATTTTTCCTATAAAATCAAAGTAAATCTACTGTATAACATAAATTAGTCATTCTCTCTATTGATCGCAAATGACAATCTGTTATTCCAAAATATGCTGGAAAAACTCAGCAGTTAATGCTTCAAGTCCGTATGACTTCTTCATTCTGAAGAAGAGTCATATGGATTCGAAACATTAACTCTGTCTTTCTCTCCACAAGTGCTGTTATACCTGCTGAGTTTTTCCAGCATTTTTTGTTTTTGTTTTAGGTGTCCAGCAGCCACAATCTCATGCCTTTATCTGTTATTCCAGTTGAGTTTGGTCAAACAATGACAGTAAATGCTTTAAGAAGTTTGAAGTCTTGCTTTCTCTTTAATTTTCCTGCTTGAAGGTATTGGGATCCTCACTGGGAAATTCTTGGACAGACAGCAGTTACTCTTTGGTATCTCACCCAAGTACTAGTGTGTGAACCTTGTCAGTGAGTATCAAGTTTTCCTGATCAGGACATTGCAGCCAATCCCCACCTTGTTCTCACCCAATGACTATGCACACACCACATCCAGTAGGGGTCACTGTGTAACTAGCAGGGGCAGGAGTACATGGGCGCTGGTGCCAATTGTAGTGCCCCTAGTGATCAGTTGAAATCAGTAGATTACAGATCAGGGCTGGAACCTGGATGGCATTTGGTCAGTACAGTTCAAGGGTGGAAACTTCACATCTTCAGTGATTGGGAAAACTTTCAGGTTGAAGTATCTAAAAGTGGATATCATATTTTGCGATGTAACATGTGGATGCCAAAGCATGCCATCAAAACTTATGGGACTCTGTTGTATTTTCATTGCCACAGCTCATGTTCAAAATGGAGGAAACACTAAACGGAGTCTTCCACTCCTACTTGCTTCTGATGAAAAGAAAATTAACAAACACTTGCAGTTATCACATTTCTCGAAAACGTGCCATAACACTTCATTCAAAATTAATTACTTTGAAGTGTTATTACGTAGGCAAGTGTGCTGTCAGAAGGTGCTAAGTGCAGGTTTGATAAGTCCCTGAAAAGGAAGTGGAAAAAAAATCAAATGCATCTGCACAGTTTGGAAGCTGACCCCAGCACCCCCTAACCAACCCTGTCCGCCACCAACTCCATCAGCACCAAACCTGTGGAATTTAGATGGGAAGGGCTTTCCTTATGTGTCTCAAGACATTTCTTTGACAAGAAAGGGGCAAAGTAAAGTATTTCATATTGAATTTCTGTTTCTTTCTACTTCTGAGCAATAGGTTAAAAGATAGTCACATTTTATAACACCCGGCTCCATCTATTCGATGATCTCAGTAAAACTAGCCTAGGCGGTTTCAATCCTGGTTCCCAATAAATTTGAAAAACAACCAGGCAATATAAGCTAAAGGGTACAATTCTACAGAGGGTTCAGGAACAGCTGGACATATACGTACACAACTCATTGAAGGCAGCAGGGCAGATTGAGAAAGTGGTCAAAAGGCACAATGGAACCTGGGCTTTATAAATATGGGCAGAGGGTACAAAAGCGAGAAAGTTATGATGAACCTTTATAAAACACTGGTTCAGTCTCAACTCGAGTATTGTGAGCAGTTCTGGGTAATGTGTTTTGTGCCTCAGAGATCTGCAGAGATGACACTTGCTAGGTGCTATGCATGAACAGGAGATTTATTATAATGCTTTTAAAGTATCTGCGCCTCATGCTTACTGCTTGGGTTTCAGTTTCTCTAATCCCACTCACAAGCTTAACTCACAGCACATAGCACAGTGAGCAGTTAACAGACACACATAATCAAACAAAAGAACACAAGGACTTAGAGCAGGAATAGCCCATTCAGGCTCTCAAGTCTGCTCTGTCATTAAATAAGATCATGACTGAGCTGATTGCGGTCTCAATTCCACTTTCCTATCTGCCTCCCATTGTCCTTGACACAATTGTCAATCAAAAATCTTATCTAACTCAGCCTTGAATATATTTAATGCTCTCTGGGGTAGAGAATTCCACAGACTAATGACCCCTGAGTGAAAAAACTCTCCTAAACTCCGCCTTAAATCGAAAACCCTTAATTTTTAATCTTCCCCCCAGTTCTAGACTCCCCCATAAGAGGAAATACCCTCTCAGCATCCACCCTGTCAAGTCACCTCAGAATCTTATATGTTTCAATAGCACCATCTCTCATTCTTCTAAACTCCAATGGGTATAGACCCAATCTGCTCAACCTTTCCTCATAAGAAAACCCCTTCTTCCCAGGAATGATACCCTCTTTAAACTGCTTCTTTTGCAATTATATCCTTAAGCAAGGGGACCAAAACTGTACACAGTAGTCCAGATGTAGTGTCGTTAAGATCCTGTACAGCTGTAGCAACGCTTCCATATTATATACTCAATTCTCCTTGTAATAAATGCCAACATTCCATTTGCCTTCCTAATCATTTGCTGTATCTGCATACGAACTTTTTGTGATTCATGAACCAAGACACCCAGATCTCTCTGTGCCACTGAGTCCTGCAATCTCTCCATTTAAGTAGTATACTACTTTTCTCTTCCTCCTGTCAAAGTGGACAAGTTCACATTTTCCCACATTATACTCATCTGTCAAATTTTTACCCACCTGTTTAACCCATCTTAATCCCCTTGTAGATACTTTGGATTGAATATTACGGGGAGGCAGATGGCTCCCCTCCGCCAGCAGCCCCTACCCTCCCCATCCCCCCCAGAAACAAAGTTGGCATGGAGCTGACCTGCTCCACACTGGTCTGCCACCTAGCCATAACGGACTGCGGTAGGCTAAACAAGGGCTGAGTGGGACTTCCGCTCCTCTCTGTGGAGGAAGTCTCACCCTCAGGAGCTACTGGACAATCCAATTGGCTGGCAGCTCCATCAGCCCTGGCAGCACCAAGAGCATGTTAGTGGGCACTGCCAGGACTGCAAGAAGAGGAGAAAGGAGGCCCATGGATTCCTGAAAACAGCTAAGTCTTGGGCAGTGGAGTTGGGGGGTGGGGGGTTTGGTTAAGCCGGTCATGGGTGGGTGTTGGGGCTGGGGCTACATGAGTTTAAGGTTGCAGGCAGGTAGGAAGAAAATAATTGGGGTTCTGCCTTAGTGGGGCCACCCACTATTTAGCAAAGGACAGCCCCTGAAGATTCTTCTCTTGTCATCCTTTGAAGAGATTATTTAAAAAACCAGATTGCCTATTTCTACCCAACTGCTCACGCCAAACATTTTATGGTATGGGCAGAGTATTATCAGAGTCAGTTGGCTTGGTAACAAGCCTAATTCACCATTGATTATTTACTTAAATATGGTGGGTGGGCTGCCAATTTCAGCAGCTACTCATCCCTGTATTATGGGGGTGAGCTTGGTTGGGGGGGGTTGGAAGTTGGCCACCCTATTTATATACCCCCCGCCAAAAACATGCCCAGGAGGGGCACATAAAATGCAGCCCTTTATGTTTTCTTCATAACTTACTTTCCTACCTACCTTTGTATCATCAGCAAATTTAACAATCAAGCATTTGGTCTCTTTATCCAAATCTCTGACGTAGATTCTAAATAGATTAGGCCCTGGCACTGATCCCGGTGGCACTTGACAAGTTACAGCTCGCCAACATGAAAATAACCCATACATCCTTACTCTCTGCTTCCTGTTAGCTAACCAATCCTCTACCCATGCTAATATGTTATGCCCTACGCCTTGAGCTCTTATTTTGTGCAGTAACCTTTGATGTGGCACCTTATCAAATGCCTTTGGAAATCTAAGTACCACATCTTCATGTTCCCCTATATCTACCTTGCTTGTTACTTCCTCAAAGAATTCTAATAAATCAGTCAGTCATGATTTCCCTTTCACAAAACCATGTCAACTCCACCTGATTATATTAAGGGCTTCTAACTGCTTGATCCCATTATGGTTTTCTAAATGTTCTGCTATTACTTCCTTAATGATGGATTCTAGCATTTTCCCTATGATAGATGTTAGGCTAACTGGCCTGTAGTTTCCTGCTTTCTGTCTCCCTCCTTGAATAAAGATGTCACATATGCAATTTTCCAATCCTCTGGGATCTTCCCAGAATCTAGGGAATTTTGGAAGATCAGAGCCAATCCATCTACTATCTCTGCAGCCATTTCTTTTAAGACCCTGGGATGCAGGCCATCAGCTCCAAGGAACTTGTCAGCCTTTAGTTCTAATAGTTTTCACAGCACCTTTTTCCTAGTGATTGTGATTGATTTAAGTTCCTACCTCCCTTTTACTTCTTGATTTTTAAGTATTCTTGGGATATTTTTTGTGTCTTATACAGTGAAGACTGACTCAAATACCTGTTCAACATTTCTGTCGTTTCCTTGTTTCCCATTATTAATTCCCCAGTCTCACCCTTTAAGGGACAAATGCTTACTTTAGTTACTCTCTTCCTTTTTAAATGCTTATAGAAACTCTTATTATCTGTTTTTATATTTCTAGCTAGCTTTCTCCCATACTCTTCTCCCTCCTTTTTTTTTGGTCATTTTTTGCTGGCTTCTAAAATCTGTCCAATCTTCTGACCTACTGCTAACCTTTACAGCATTGTACGCTTTTTTGTTCAATTTGAAGCAATCCGCAACTTGCTTAGTTGGTCATGGATGGTACAGCCTTCTCATGGAGTCTTTCTCGCTCACTATATTTTAGCTGAGAATTATGAAATAGCTTCTTAAATGGATGAGCTGCTTCTAACTCTCCTACCTTTTAACCTATTTTCCCAGTACAGTTTAGCCAACTGTGCCTTTATACCTTTGTAATTCCCTCTATTTAAGTTTAAGACATGAAAACATAAGAATTAGAAGCAGGAGTAGGCAATTCAGCCCCTCGAGCTTGCCCCACCATTCAATACAATCATGGCTGATCTCATTTCGGCCTCAACTCCAATTTCCCGCCCTCTCCCCATAACCTTTCAACCCGTTACTAATTAAAAATCTGTCTTTCTCCTCCTTAAATTTATTCAGCATCCCAGCATCCATTGCAATTTGAAGTAGTGAATTTCACAGATTCACGACCCTTTGAGAAAAGTAATTCCTCCTCATCTCTGATTTAAATCTACCATCCCTTAGCCTAAAACTATGGCCACTCATTCTAGAATGCCCCACCAGGGGAAACATCCACTCCACATCTACTTTGTCTATCCTCTTTAGCATCTTATATATCTCAATTAGATCTCCTCTCATCCTTCTAAACTCTAGGCCTAAACTGCTCAGTCTTTCCTCATAAGACAAGCCACGCATCTCTGCAATCAATCTAGTGAACTTCCTCTTAACCGCCTCCAATGCGACTACATCCTTCTTCAAGTAAGGGGACCAAAACTGTGCACAGTACTCTAGCTGCGGTCTCACCAATGCCTTGTACAGTTGCAACAACACTTCCCTATTTTTATATTCTATTCCTTTAGGAACAAATGCCAAAATTCCATTTGCCTTCCTTATTACCTGCTATACCTGCATACTAGCTTTCAGCGATTCACGCACAAGGACACACAAATCCATCTGCACTGAAGTTTCGCTGCATTTAAATAATAAGTCACCTTTTTATTCTTCCGACCAAAATGGATAACCTTACACTTATCCACATTAAAACCCATCTGCCAAATTTTGTCCCATTCACCTAACCTGTCCATATCCATTTGTAAATGTCTTATTTCTTCATTGCAACTTACTTTCCCATCTATTTTGGTGTCATCTGCAAATTTAGCTGCCATGCCTTCTACCCCTGAATCAAGTCATTAATATAGATTGTAAATAGTTGGGGCCCAAGGACCGAACCCTGTGGCACCCCACTAGTTACAGCTTGTCATCCAGAAAAAGTCCCATTTATTCCGACTCTCTGCTTTCTGTTGGTTAGCCAGTCCTCTATCCAAGCTAATATATTACCCTTAACTCTGTGTCTCTAGGCTTAGACCCATATGCCTCACCCTCAAACTGAATGTGTCTGTCTATCATGCTATGATAACTGTTGCCTAGAAGCTCCTTTACTATAAGATAATTAATTACCCATGAATTGCCCATTAGCAGGTATAAAATAGCCTGCTCCCTGGTTGACACTAGAACATGCTGCTCTAAGAAATTGTCTTGAATACCTTCTGTGAATTCATCTTCCAGGCTACTTTTGCCAAATAGCGAACAATTGAACAATCAAACTCAACATGGATACCAAACTTTTGGAAGGATGTGAAGTTATTAGAGAGGGTGCAGAAAAGATTTATGGGAAAAGTTCAAGGGATTATGTGGATAGATTGAAGGAAAAAAAATTGCATTTATATAGTGTTTTTTACAACCACCAGATATTGTATAGTGATTTACATTGAATGAAGTACTTTTTTTTGAAGTGCAGCCACTGTTATAATATAGAAAACAAGATAGCTAATTTGCACACTGCAAACTCTCACAAACAGCATTGTGATAATGACTGGATAACCTGCTCTTGTGATGTTGATTGAGGGATAAATATTGGCCAAGGCATAAGGGATAACTCCCTGCTCTTCTCCTAAATAGTACCATGGGATCTTTTATATCCACCCAAGCAGGCAGACAGGGCCTCAAAACATGAAATCTCCAACACTACAGCACTCCTTCAACATGCACATCGGAGTGTCAGCCCTCATTTTTATGCTGAAGCCCTGGAGTGAAACTTGAATCCAGAATCTTGTGACTCAGAGTGCTACCCACTGAGCCGCAGCTGACACAAACTGTCATTGCTCTCCTTACAGAGGGTTGAGAGAAAATTTGCCAGATGTGTTCAAAATCATGAGGTGTCTAGACAGAATAGATAGAGAGAAATTGTTCCCATTGGCGGAAGAGTCAAGAATCAGAGGACACAGGTTGAAAGTGATTGGCAAAAGAAACAAAGCTGACATGAAGAGAAAATATTTTACGCAGTGACTAATCTTTGCAGTACTTTACGCTTTTTCTTTCAATTTGACACAATCCTTACCTTCCCTTAGTTGGTTGTGGATGGTGCAGCCTTCTCATGGAGTGCACTGCTTGAAAGTGTGGTCGAGGAAAATTCACTTGTGGCTTTCCAAAGGGGATTGGAGGGAAAAAAATTACAGGGCTATGGGAAAAAGCTAAATTGCTCTGGCAGAGAGCCAGCACCCTAGAAGCATGTGCCAGATATGACAAAGCTTTTAGGAAGAAAGGTTTTCCTGCTGGAGGAATGGACAAAACTCAAAGCCCTTGACTCACTCACTGCTAGCCCAAGGCAGCAGAATGCAATATAAGGAAGTTGTCCTTTCAAAGAAGGAACACACACACCTGCATGATGCCCGAGAAATGTGTTGAACGTGATTTTAGCAATGCTCAGTGTCTACCTGATAGCTCTAAACAAACATTGGAGACAAGGGGAGGTATTTAATAGCAGCTGCTCTGAGGTAAATATATGGTCTTTGCTTTAAAGTTCTGTTGTGATCTGATGGTGCTTTGGAACACAGAGGAGGTGTTTCTAGGTTTTCAAAGAGCAAGTTAGGTTTGTTGAATGCTTGATGCTGGTATAGTGATCACTATCTCTGTGATTACATACTGGCAGACATAACAACAAGGCACGGCAGGAGAAGCTGGCTGAGTACCACAGGAGCACTATTCATGCTGAAAGTAAAACATGGAAAGTTGACTATATCTTTCTATCTATTGTTTCAGAACTATCATCCTTCTCAAAGTGAACGTTCGATCTAATCTGAATCGATTTTATCTAGTGGATTAGAATGATATTGGCTTGTAATGTGATGATACCAGAAGAGTTCAAACTTTAAGCTATTCACTATCCACTACCAAAAATCAAACCTAGAATCTGCAGGTGAATCTGTGTGAAAGGCTTATCACTCTATCTTCTATCTATCACTATATCATACCAAAACCTGCTTGTCTTGATTTTGTCATTAAAGGCTCATATTTTCACTTTCAGAATAGGGAATCCTTTTTTTCCCAGATGCTTTATATGCCCTGCACAGGACAATCAACATCAGTAATAAATCCAATGGTGGGGAGGCTGGGGTGGAATACTTTGAATGCTTATTGTTCAGAAAAATATTGGAGATGAGAAAAAAAAGACTGTATGACTGTTCAGAGTGATTGGAGGCAGGAGGTCATGTGATGAAGCCTTTAGGAATACATCCCAACAGAGTTGACAGGTCTACTGAGAAATCTTGGTGAAGGCCTGAGACCCACAGTGCTGGGCAACACCAAAGCTGAAAATGCCGAGGGGAAGATGGAGAAGGCCCAAAGTTTACTTGCTCGAACCAGAGGAGCACCCCTGTTCTCCCCGGCAAACCAGAAAACTTATTTAAAAAATATAAAAACTTGCTTTACCCTTTCGGCCTTGGCTGCTGTTCCCAGCAAGTTTTGCCTGATGAAAGCCATCAGTTCTCCCACAACCAGGCCAAGGGTTAAGATGGCAGATGGAATCCTGATGACTGCAGGCAGGTGTGTAAAAATCAGCCCCTTAAAGTCAGATTTCCTGACTGAAGCAGGCCAGGGGCTATGAGTGCAGCGTAAGTGCGGACCTAAACATTGAGGCACCGTTGGCTGCCCAACTCCATCCCTAAGATGAGTTCATTCATCACAGACCAAGAGGTGAGGCGGGGAATTCTGTGGTTGGGTAAGGGCAATACATTTGCAGATGAAGCCACGTCGTCAGCTCAGGATCCCTTTGGTCCAACTAAATGAGTTGCCATCCTGTTAGCATTTCCGGAGTCAAGATTTACTCATCAATCTGGTATGGAAGGAGGATGTAAATCAGAAACAAATTGGGAGTCCGGCAAAATCAAAGAAATGAAAGCTTTTGCCTTGTTTCTGCCCCAACATGCTGAAACATGAGGCTGCTCCTCTCTCTCCTTACTACTATCTCAAATAGATTGAAAAAGCAGAAGGATGATTTGATTATTGAAATGGTAGAATTACGTGCTGTGGAGGGTGCTGAATATAGATGAGTTTATTTGTATCTGCAATAGCTGAGCATAATTAATGATTGAATTATTTTGTTAATCCCAATGCCATGACTCAGTGACATCCTGTGCCAACATCTCAGCACTGCATCGAATAGCCTAGCTGCCATCACAGCTATTAATATTGAAAATTCAGTAGGCCAAGTTTTCTGACTGAAGCCTCCAGCATGGAACCTTACCAAGTGGGTGTGTCCACCAGGAGGTCTTGCGTGGAGCCTGTTATTTTCCATGAAATTTAACCAATGGGAGATCATGAGCTTTATGCATGATGTTTCTTAGTGGGCGAGGTTCCACATCAGGAGTGTATAGCCGGAAAATGCATTCAGTGTAGCGCTGAGGGAGTGCTGCAAGTTGCACATGCTGTTTCTTGGGTGAAACATTAAACCGAGGCCCTCTCAGGTGGATACAGGAATTCCGAAAACACTATTTGAAAAAGAGCTGGAGGGCTCTTTCTTGTGTCCCGGCCAAAAAAAGCAGATAGTCTGGTCATTTCTCTCATTACTGTCTTTGCGACCTTGCTGTGTGCAAATTGGCTGTTGCACCTCTCTGCATTATAACAATTACTACAACCTCAAAAGTACTTCATTGGCTGTAAAATAGTTTGGGAAATCCTGAGGACATGACAGGTGCTATACAAATGCAAGTTTGTACAGTATTGGTCTCCTTTTCTAAGGAACGCTGTAGTCGCAGTCGAATTGGTTCAGAGGTTTACTAGATGGATACCAGGAATGGGCGAGTTTTCTTATGAGAAACGATTGAAACCTTTAAGGTCCTGAGGGATCTTGACAAAATGGACGTAGAGAGGATGTTTCCTGTTATGGGAGAATCTAGAGGGGGTCACAGTTTAAAAATAAGGGGCCACTCATTTATGACAGAGATGAGGAGAAATTTTTTCTCTCAGAAGGTCGTGAATCTTTGGAACTCTTCCTCAAAAGGCAGTGGAAGCAGAGCCTTTGAATATTTTTAAGGCAGAGCTGGACAGATTCTTGATTAACAAGGGGGGTGCAAGGTTATCGGGGGTAGATGGGAATGTGGGGTTGAGGTTACATTCAGATCAGCCGTGATCTTATTGAATGGCAGAGCAAGCTTGAAGGGCCAAGTGGCCTATTCCTGCTCCATGCTAATATGTATAAATCTTTAGCTTTTGATTTTGTCTTATATTATAATAGAACTCCTTGTGATTGATGTCCTGTCATATAAATGACAAGAAGAAAGAACATGTGGAGTGGCAGTAGATGTCGCCGGATTATATGAACTGTTTGAGGCTTTGACACAATCTCAGGGGTTCAGATGTCATTTAAATGCAGCCAGATCTCAGATAGAATAACAATTGGATGTTGCTAAGCATCTAGAGCAAGGGAATGTGGTCTTGGTGGTTCCTGTAAATGCAGAAAGAAAGGCCTTAGGAACTTGCACTGGGCACTGAGGTACAGTGACAGTGTCACATCTTGCTGGTCAATGATCAGTAACAGGTGATGGTTTCAGTAACCTGCCCACCTCCAGAAAACGCCAACAGCTTTGGGCAGGTGACCCCCTGAAGAAAAAGAAGGGACTCTCGGTGGGGGATCTTCTGTCAAAAGATGGTTGACATAATCCTTGAGTTAGTCAATGGCATCCAAGCTCACAGCAGCACCATAGGGGTAGAACAGAATGGGTTAATTAAAGAGTGACTGAGGGTTTTCACAAGCACTACAGGTCTCTGACTTGAAACAGATTGGAAGAACAGCTACAGGAGCTCTGATGAAAGACGTCTGATGATAATGGGACAAACTCTGAACATTCCCTGGATGATTGCATGCTCCAAAGTCCCTAGTTCAGAGGACAAATGCTTGACTGTGCTTTTAAATCCCTTCATTACAAAATATCAAGGAAATCCTGCACACTTCAGGAGGGGGGTTGATGAAGTCTCCATGCTGGTATTACATGCCATCCTGTGTTATAAGGGCACTTGGGGAAGAACTGCCAACCATTGGCCCAAAGGCAAGTTTTGCATCCTGTGAGAATTGGCCTGTACAAATCAGGAACATGGTGACCATAGTTTCCCTCTCTTGTTTGTGAAAGGGGAGGGACTTACTGTAAATGGCAGCTCCTCAAGACATCATTGCAATGATGGCAGTCACTGATGATAATTATTCAGCAGTTCATGGATGTTCAAGTGTGACCAAGGGGAATTGAAAGACACTTTTCTGACTATTCAATCAATTATTACATTTTGGGAGGACTTCCTTGTTTGTCGATGCTATTTTGCTGCCACTCTGGAGTGGAAACAATGCCCATTTTGTCCGACTGAATGTGAGCTTCTCTCCCACGGCTAAATAAACTTTCAATTCCCCATTCTGTCATCTTCCTCCTCCAGCTGGGAGCCTACGCACATGAGGTCCCAAAACTCGCTGCCGCCTTTGTCACAAGTTTTACTTGGTGCTTCAGACTGGCAAGGGGTGATGTGCACCTATGCAGCAAGATGGGCAGGATGCCACCATTTAAAATCAACAAAAAAAAAGGCTTGGAGCTCATTACACAGATTAGAAAGCAGGCCAAGGTATTGGTCTTTCAGCAAATGTGTGCAATGAAAGCTTCAATGCTCCACAGCTCAGCAACCCCTCCCCGCCCCCATCTCTGGAATTATTTTGGAACTCCTTGCATTAAAGGGCCAGCCTCACAGTATTGCAAGCTATTCAAGCAGGCTCAGAGACGGGAACAGCCAGTTCACTAAAGCCTGCTATAGAGCTTTCTTGTTTGACACTGCAGTAAATTTGCTGAGTGGCAAACGTTGTCCTGGTGTGAAATCGGAATGTAACTTTCATTTAATTTATTAACGATAAATATGCAGAAGCATTCCTAAACACAAACATGGAAAGGTGCCTGGCATTGTATGGTGATGCTGGCCCTTTAAATACATCATCTTTTTCTTTGTATTTCTGATGAGGCTCAAGAGGGATCTTAGTGCTGGGAACCAGTTTTCCGATTTTAACAATCATTCACAGAGCACTTCTGCTGTTACTCCACAAAGAGCACTTGCTGCTAATGTGACATTTCCAACACCAGGCAGCCTTCTAACCTTGGAGTGAGACTGTCAGTTTAACATCAATTAGTGATGCATTATGAGCATTTTGGAAGTTCAAACTTGCACCGAGTGGTTGAGATTGCCTCATTTTAACAAGTAGCAGAGAGCTGAGACGTTAACCCTAGCCACTTTGCTTCGATTTATATCGATAACGCTAGTACTCTTTTTAAAAGTCACATCTTGTTTTTTATTCTTTCACGGGATGTGGGCGTTGCTGGCTGGGCCAGCATTTATTGCTCATCCCTAATTGCCCTTGAGAAGGTGGTGGTGAGATCCTTTCTTGAACTGTTGCAGTCCATGTGGTGTAAGTACACCCACAGTGCTGTTAGGGAGGGAGTTCCAGGATTTTTACCCAGTGATAGTGAAGGAACAGCCATATAGTTCCAAGTCAGGATGATGAATGGCTTGGAGGAGAAATTGCATGTGGTTATGTTCCCATGCATCTGCTGCCCTTGTCCTTCCATTTAATAGAGGTCACGGTTTTGGAAGGTGCTGTGTAAGGAGCCTTGGTGAGTTTCTGCAGTGCATCTTGTAGATGGTACACACTGCTGCTACTGTGCATTGGTGGTGGAGGGAGTGAATGGGGAAGGTGGTGAACGGGGTGCCAGACAAGTGGGCAACTTTGTCCTAGATGGTATCCAACCTCTTGAGTGTTGTTGAAGCTGCACTCGTCCAGACAAGTGGGGAGTACTCCATCACACTCCTGACTTGTGACTTGTAGGTGGTAAACAGGCTTTGGGGAGTCAGGTGATGAGTTACTCTTCATAGAATTCCCAGCCATGGACCTGCATTTGTAGCCACAGTCTTTATATGGTTGGTCCAATTTAGTTTCTGGTCAATGGTAGCCCCCAGGGTGTTCATGGTGGGGGATTCAGTGATGGTAATGCCATTGAATGTCAGAGAGATTTGTTGGCTTCTCCTTTGTTGGAGATGGTCATTGCCTAGCACTTGTGTGGCGTAAATGTTATTTGCCACTTAATCACCCCAAGCCTGAATGTTGTCCAGGTTGTGCTGCATATGGGCACAGGTTGCTTCAGTGTCTGAGGAAACATGAACGGTGCTGAACCTCGTGCAATCATCAGTGAACATCCCCACTTCTGACCTCTGATGGAAGGAAGGTCATTGATGAAGCAGCTGAGGATTGTTGGGTTAAGGACACTACCCTGAGGAACTCCTGCAGTGATGTCCTGGGGCTGAGATAATTGATCTCCAGCAACCACAACCATCTTCCTTTGTACTAGGTGTGACTCCAACCAGTGGAGAGCCTTCCCCCTGATTCCCCTTGACTCCAGTTTTGCTGGGCTCCTTGATTCCACACTCGGTCAAATGCTGCCTTGATGGCAAGGGCAGTCACTTTCACCTCACCTCGGGAGTTCAGCTCTTTTGTCCATGTTTGAACCAAGGCTCTAACGAGGTCAGGAGCTGAGTGACCCTGGTGGAACCCAAACTGAGCGTCAGTGAGTAGGTTATTGCTGAGCGAATGCTGCTTGATAGCATTGTTGATGACCCTCTTCTATTACTTTACTGATGATGGAGAGTAGACTGATGGGGCGGTAATTGGCTGGATTGGATTTGTCCAGCTTTTTTGTGTACAAGGCATACCTGGGCAATTTTCCACATTGCCGGGTAGATACCAGAGTTGTAGCTGTACTGGAACAGATTTACTAGGGATGCGGCAAGTTCTGGAGCATAAGTCTCCAGTACTATTGATGGAATGTTGTCAGGGCTCATAGCCTTTGCAGCATCCAATGACTTTAGCCGTTTCTTAATATCATGTGGAGTGAATCAAATTGGCATCTGTGATGCTGGGGATCTCAGGAGAAGGCTTAGATGGAATCATCTGCTCGACACTTCTGGCAAATACTTCAGCCTTGTCTTTTGCACCCATGTGCTGGGCTCCTCATCATTGGAGCCTCCGCCTCCAGTTAGTTGTTTAAATGTCCACCATCATTCACGACTCCTTATGCTGTTTGGTGCACAAGCCGCCCTGGGTTACAGCTTCATCAGGTTGACATCTTATTTTTAGTTATGCACAGTGCTGCTCCTGGCATGCCCTCCTGCACTCTTCATTGAACCAGGATTGATACTCCGGCTTGATAGGGATAGAGTGGGAGTTATGCCAGGCCATGAGGTTACAGATTATGGTTGTATACAATTCTGCTGCTGCGGATGGCTCACAGTCTGTCATGCCCAGTTTTGAGTTGCTAGAATTGTTCGAAATCTATCCTATTTAGTATCTCATAAAAGCTTATAAGCTGTAATTTTAAAAATTATGTGCAATTTTAAAAATTTGATTCTGTAAATGGATTTTATATGTTTCCCTTTTTGCAGTGAAACAATTGGTGCTTTCAAACCTAAGATCATTAGATTTTTATTAGCCTAGGGTATCAAGGGATGTGGAACTAAGTTGAGTAAATGGGGATAAGGTACAGATCAGCCATGCTCTAATTGGATGGTAGTACAGGTTTGAGGAGCTGAATGGCCTGCTCTTGCTCCTTTGTTCCATTGACACTCGGTGATATTGTTCGGACAACTGATTTGAAAAAGCTACTGAGAGATACAGTGTGATGCAGGTTGTATTCGCTGAATATGGCAGACTGAGGTGTGATTTACTAAAAGGATTTGATGCAATGTTTCTTTCTTCATTCATGGAAGGTGGGCATCACTGGCAAGTCCAGCATTTGTTGCCCATCCCTATTTGCCCTTGAACTGAGTGGCTTGCTGGACCATTTCAGGGGGCAGTTAGGAGTCAACACGTTACTGTGGGGCTGGAGTCACACAGAGGTCAAACTAGGTAAGGATGGCAGATTGCCTTTCTTAAATGTCACTAGGGTTAAATGAGTTATGATAGCTTAGTGGTCATAAGTTCCAAATTTTAATAATTGAACTTAATATCCACCCGCTTCTATGGTGGGATTTGAACCAGTGTTCCCTGGGCTGTAGGATTACTAACCAAGTGACATTACACAGTGCCACTATTTCCCTGAAGATACAGTAGGTTCAGAGAAATGAGTTTCTTTGCTGAGGGAATCTAGAATAATTGGGGCACAATCTTAAAATTAGAGTCAGGCCATTTAGAATTGAAATCAGGAAGCATTTTTTTTCACACATGGGGTGATGTGGCCTTCCCTCCCCTCAAAAAGGCTGTTGCTGCTGAGCCAAATGAAATATTCAAGATTGAGATTGACTTTTTTCAAATTAAGTAATAAAGAGGGTGACAGAAGTAGGAGGGCCTTAGTTTATTTTAAAGATGCTGTGCGTTAAAATTTTTTGAATGACCCCCTCACCCTGAGTGGGAGCCATTTTGACTTTGTGCAATCGTGCAAAATGGGTGAAATCAAATTGGCAGCGTGTTTTACAATTCTCATGATTTTTATTTCCATTTTACATCAAGAGGAATATAGAGAAACAAACACGAGGAGAGATGTAAAATGGGCTGCTGACTCACAACTGCACAAAGTCAAAAGTGTATCCATGATTGGGACTCAGTGGGGAGTGATACTGGAAGATGCACTTCCTGAGAAATTGTAGCCTTGATATCCTGGAATATGGACTCCCTCCGAGCGCTGCTGCTCACTGGGAGCACAGGATTCTGGAATCATTCATGCTCTAACAATAAGTCCAACAATAAGCCAGGAAAGAATGACAATCCCTGCAGCACTATTGAGTCCTATATATCTTTTCTTTATTACAAACATGAGAGACAGACGTGTGTGGAATTACATAGGAATTTAGTTTCCCCTGCACAATATTGTTAGTTCACTGGTTAATATGTTTGCGTTAAATTGCTGTCTACTTATTTAATGCACTTGTCATCTCCAAACAGCTTAATGTCTATGCAAAAATAGCAAGCAGGAATCAACGTAGAGTGTTAATCATGGGTTAATAACTGTATTTAACTGTGTTAAAAAGTGCAGATGTGAATTTAGCAGAAAAGCTGAAATGGTATCTGATGTGATTAAAAATAGCGCCTGGAACAAATTAAATGCCCTTGCACAGTTATTAGCAGATAGAGAAGCGATAGCACCTAGAATTTCTATTTAATTTGACTAACTTGGTTACATTTAAAACTAACAGCTATGAAAATAAAATTTCCATCAGAACTGTCACTATTACTAGTGCACCATTTCCTTTTCTCTATGTTTCAGCTTTCCTCTCCTGATGATGTTGATTTATGTTGGAGTATGGCTTCATGGTTGCAGAGTGCCCTCCAGCACTTTGTCAAAGTGACCATCATTATTCCTGTGGAATCCTTCATCATAGCCACAGGAAGCTATTTGACCACATGGGGCATCATAGTCATGTCTAATCTTATCCTCAGCCAATGGACGGATGGGCATCCAGCAAGAATTGCAGGGTAGGGATCCACGGAGGGAAAGCTGACCAATTCTCTGCCCCACTTGGCAAGACTGGTTCCTGAAAGCAGGCAGCACCAGCCTGCCAACCATCACAGTCCTGATAAACATCACCTGGCTGGTTACTCACAATGCACAGCACAAGGAAGTCTCAGGCCCAAGTCCCAGTAGTCTGACAATGGGACCCTCAAACCAAATAACAG
This sequence comes from Carcharodon carcharias, assembly GCF_017639515.1. Classification (NCBI taxonomy): domain Eukaryota; kingdom Metazoa; phylum Chordata; class Chondrichthyes; order Lamniformes; family Lamnidae; genus Carcharodon; species Carcharodon carcharias. The sequence continues at coordinate 49,075,898 of NC_054479.1, read as the reverse complement.
CTTGACTCCTTCTGCCAGAAGATCTCCTAGCTTAGGTGTCACATTTCTGAGTCAAAATACGGCCACTAAGAGTCTACGCTGTGTCAACACATGGTGCCACCATTGGCACACTAATAATAGAAGAAACCAATGCTCTTGAACAATGTTCTGAGTATTTATTTGTCTTGGTTACAATATAGCCCAGCGTTGGATATGGTATTTGAAGAAATGAAAGGGTAGGACAAGATGGTTTGGTCATAATTACTTGATGAGATGCGGTATGCCCATTTAGGAAATGATGTACCATGGCACTCATTGGAAGGCATCTGAATTATAAAGAATGCTGATGATGCTGCAAACTCCAAATTGGTATTTTCACTGTCTTAGTCTTTCTTGGCTTTGCTGTCCAGCTTATCAAAGGGGAATTGGAGGATTTACCTCTCTCTCTCATCAGGTACCATGTCCTAAGATTGCATTAGTGACCATGGATATATACTTGAACAGACAATATTTGCAAACTATGGGGAAAGAGTGGAGGAGAGTGGGACTAATTGGATAGCACAGACATGATGGACTGAATGGCCACTTCTGTGCTTTATGATTCTAACAAGGTGAATGCTGAAGCCTTTTTGTAGCACAGAGAACACAGCAGCTATCGGTTATTCTGGAAACCCCAGAAGGGAGTTAAGGTTGTATTGTAAGCCTCTCTCCAATTGTTGGAACATGCAGAGCATTGCTTCAAGATACAAGTGCTTCCTCTGAAAATAATTCTGGTTTTCACATGAGTATCTTTTTACCTTCATTTTGCTTCTGCTGGTGGCTCATGCATGGATAATTATGAATTATTGGTGCATCGAGTAAAATTGGTCTTTCTGGATTTCTCTTTCCCTCTTCGTTCCCATTCAATTAAAGGTAGCGCAGGCAATTGCCTTAAGGTGAAGGCTCTGTGAATGCTTCTGACGAGACTGGGATTGAACCACCTACCATGTACACACTAAAATTAAAAGAAAAAGAGTCCCCTTTGGGTCACAGAAGGCATAGAATTGGAGTTAAGTTCCCAAATGCAATGTAGATTCCGTGACGACCAGCAGTTCTGAACTACATCCTCACTCTTGTTGGTCAGTGATCAATTCGATGGAGCCACTTTTTCTGTTGATATGTCTGTGGCCAGAGAACTGTCTGACACTGCAGATGTTCTCTGCTAGCCCATAAGAAGTTCAACGCATAACACAAAAAAGGTCATGCTGACTTTGGTGACTGCTTAGCAATCTTCCTTTCTCAAATGCAGTGCCAGTGGAACTTTGCATGAATTCTCACAGGGCACGAGAACCCAGATTGTGAAAAGAAAATTTGAAGGAGCTCACCTTTAAATGAAGACTTTAGCTGTCTTCATTTCAACCTTCTCAGTGATGTGTATTTCACTGAATGATGTGAATGCATCAAAAGAGAAATGCTTGAGCACATTAACAGGCTCATGTGGAGCATAAACACCGGTATGAACCAGTTGGGCTGAATAGCCTGTTTCCACCCTGTAAATCCTAAATTTTATGTAACAAGGGATGCTAGTGTATTAAGTACGTCAGTCTGCTAGGCTGATTGGCACATTTCACCAATTGAATTAATTAATGGTCGGAGGGAAACAATCCCTCATTCAGCCATTTTGTTTGGGTTGGGAAATGGATGGGAAGTGAGTGGTGTAATACATTCCAAACATTGTTGGCTACTTACAATCCCAATCTCCTGCCAGGGTTTCCAGAATAATTGTTATCTGCTGCATGCTTCATTGTTCCTGTATCAGGTCTTTGGAAGAGCTATCCAATTATTCCCACTCCCTGCTCTTTCCTTGTAACCTTGTAATTTTTTTCTTTGTTTAATTTTTTCAAATATTTATTCCCTGCACCATCGATGCACAGTGGCAGCAGTGTGTGCCATCTACAACACGCACTGCAGCAACTCACCATGGCTCCTTTGACAGCACCTTCCAAACCCACAACCTCTACCCACCTAGAAGGACAAAGGCAGCAGCAGTATGGGAATACCACCACCTGGAAGTTCCCCTCCAAGTCACACACCATTCTGACTTCGAACTATATCGCCGTTCCTTCACTATTGCTGGGTTCAAATCCTGGAACTCCCTCCCAAATAGCACTGTGGGTGTATCTGCATCACATGAACTGTGGCAGTTCAAGAAGGTGGCTCATGACCAGCTTCTCAAGGGCAATTAGGGCTGGGCAATAAATGCTGGCCTAGCTAGTGACGCCCACATCCTGTGAACAAATACATTTTTTAGAATATATATTCAATTTCCTTTTGATAACCAGGATGGTAAAGTCAGGGCAGAGTAAAAGGGTGAAAAATACCCAATGAGATATTAGCAGCATAATCAGCAAAGCAGTACTAATTCTAGATGCATACCAGTAAGCGCCATGGCTACACTGGCTAGGATTTTTCAGCCAGCGTGCGGGGGCAGTCCCAATGTCATCGCATTGTCTCATGATGTTTCGTTCGGCCGGCAAGCGCTGGAATCGGCTGCGTGCCCACTAATAATTGAAAGGCCTATTAACGTCATTAACTAGGAAATTAATTTCAAGTTTATGCTGCCCGTCCAACCTTACGATTGGCAGGCAGGCTAAAAGGCCACGAGGAGGATGAGGTTTCTGAAGCTTTTACAAATGAAATAACATGCTTTTCAGAAAAATAAAAAAAACATGTCCCATCTCATGTGACACAGTCACATAAGGGGGCATGTTTCAATAAATTTTTATTACATTTATTTGTGTTTTTCAAAAGTGCTTCAATCTCCCTGAGGCAGCTCTGTGGTCGCTCCCTGCCTGCTCCCACGAAGCCTGCCCAACACGGGAAAAATTCTGGCCACTGTATCTTAAAGTGGAAAACCATATCTGGGAAAGTAATTTGCCACCATCTTCTCAAGGGCAATTAGGGTTGGGCAATAAATGCTGGCCTAGCCAGTGATGCCCACATCCTGTGAACGAATAAATTTTTAAAAATATATATTCAATTTCCTTTTGATAACCAGGATGGTAAAGCCAGGGCAGAATAAGAGGGTGAAAAATACCCAATGAGAGATTAGCAGCATAATTAGCAAAGCCGTACTAATTCTAGATGCATACCAATATGCTTAATGTCAACACCAATGTCTGAGCTTTCGACACATGTCCACTCCATGGAGCATTCTGATTCTCCATGTCTACCAATTTTTCCATGGGAAAAATAAGGAACCACGTGGAAGGAAATGTTCTTAACTCCTTTAGGAACTGTTAAAGAAAATCATTGGGATGAATTCAAATCAGAAATTCCATCATGGTTTAAGCCAGCAGGGTTGTCTGATATTAATGGTGCCCTATCCTAAATAGAATGGAGTTTTTTTTTGTCTATTGAATTGTCGCTGTGTAACAATTTAGAAAAAATAAATTGGACTTCTCCCTCAAAAGCAGAATTAAATTGGCATCATTTCTGGCATCAGAGCTGGAGCACGTAGATCTCAAAGGGGCTTATGTAGACAGTTTATTGAACTTCTTTTTGTGTCACTTGCAGAGTGCTATACTGCTAATGGTGCTGATTACAGAGGCTGCCAGAATCGAACCTCACACCAAGGAGGAAAACCCTGCTTGTATTGGAATGAAACCTTCCAGCACCCTTACAACACCCTCAAGTACCCCAATGGAGAAGGAGGCCTAGGGAATCATAACTATTGCAGGTAACAGCTGACCTGTGTTAACCCTTTGAGCTCCTTTATCCTTTATGTATGGAGTTTCCTAAATCAGTGTTGTGTCCTTATAGAAGTAGAAACATAGGAGCAGGGAGGAGACCATTCATCCCCTCATGCCTGTTCTGCCTCATGGTTGATCTGTATCTTAACTCCATTTATCCGCCTTAGTTTCCTACCCCTTAACAGTGGCTGGGAATTCTATGGCAGGTAACTCGCCTCCTGACTCCCAAAGTCTGCAGCCCACTTGATCAGCACCCCATCCTCTTATGTTAAACATTCACTCCCTCCACCATTGACACACAGTGGCAGCAGCGTGTACCATCTACCAGATGCACACTTCTTTAATAGCACCTTCCAAATCCGTGACCTCTACTGCCTAGAAGGACAAGGGCAGCAGACACATGGGAACACCACCTCCTGCAAGTTCCCCTCCAAGCCACAAATCATCCTGACTTGGAAATATAGTTGCTGTTCCTTCACTGGGTCAAAATCCTGGAACTCCCTCCCTAACACACTGTGGGTGTACCTACACCACATGGATTGCAGTGGTTCAAGAAGGCAGCTCAACAACCCATGAAAGAATTTTTAAAAACCTTACTTAGCAAAAATCTGTCAATCTCAGTTTTAAAATTTTCAATTGAGCTCCCAGTTTCAACAGCTTTTTGGCAGAAGAGAATTCCAGATTTCCTCTACCCTTTGTGTGATGAAGTACTTCCTGCCATCACTAGTAAAAATGATGTTTTGTTAACTCCAGATGAACAAGTGGTTTATAAAAAAAATCAAAGTACTGGCAGATGCCAGAAATCTGGAAGCAGAAGAAAAAATTCTGGAATATATGAACTTGTGCGTTAGGAGCAGGAGTAGGCCATTTGGCCCCTTGAGCCTTTTCTGCCATTTGATAAGACTACGGCTTCCTGATTGTGGCCTCCACTTTCAACTCTACTTTCCCGTTTACCCCATATAATTTTTGACTCCCTTGTAAATCAAGAATCTATTCAACTCCAATGTAAAAACATTCAATGACCCAGCCTCCACTGCTCTCTCTCAATGTTCGGAGAGAAAAAAAATTCTCATCTCCATCTAAACTGTGTCCCCTAGTTCTAGCCTCTCCTACAAGGAGCAGTATCCTTTCAGCATCCACCCTGTCAAGTCCCCTCAGGATCCTATATATTTCAATAAGATCACGTCTCATTCGTCTAAACTCCAGTGGATACAGGCCCAACCTGCTCAACCCTTCCTCATAAGATAATCCCTTCAGTCCAATCAAGTGAACCTTCTCTGAACTGCTTCTAATGTAATTATATCCTTTCTTAAGAAAGGAGACCAAAACAGTACCTCAGATGTGGTCTCAACAATGCCCTGTACAAAACTTCCCTACTTTTATATTCCATTCCTTTGGCAATAAACAACAATATTCCATTTGCCTTTCTAATCACTTGCTGTACCCGCAGACTAACCTTTTGTGATTCATGTCCAAGGCTCCCAGATCCCTCTGTACCGGACAGTTCTAACCTCTCTCCATTTAAATAATATATTGCTTTTCTGTTGTTCATGCCAAAGTGGACAAGTTTGCATTTTCCAACATTATACTCCATCTGCCATTTTTTTGCCCACTCACTTAACCTATCTATATCTTTTTGCAGACTCCTCTTCACAATTTAATTTCTTACCTATCATTGCATCACCAGCAAATTTCGCAACCATACATTCGGTTCCCATATCCAAGTCATTGATTATAGATTGTAAATAGTTGAGGTCCCAGCACTGATTCCTGTGGCACTCCACTAGTTACAGCTTGCCAACCTGAAAATGACCCATTTATTCCTGCTCTCTGCTTCCTGTTAGCTAATCAAATCCTCTATCCATGCTAATATGCTATGCCCTACACCATGAGCTCTTATTTTGTGTAGTAACCTTTGTTGTGACACCTTATCAAATGCCTTTGGAAATCTAAGTACACCAGATCTACAGGTTCCCCATTATCCACGTTATCTGTTACATCCTCAAAGAACTCTAATAAATTAGCAAAACATGATTTCCCTTTCACAAAACCATTTTGACTCTGTCTCATTGCACTAAGATTCCTAAGAACCCTGTTATAACCTCCTTAATAATAGGTTACTGCATTTTCTCTTTGACTGATGTTAAGCTAACTGGCCTGTAGTTTCCTGCTTTCTGACTTCCTCCTTTCTTGAATAGTGGAATTACATTCATTATTTTCCAATCCACTGGGACCTTTCCAGAATCTAGGGAATTTTGGAAAATTACAACCAATGCATCTCAGCAGCCACTTCTTTTAAGATACTAGGATGAAGTCCGTCAGGTCCCTGGGACTTGTCAGCCTACTAGTAGTTTTCTCAGTAGTCTTTCCCTGGTGATTGTAATTGTTTTCAGTTTCTCTCTCCCTTTCACCTCTTGATTTACAAGAATTTTGGGGATGTTATTTATGTCTTCTACAGTGAAGACAGATACAAAATATCTGTTCAATGCTTCTTCCATTTCCTTATTTCCCATTATTAATTTCCCAGATTCACTCTCTACAGGACCAACACTCCCATTACATATTATTTTCCTTTTTAAAGGCTTGTAGGAATTTTACTATCTGTTTTATATTTCTGTCTAGCTTTCTCTCGTTCTCAAATTTTTCCCTCCTTATCACTATTTTTAGTCATTCTTTGCTGGTTTTTAAACTCTGTCCAATCTTCTGGCCTATAACTAACCTTTGCAAAATTGTACATTTTTTGTACAATTTGATTCTATCTTTAACTTCTTTAGTTAGCCACGAATGGTGCATCCTTCCCCTAGAATTTTTCTATCTCACTGGAATGTATCTTTGCTGGGTGTTGTGAAATATCTTCTTCAAGGTCTGCTATTGCATCTCTACTGTCCTACTTTTAACCTGATTTCTCAGTTCATTTCAGCCAGCCCTGTCTTCACATTCTTGTATTTGGCTCTATTTAAGTTTAAAACACTAGTCTTGGACCTACACTTCTCACCCTCACACTGAGCATGAAATTCAACCACCTTAATATCACTGCTATCTAGAGGCTCCTTTACTATGAAGTCATTAATTAATCCTGTCTCATTACACATTATCAGGTCTAGAATAGCCTGTTCTCTGGTTGGTTCTGGAATGTACTGCTCTAAGAATTTGTCCCAAAAACAATCTATGAACTCATCTTCCAGGCTACCTTTGCCAGTCTGATTCATCCAACCTATATGTGGATTAAAATCACCCATGATTATTGCTCTACCTTTCTTACAAGCCTCCATTAATGCTTCCTGTGTACTCCACCCTACAGTGTAGTTACTGTTTGGGGTCCTATAAGCTATTCCCACAAGTGACTTCTTCCATTTGTTATTTCGTATCTCTACCCAAACTGGTTCTACATCTTGATCTTCAGAACTAAAGTTATCTCTCACTGTTGTACCAATGCCATCCTTAATTAACATTACCTTTTCCTAGCTTCCCATCCTTTCAAAATGTCAAGTAGCCTTGAATAGTTAAGTCCTAGCCTTGGTCATCTTGCAACCACATCTCTGTAATGGCTATCAGGTCGTACATATTTATTTCTATTTGAGCTGACAAATCATTTGTTTTGTTACAAATGCAATGGGCATTCAGATACAGAGCCTTCATTTAGTTCTGCAGTTTACTATTTTTGCAAACTCTGGCCTTATCTGCTGGTGCACTCTTAAGTTTGTACACTTTGTCCCTTCCTGCCACACTCTGGTTATCATACCCATGTTTCTACCCTGTACTATTACCTTGTCCTTTCCCTTTAATTTACCACATCTCCCCTTGCTTCATTTCCTCCCCACCGCCCACAATTTAGTTTAAAGCTCTCAGCATGCCTGTCAGCATCTGTGGAGAGAAGCATCAAGTTAATGTTCCATGCCTAACCCTTCATCTGAACTGGTAAAGGATAATGCCTGAAACATTAATAGGAACAATATGTGTTATACATTCATATCTGAAACTCTCTTCTAACTTGTGCCTATGCATTAAAGTTTTCTTTGGTATAAAATGAATATGAATGCTTGATTGACAGATTCTTTTTTCTTTATTCAAATACGATGCTGGCAATAGAAAATTGGGTTTGGATGAGTGAGCAGGTTGGATGGTTCAGATTAATGGGATGATAGTTCCCTCTGTAAAGTACAGTGACGTGTACTCAGGGAGTCTCAACCCAATTCCCAATGGGCACAAAACTACTGTTAAACTGCCATTCTCAAACATAGAGGCCCATAGGATGACTGTTGTGAGAAATGGAAACTGTCTTAATGTTGTAGCAGCAGGTGCCTTCAGGGGTTGGGACTGACACATATTGGAGTAGATTTTCCACATTGCCACCCAGGCATAAAACAGGCAATGATGATCAGGCACCTGTCAAAAAAATCAGTTTTAATTTCCATTGCAATTCATTCTTAGGACTGAGCTCATGGAACCTGGCTCCATAAATCTAACTGTATGTGATACACCTGACTTGAGAGCACTCGATGCTGACAATGGGTGCTTAAAGGAAAAGAACATTCCATACCCCAGAAAGACAGCCTCTCATTAGACCAACATACAATGTCCTTAAAAATTGGACTTTACAAACACCTAATGTCTACATGTTGTGACTAATACCAATAAGTAAAGTAAAATAAATTCAGGTTTTTTACCAAAATAGGCACTTTATTTCCCCTGATTGTAATGAGTCATGAATATTAATGAGGAGTTAAGTCATGCACATAGACTGGAAATTTTGCAATCAATGCACATGGGACTCACTGAAAGAAGGAAGCATCAAAATGAGGGGAACAAAACACATTTCCAACACAACAATCTTAAGGGAACTGTTCATTACATAGAGGTCAATTAGCCGATAATGCTGACCAACAGAAAGTAGATTCAATAAAGTTTGTTAACCAAGAATCTCATTCCATACTGTTTTCTCGACTAAACTATATTTATTGTGTCTAAGTTTGTTGCAGAAATTATGCTGAGTTCTCAAATATTTACTCATAACACCTAATCATAATGTGATTCAGAAAGAACTTAAAGTGTCTTTCACCTCTTCAGAATGACCAGAAATCTTCCTGGCCAATGAATTACGTTTTAAGTAAGGTTGACATTGTTATGGAGGCAGCTAATTTGTATACCAGCAGGGTCTCATAAATGGCAAATTAAATGAACATTGAATGAACCTGTTTGTGAGGGTAAATGCAATAGGAGCCCCTTGCTCTTTGAAAACGGGCCGTGGGATCCTTTTTCCCACACGCACAGGCAGATGGAGTCTCTATTTAAAGCCTCATTTAAAAGATGGCAACTCCAATCACGCACTGTGGTACCATAGAAGCAGAAAGTACTAGAAATACTCAGTAGGTCTTGCAGCATTTGTGGAGCGAGAAAAAGAGTTAACATTGCAGAGTTTTTCAGATAGCTGTTTCCCTCCCACCATCAGAAAAGTCGGTGGGGAACGCACACCTGCTTCTGATGGTTAAGGCTCTGTCAAGTGTTAATTGGCTGGAGACGGGTCTTCTGCCCCCATCTGGGGAGGAAGTCCTGCCTCAGAGGGCTATCGGCCAATCTGACTGGCTGGCAGCTATGTAGTCCCAGTAGCACCATTGGGAGAGGTGGTCACTGCTCGGGACTACACCGAGTCCCACAGAATAAAGGGTTGGATACAGGTAAGACTCTCTGCGGGGCCAGGAGAGGAGGCACCGGGGACTGGGGTTGTTGAGATGGGTGGGAACCAGAGGCGAGGGGATATCCGGGGTGAGGGGGGGACAAACCTTGGGTGGGCACTTAATTAGCCATTTAAAGATTGGAGGAAGGGCAGGCAGGGCCGCCTTAGATCTCGCTCCCCTCTCCTGTAAAATTGCTGCCAGGTTGAGGATGGGGGAAAGGACACAAGCAGAATTTTGCAGGCACCCCCACCTGCAAACCTGCTGGAGGACTGCAAAGTGCCATCCTATTTTCCAGTCTGTGACCTTTCATCGAAACTGGGTATATGTTAAAAATGTAATAGGATTTGAGCAAATGACGAGCGCTAGATGCGGGGGAGCTGTGAAGAGGACAAAAGGGAAAGCCTGTGATAGCATGGAGGGAAGGAGAGATTAAGTGACAAACGGGTTCATGGTGCATAGCCAAAGGGTGTGGTAATGCGACAAATAAAGAAGCAATAGATATGTCTACAGATGATGTGACTTCCTCTTGCTCAAAACCTTCTTACATTTCTAACTTTTCCCAGTTCTGATGAAAAGTCACAGACCTAAAACATTGGGTGGAATCATCCCAGGTTTGCACTAAATGCGGTAGCGGGCAGGGAAAGCGATGTTTTACCCCCCCAGCTGCAATAGTGGCTTCTCACGCTGTATCTTCTCAAACCTGTTGCATTCCTGGGAAACAAGGCGTTTCAATGGCGGGCAGGCTCACATTCGCTCATACGCCATCACCTTGCTGCTTCATCACGCCCTATCTGAGGAGTACCTGCGCATACATGTCTCAGTGCTTCCAGCCCAGGACTGCTGCTGAAGAGAGGATGGCCTCGAAAGGCAAAAAGACTGTAGCACCCCCCAGTTTAGTGATGCATCCCTAAAGCACCTTTTGGACACCATAGAGGCCCGCCATGATGTCCTCTACCTCCGCTCTGGCTGCAGGATGGGCAGCAACATCATCAATCCAGCTTGGGAGGCAGTGGCAGCAGTGGTCAGAGCCAATGTCCTGCAAAAGAGGACAGCCACTCAGTGCTGCATGAGGATGAATGAGCTCCTCCGTTCCACCAGGGTAAGTCACTCTTCTCATCACTCTCAACTCACACACTCTCAAACCATCACACATCCACAGGACCCTCACTCACTTGCCAGTTCAAGGGACATCACCATTCACTCTCTCACACACACCTTCATTGCCCTCATCCTGTTCATGGGTGGAGGAATTCTGAAATCAAGGTCCTCACAGACTTTAAAAACAGGGCCATCCAGCTGGCCGGTGAGGATCTGGACCAGTCCTGTGCTGACGGTGAGGTCGGCGCTGCTCTACCAAGTGAGGACCCAGCAGTGCAACATCCATCAGGCAACCATGCTGTGAGTGATGTGTCCTGTTTCACAGGCCATTGCCATGCACTAATTATCTCTCCTTGCTTCGCAGGCACATCTGGGAAACAGCCAACTGAGTCACAACCCAGGTCTTCGACTCAAGCCGCGAAGAAACCTCCAAAGAAGAATCTGATGACACCCTAATTGAAGACCCGACACAGCGCTCACCCACACCCTCTACCAGCGCAGAGACACACACCTCGGTGGGACCTAGCTTTAGAGTAGGCTTGGGATTACAATCTGGTGAGCACATTGCACTGTCTGGTCCACAGCAGGCGGAGGCAGGGACTTCCCAGATCTCTGGCACTCTGAGGACTGATGGAGACTAGAAATTTGCTGACTCCGAGTCAGATGACGAGCCTCTGGACTTGGTCATGTCTCAGTTGCTGAAGCTGCAAAGTCAAGCTCAGGAATATCAGGAAGGGATGTCCGCTGCACTCCTCATACTGCAAGGCATGATGAAGGAATCCGTCCACCTTCAGACTAAGGTGATAGTGACGGTATGCCAATGTATCGAGGTCAACACTGGTAAGACGGCGGCTGCCATGGAGATTTTGGTCCAGGTTGTTGCTCCTGCACTGTTGTGCAGGCTGAACTCCATTGCTGATGTCATAGTTGACCTCCAACTATGCGTATGCGGGAGAGCTGTGGGGCAGCTTGATCTCACTCCAGCTTCCCCTTCTCCTTAAGGAGTCAGCCAGGGGCCCTTGGGAACCCATAGGAGGTGGATCAACAGGTGCACACCCCGGGGCCATCCACCCAGGTGACTCTGGGGTTGTCCAGCCCATCAAACCCCCTCTTCCTGTGACCCCAGCAGTTCAAGTTCCATAGGTCGAGGAGGGTGCCACTGTCTCACAGCAGGGCCCCAAAATCAGGCCGGGGCCCTCCAGGTCTTGGCCCTCCAGAGGATGCCTGCCAAGGGCATAACAGACAGGGTGTCACTGTCAGCAGGCTGCCTCCATTTCTGTTGTGGATGTCCTGTGAGCACCAAGACATAGCGGCAGCATTAGGAAGGTTAAGAAGATGTAGTTACACAGCCTGGTGTTAGTCACTTGTACATAACGTTCACTATTGTCAATAAACTCTCAACAACATCTCCCTGCCTATGGTTCCTTTTTCTGATGAGCAGTGCTCATGTCACTCTGATGTGAAACCTTTCTGCACAAAATCAAGTCAGGTGTCTCAGTCCAGGGCCTCTTCCCTGTGCTTTCTGCAGCCTTCAGACCAAAGTGATTGTCCGGCCTTACATTCCCTGGACACATTACTGATGCCTGCACCTTGACAGTGCTCGTCATTGCTGCCAGAATGTAGTGGGCAGGCACCACAGAGTTCTCTAATTCTCTCGGTGTGCTCTCAGCATCTTTAAGGTGGGGCTGGCCCTCATCTCTTCAGTGTCTGTGACCAGTGACGCTGTGCTCCTGAAGGGCTCAGGTGCTGAAGGTGGACAAAGAATCAAGTGCTTTTAAAGTTTCATGGCTGCATCTCCATGATATGACCCTGATCACAGAGTGAGCTGCCCTTGGCCAGAAAGGAGTCAGACATTCTCAGAGCCTATGTGAAGATCTATGGAGTGTCCTCACTGCATGTCATCATCATCCTCCTGCAGTCGAGTGACTATTAGTGCCTCCACTGCGTCTCCATGACAGGAACGTTATCACAGAGGGTATGTATGCTGCCATCAGCCAAACTGGAGTCAAACATTCATAGATGCAATGTGAGGATCGATGGTGTCTCCTCACTGCATGTTGTCATCCACAAATCTAGCAGCTATGAGGGCCCCCTGAGCACCCCTGCCTCACCTGGCCAGTGCGAGGGCCTCATCACCTTCATTGTCACTCTTGAGGACCTTTCATCCCTGTTGAAATCCTCCTCAATGGAGGAGACCTACTGCTCCTCCTTCTCCTGCTCAGCCAGCTCCTCTCCCTGTTGCAGCACCAGGTTGTAAAGGGCGCAGCAGGCAATGATGACGCGTGACACCCTCTGTGGACTATGTTGCAAGGCTCCACCAGACTGGTCCAGGCACTGGAACCTCATTTTCAGCATCCTAATGGTTTGCTCCACCAAGTTGCGATTTGCAGCATGAGCCTTGTTATACTGTTGCTCTGCCGCAGTCTGAGGTCGCTGCATGAGCATCATCAGCCACAGCCTCTGCGGGTAGCCCTTGTCCCTGAGGAGCCATCGCTGCAGCCTCTGTGGACCTTGAAAGATGTCAGGGATCTGTAACCGACTGAGAATGTAGGAGTCGTGGACAGTCCCTGCAGACCTGCAGGATGTGTTTGTGGTGGTCGCACACCAGCTGCACTTTCAGTGAATGGAATCCCTTGCAGTTGACATAGTTGACCGTTGTGACAGAGATCTGAGTATCACATGAGTGCAGTTGATGGCACCCTGCATCTGTGGGAAAATCCAATCGCTCTTGCGTCCTGGGTCTCCTGGTCCCGGGCAAAATGCACAAAGTTGTGTGCCCTCATGAAGGTGGCATCCGTGACCTCTTGGATGCATTTGTGGGTGGAGACTTGCAAAATCCCAAAGAGGTCACCAACGGCGTAAAAATTGAGTGCCGCAGTTACTTTCATGGCCACTGGCAGTGGATGCCCTCATGACCCTGTTGCGCCAAATCCTGCAGCAGCTGGCAATGTGACCGACCAGTTCTCTCGACCTACGCAGTCTTCAGTGACACTGGTTCTCGGTCATCTGTAGGAATGAAAGGCACCGTCCATAAACCCTAGGTGCCACTAGGTGTGACAGCTCCCTGTGGCTCTTTTGTGGCATGTGCGGTAGCCCCAGCCGCCCCTTCTTCCTGAGGGTGCTGCTCCTCCCTCTGCGCAGCCAGGTGCCTCCATTGCTGTCTTCTCTATTGTCTTCGCTCTCTGTAATCCATGAGGCATACAGCTAGGTCACCAGTCTCCATGCTCTTGATGCAGTCCACCTGCAGGATGAAAGAAAGAGACACATGGTTAGCTTGAGTGTTCTAAGAACCTCTCTTGGTTAAGTCTGAAGGCTCCTTAATGAATTCCGGAGGGCTCTGGCCACCACTTGGATGGTCAGAGTTTAGTGCGCTACGTGGCTGCCTGAAACCCCACCCACCTCCACCCCACCCTACCCGACCGATTGGCAGCAGCTTTGCCCATTGGACTACATGCTGTGCTCTCAGCTCAGGGGCAGGCATTCTCCTAACCCACACTGCAAGGCTACGCTGTTAGTTTAAACCATGGGGGAGACTGGTCCAAACCGGGATGATGACTTCGCAAGGGGCTGTGAGCGCCTCCACCAGGGACTGCTCCAGGGCCAGGTTTAGCAAGGGGATTGTACAATGTGCCCAGTCATCCAACTGTTCTGCAGTCCACTAAAGCACTCATTAGTTTGCAGTCTGTGCCTGAGGGATGAAAAGCTCTGGAGCACTTGGTGGCACTTTCATGCCTCTGCGTTGCTTGAATGGGCAGATAAGCTAGAGGCCTGACTCCAAACATATCAATGTGGCTGTGTCTGAACTGTCTCAGCTGCAGTGGAATGCTCACTTTATACAAGGTTTCTCTAATATGTGGCTGCTTCCCTCCCCCCAAATCTGCACATGCTTGTGCATTACCAACAGCAGGGCAGCCCTTTCCCACCTTTCCCCCACTACCCCCCAACAATGCACCTCAACTACAGGGCAGCCCTTGTCTCCACCTCCAGGATGCCTCAAACGAAGAGCAGTCCTTGCCCTCCACCCCCCCGCCCCATTCAAAACGCCTAAACCTTGAAGTCCTACAGGTGACCCGGGCAAGTGCTGCACAACGTTTCTGTGTTTCTCACCTCCAGACTCCCCTAAAACCACATGCCCATCAAGTGCCCGTCTTATATATGCTGTTGTGAAACATGGCACTGTGCTATCACACAGACGTGAGCGGACAATCCAACTGGGGGGATGATTCCTCTGGGCTGGCCTTATAATAATATGTAGATGTTTTACAATGAGGTTCCTGACATTCCATGGCAGGAAACATGGCCCGCAATCGTTGGGCTGAGCGGATGATTGCAAATTGGTTTCACGACATTGTGAAACCGATTTCTGGCCTTCTGGCCATATTGTCCACTCATGCTGCCGAGCACGCCTGGCGCCAACAGGCACGGAAAATTCCGCCCATTAACTCTGTTTCTCTATCCACAAATGTTGCCTGACCTGCTGAGTATTTCCAACATTTTCTGTTTTTATCTCAGATTTCTGGCACCTGTGTTATTTTGCTTTTGTTTTAGCATGACACTGTAGGGCCAGCCTAGAATATGTTTTAAATTCCTGCAGAGGGGCTTGAGGCCATGACCTTTTGATGTCAAGAGCAATACCCTCTGAGCTATGCTGTCACCAGTGAACTGCTGTTTCCTATCAAATTCTTCTAACTGACATTTTAGCAAAGAAGTTAATCCATTTATTTTAACACCTTCATTAAAGCACCAGAGAATGAAGTTTCCTGCAAATACATCATGCCCTATGACAGCATACTACTCCAATGCTCACCTGGTTCGCTATTTTTAATTTACATTTGCAGGGAGGAAGGACGTCTGGCCTTGTCGAATATTGCTTCTAGTGAAATCACCAATAGGCACCTGCAAAATGGCCCTTTACAGCTGAATGGGTCAAAATACTCATAAGTTCCAAAAGGTGTAACTATTGAAGAATAGTAGAAATGAAGGTCATGGTGTAATCTACACTACACATTACTTCTCCAAGCCTTACCAAGTGGAAGGCGTTGCTGTATACATCCAATGTGTTGTACAGGACTATGGAGCTGGCTAGACTTAGCAATGCAACTGCAGTATTTAGACAGCTATAATTTCTATCATGCAAAGTCACATGACACATTGGAAATATTATTGATGTTGCATTCAAGCCACCTGGACTGGCTCAATGGAGCATGAATACACAGCACAGAGATGCTTGTATTGTTGGCATTATGTTGTCAATTTTTTATCTGTCAATCAAAACCACTAAAAATATCAGATTAACTGGTCATTATATTGCTGTTTGTGTGAGCTTGCTGCATGCAAATTCGCTGTTGTGTTTCCCACATTCAACAGTGACTACACTTCTGAAGCATTTAATTAACTATAAAGCAGTTTGAGATGTTTACTGGTCATGAAAAATGCTATAGACCTCTGTTGTAAGGTGGCAGAGTTGTACTATTAATGATAGAGTTGATCAGTAGACACTTCTTGGATAGAAGCTTGAAGTTTATTTACAATATACTCAGCAGCAACTACATGTGCACTTTCAACTCTGTCTCTACACTGACTGCTGAGGTAGCCCGCGCTACTCTGCTATTGGTTACTACGGATCATGTGATCTTCCTTAACAAATATTATTCTTAAAGGTACATTGCAAACTACATAAAACCATAATTACTCCAACCTCTAAATAATAGTGATTTTTTGATCTTACTCAGAGCCATACAGTTAGTTGATATGGAAAGTTTATATTAATGTGACACTAGTATTTTGAACTGGCTTCACTGGTCAGCAGGATGTTGAAAATGGATGCTACTTCTACACCATATTTCCCTCTCTTTCTTCCTTTTTCTATTTTATTCTTCCATCCCCCATCACCAACCCCAATATAAAATATACCAAATCCTTGGTGTTGCAGTGGGATCAGCTGAAGGAATTGCAATGCTAAAAGGCTTACAGCCCTCATCATTCACCCAAGCTGGTCCTGTACGGTAGAGGGACTCTGAATTCATGCTAGTCATGCATGTAAAATGGCTGTTCACCTTCTCAAGTATAATATTTCATTGAACTAATTGAACTATTGCATTGAAGCAAACACAGATTTTGCAGCAGCACCAATCAGATTTCAGTTACAAACTCTCATACCAATAATAGCTTTCTGCCCAATGTGTTGTGTTCACTTTTTTCTAATAAAAGCTGGTTAACATTCAGTACATCTCCAGTTAGGCCTTCTGCAAGACTTGATGTGCTTGGGGCAAAGAAATGGACCACATAGATATCAAGCAACAACTCTGACATGTCCTCCTTCTTCCTTAACCGAGGTTTTCCACCCACGGTGGTTGACAGGGCCCTCAGCTGTGTCCGGCCCATCTCCCACGCATCCGCCCTCACATCTACTTTTCCCTCCCAGAAACATGATAGGGTCCCCCTTGTCCTCGCTTATCACCCCACCAGCCTCCGCATTCAAAGGATCATCCTCCGCCATTTCTGCCAACTCCAGCATGATGCCACCACTAAACACATTTTCCCTTCACCCCCCCTAGTGGCATTCCACAGGGATTGTTCCCTCTGGGACACCCTGGTCCACTCCTCCATCACCCCCTACACCTCAACCCCCTCCCACGGCACCTTCCCATGCAACCGCAGAAGGTGCAACACCTGCCCTTTTACTTCCCCTCTTCTCACCGGCCAAGGGCTCAAACACTCTTTTCAAGTGAAGCAGCATTTCACTTGCACTTCCCTCAACTTAGTCTACTGCATTCGTTGCTCCCAATGCAGTTTCCTCTACATTAAGAGATCAAATGCAGACTGGGTGACTGCTTTGCAGAACACCTTCGGTCTGTCTGCAAGCATTACCCAGACCTCCCTGTCGCTTGCCATTTCAACACTCCACCCTGCTCTCATGCCCATATGTCTGTCCTTGGCATGCTGCATTGTTCCAGTAAAGCTCAACGCAAACTGGAGGAACAGCACCTCATCTTCTGACTAGGCACTTTACAGCCTTCCGGACTGAATATTGAGTTCAACAATTTTAGATCATGAACTCTCTCCTCCATCCCCACCCCCTTTCTGATTTTCCCCCTCATTTTTGTTTTTTCCAATAATTTATATAGATTTTTCTTTTCCCACCTACTTCCATTATTTTTAAATGTATTTCCATCCATTGTTTTATCTCTGCCTTTTAGCCTATTTTGATCCCTTCCCCCCACCCCACCCCCACTAGGGCTATCTGTACCTTGCTTGACCTGCTTTCTATCCTTAATTAGCACATTCCTTTAGATAATATCACCACCTTCAACATCTCTTTGTCCTTTTGTCTGTGACATCTTTTGGTTATCTCCACCTATCACTGGCCCTCTATCCAGCTCTTCTTGTCCCAAACCCCCCCTTAAACCAGCTTATATTTCAACTCTCTTCTATTTTTACTTAGTTCTGTTGAAGGGTCATTCAGACTCGAAACGTTAATTGTATTCCTCTCTGCAGATGCTGCCAGACCCGCTGAGTTTTTCCAGGTATTTTTGTTTTTGTTTTGGATTTCCAGCATCCGCAGTTTTTTGCTTTTACATTAACATTGAAACTTTTTGCATTTGTTAATGCACTTAATTAATGAGATGCGCTCTTGTTTCACCACCTGAATAATAACATTGGGTTTGTTTTATTTTGCCCCATCCAAAGTGAGCATAACTGAACAAGACAGCAACATAGTACTTGAAATGTATTCAAGCATTTTTGAAATGGTTTATTAAATTGCTGTATTTGATCCGCTTAAATTTAATTGTGGTCCACTTTTGTTGCTGGGTATTTTATGATGTTATTGAAAAAGTGAGATTGTGCTGTGGAGACTTAGGCTTGTAATGGTGCCACTGTTCCCTACATGATGAATTTCTTGGGTATAATTTTAGGGTAACTGACTAAAGAACCAGACATGACTTGAGGGAAAATAAATTTATGGAGCAAGTTGTTATGCTGTGGAATACATTGCCTAAAAGGTTAATAGAAGCTAACTAAATAATTAAAGGGAATTGGATAAATACTAGATAGGCAAAAACTTGTAAGGGAACAGTGAAAGAGCAGGAAAAAGTGGGACTAATTGGATAATGCTTTCAAAGAGTCGGCACACACACGATGGGTGGAATCTTATGCTCTCGCTGGTGGTGAGGTTGGAGGCAGGAAGGGCATGTGATGCTACTGAACAATTTCAAAGGTGCAATCTTTATAATGAACCTTCTATTCCTGCAAATAAGCCCTTGCTTCCAGCTACATAATAGACATTAGACATGGGTTGTATTACTTGTGACAGTTTATTAAACAATGTCGATGTCACCAACGCTCAGCAAACAGCTATTTTACTGTAGCTTGAACTGCAGTAGTGGATGATCTGCATAATACTTAACATACCTGATGCCGAGCCTTTGCAGAGAGCTCTGCTTCATTCGGTTTGCAAATACCATAGTTCCTTTATGCCAATGTCCCTGACAAAATTGCAGCCCCCACTGAAACAGCTCCATCTGTCCTCTCAGCTGGATGTGAAAGATCCCACAGCATTACTTCAAAGAGGATGAGGATTCTTATGGTCAATATTTATCCCTTAAGCAACATCACCAAAACAGATTATCTTGTTCCTTCATCACTGCTTGTGGGAACTTCCTATGTACAAATTGGCTCTTGCATTTCACACATTACACCAATGACATCACTTCAAAAGTATTTCATTGGCTGTAAATACTTCGGGTGATGACGGCCATGAAAGGTGTTAAGTAAAGATGTTTTATTCTGTTTTTTTTCTTTTAATGATATTCACCATTACTTTGCTCACACTAATTATGTTGAAATTATAAGCAGTTTCAATCAGGCTGATCAAGTGAAACCATTGCCACAGGTCAATGAATCAATTGAAAGCAAAACATTTAAGAAAATAATCAGAGAACAACTGGACCAGTTGAGACTGGAAGTAACAAGTCATGATGAATGTTTCAGCAGCAGTTGTCTGAGGCAGAGACAGCCACACGCAATGTTATAGAGGTGAAAATAGGGGACGTTGGTGATGAAGTGGTTATGGGGGGTTGCAGTTCAACCTGATGTCAAGTTGGAATGGTCTGATTCAGCCTGAGACTGTGTCCAGGGCAAGGGATGGAGTCAGTTGCTAGCAAATAGAGTTTGTGGCAGAGTGAAGGCAACAAATAGTTTGCTGTGGTCACAGTCACATAGAATGTGACTTTGATTGGGGATGTTCAATGCTGTGGTAATGCCAGAAAGCTGTGTAGAGGGGTTCAGATGTGGAGTTTTGAGAAAAGTGGGCTACAGATCTGGATGTTGTCAAAATATTCACGATCGGTTTCAGTTCACAGGATAAACAGCTCCTGTTGATCGGGTAGAAATCACTGTACTTCTGTCTGCATTGCTGTTCAAAAGTCATCTTTAGACCCCTATGATTATTTAGCCAGACATGTGGAGCATAGACTGGGCACGTTCCAATCTGTTGAAAGACAGTGAATCATCCTGGGTCAACCTCGTATGCTTCGGGGCACTTGGAGACCTGAGAAAGAATCAGTTAGGAGCAGGTAAACATCTGAACAAAGGAATAGTGAATACAACAATACAGAGGCTAAAGGGAAACAAAGAAACCAATAGTGTAGTACGCTTGTCAAAACAAGTGGGTCGGGAATATAGGGACGGGAATATGCTATGTAGCCCTTTGAGCCTGTTCTGCCATTCGGTGAAATCATGGCTGATCTGTTGCTCAAATTCATATTTCAGCCCCCTGGCTACACATCCCTTAATACCTTTGGCTAAAAAAAAATCAACCTCAGATTTAAAATTTACAATTAATCTAGCCTTATTTGCCATTTTGTCGAGGAGAGTTCCAAACTTCTACCACCCTTTGCGTGTAAAAGTGTTTCCTAATTTCAGTCCTGAAAAATCTGCCTCTAATTTCTAGATGATGCCTCTAACCCTGGACTCCACAACCTGCGGAAATAGTTTCTCCCTCTCCACCCTATCCATTACCATTTATATCTTGAAAACTTCAATCAAATTACTTCTTGTGGTAAAGTGAGGTACCCTGCCCCTTTAAAAGAATGCACTGACAAATCACAGTGCAGTGCGGGCAACTAGAAGTCTAGTTCTGGAGGTTTCTGAGTGAGCACGTATGATCTGGTGCTCTGCCCTATGTCTCAATAAACCATCGTTGTTTATTCTTACAACAGTCTCTCCCCATTATTGCTTGCAAGCAGCAATTGATGAGAACATAGGAAGGGATGCAGTTAGAGTTCGGTTGGCCAATGAATTCATTTACCCAAGACATTAAACTTCTTAAATTTAGAAATCCCAAACATACGACCCTAGTTTGTATAATCTCGCTTTGTAATTTAACCCTAGAGTCCAGGTATCATTCTGGTAAATCTACGCTGCGCTCTCCAAGGGCAATATATCCTTCCTAAGGCATGGTAGCCAGAACTGAACACACTGCTCCAGGCATGATGTAACCAAGGCTTGGTATAGCTGAAGCATAACTTCTAATTTCATTTATTCTCATCCTCTGGATATAAATGGCAGCATTCAATTAGCATTTTTGATTATTTTCTGTACCAGTTTATGATATTTTAACGATTCACATACCTGGACTCCCAAGTCTATTTGGACCTCCACTGTTTCCAGCTTTCCATGGTACAGAAAGCACCCTGTTCTATCCTCTTTATGTCTAAAATGGATGATCTTAAATTAAATTTAACACCATTCTCTTAGTCTATCAATACCTCTTTGCAATGGTATTTATTTATTTATTTTTATTCATTTACGGGATGTGGGCATCGCTGGCTGGGCCAGCATTT
This sequence comes from Carcharodon carcharias, assembly GCF_017639515.1. Taxonomy (NCBI): domain Eukaryota; kingdom Metazoa; phylum Chordata; class Chondrichthyes; order Lamniformes; family Lamnidae; genus Carcharodon; species Carcharodon carcharias. The sequence continues at coordinate 49,054,571 of NC_054479.1, read as the reverse complement.
ATTGCCCATCCCTAATTGCCCTTGAGAAGGTGGTGGTGAGCTGCCTTCTTGAACTACTGCAGTTCATGTGATGTAGGCACACACACAGTGCTTCCAACTACACTGCTTATAAAACTGTTTGTCTTTTAGTCAGCAGTAAATTTGGATATGAGGTATTCTATCCCATCCTGTGACTCGTTAATTAACACGATGAATTGTTGAAACACCAACACAGACCCTTCCGGGACACCTCAAATCTCATCCTGCTAATTAGACTACCTGCCCATTATTAAAATGCGTTCCTGTCTGGCTGGTACAGGTCTAGTGAATGAAAAAGACCTCATGGAACTGTTTCATAGGAGAGCAGGGAATACTTTGGGTATCTCGGTCTACATCCCTCACCCAGCCAATGCCAAGTGGATGTTCATCTCATTATTGGTTGCCTTTGGGGAGCCCTGATGATATGATAAGCAATTATACAAATGTTGATTATTTCTTACTTTGATGTATTCAGTCTCTCACTATTGTAAGGACTGAATGGGGATGATTGTCATTGCCTGGACCTGCCATTGATGGGTCACAGTGGCCTCAAAGTGGAATTGGTAGCCTCACCAACTGTTAACACTCTACCCAGTTTCTAGCAAAACCTCAGATCTTAGGATGGAGTTCTGTGGGTGATCAGGACAAGCGTCATTGGTAATGATATCACACCACAAAAATATCAGCCAAGTCAGAAGGCACTTTTATATCCACCTTCAGTCACAAGGTACCATTTGTAAGACAGAATTACAAAGAAAATGTCTTATTTTATTGTGAAGTTTAGATTTTGCAAATCAATTAGCTGGAATATAAATAGTTGGAAGTTATGCTATAGTTGTATAAAAACTCTGGTTAGACAGCATCTGGAGTTCAGTGTTCAGTTTTGGAGAGGGTGCAGAATAAATTCACCCATGTAATATAAATGTAAATAAAACCTGTCCATGATAATTGTTATGGGGCAATCAGCAATTTCTCAGGCTGACATATTTGGCTTTGGTTCCTGTTAGAATGCAAATGTTTAAATATTATAGATTGCTAGGATTTGAATTCAGAGGACTAACAAAAGAAAATCCGACACCTGCCTTTAAATCCTGCTTCAGGTCATTTAATTGCATTCAAAGCTGAACTTTGAATATTAATTCCAACCATTTAACATGTCACTGTTATGAGACCACTCTTTGGTCATATCTGTATCAAAGTTCAAATGTGTTCTGGTTCTGACCCTTGTACCCAACATGGTACTTGATGACACAGGATACAAAAAAGTGAAAATGTATTCCAATTAAGGTTGCCAGTGCAGGTCATACATATTCCTGGAGATTATGACCTCCCGTCTTTAACCTCTTTGTAATGAACTTGATGTGCCAGACAGGTTTCTTACTTGAAACAGGTAACTTTATTACAGAGCTCATGTAGAAACTACATGCTCCAACCACATCCACGACTAGAAAGATCCGCCCCTAAGATTTACCCGTGCTTACGGCTTATTCGTCAGTGCAATCACATGACACCCAAAAGTCAGTAGGAAAGGGTATTCCTCCAATCACTACACTCCCCCTTTCTTACAATCTCTAATACTGTTACAGCCAAAAACCACAAGTGATCAAAGAAAATAAAGAAACTGCAAAGTTCCTGCAATGCCTATATGAACCATTTCCGGAATGATTGTATCTTGCTTTCTGGAGGCTCCAGGGCAATCCTGGAGAGTTGGCAACCATAGTTCCAATCCTTAACTGTCCAATATGGGTAGTGATGAATTTTCTTGGCACTTTCCATGCTACACCACTGCAGTTTTGGTGGATGTTTGACAGAAGCTTGGTTTATTTATGTAAATTAGGTTTTCCCCAAACGTCTGCCACATGTGTCTTTGTGAACATTATAGTTGATTCCCTGAAAAAGCAAAAAAAATGGAGATGTTCTCCTCTTGTCATACAGCAGCAGGAATTGGTTGGATCCCTTGGTAATTTTCAGGTAATTTTGCAGTCGCCTTGAACTAAGTTCAGCCGAGTGAGTTTTCATAACCGCAGTTCCCCACCTTAAGCCTAGCCTTTAAGCATCAGCTGTGGCTCAGCTCAGTCTCAGCTGTGGTAGCACTCCTACATCTGAGCCAGAACGTTGCGGGTTCAAGTCTGCCTCCAGAACTTGAGTGTAAAAATCAAGACTACCACTCCAGTGCAGTACCAATGGAGTACTGCACTATTGGAGGTGCTGTCTTTCAAATAAGATGTTACACCATGTCTGCCCTCTTGGTGGATGCAGATGATCCCATAGCTCTATTTTGAAGAAAGTCAGGAAAGTTATTCTTGGTGAGTTAGCCTATATTTATCCTCAAACAATGTTGTTTAGCAGTGGTCTGGCCTTGACAGCAATCCTCACATCCAAAGGCAGAATAAAAATAATTACATAAACAGATTAACTGATTATTATCGTTTTGCTTTTGTCCATAAGGACTTATGTAGGGGCAGGAGTAGACCATGTGGCCCATTGAGCCTGCTCTGACATTCATTACGATGAAGGTTGATCTTTGGCTCCAACTCCACTTCCCTGCCTGCTCCCCCATATCCCTGAATTCTCTGAGAGACCAAAAATCTGTCTATCCCAGCCTTAAACATTTTCAGCAATGGAGCATCCACAAACATCTGCGGTGGAGAATTCCAAAGATTCACAACACTTTGAGTGAAGAAATTTCTCCTCATCTCAGTCTACAGTGATTGGCCCCTTATCCTGAGATTGCCTCCGTGTTCTAGATTCCCCAGCCAGGGGAAACAACCTCTCAGAGTCCACCGTGTCAAACCCCTTCAGAACCTTGTATGTTTCAATGAGATCACCTTTCATTTCTTCGAACCCCCAGAGAATAGAGACCCAATTTACTCAGCCTCTTACCAAAGGATAGCCCTCTCATCACAGGGACCAATCTTGTGGGAACTTGCTGTGCACAAATTGGCTGCTGTGTTTCCTGCATTAAAACAATGAGGCGTTAGTAGAGGTCCTGGTGGAGATGGTCCAGAGGAGGAGGGGTGTCATGTACCCATATTGTGGAAGGAGTCCATTTCACCGCCCTGTCCCCCTCTCCTGCTGCAATGTCAATCAAGTAACCTGCTTTGTCCTGGATGGTGCCAAGTATCATGAGTGTTGTTGGAGACGCACTCATCCAGACAAGTGGAGAATATTCCACCACACTCCTGACTTGTGATTTGAAGATGGTGGACAGGCTTTGGGGAGTCAGGAGGTGAATTACTCGCTGTAGAATTCTCAGCCTCTGACCTGCTGGTACTGCTTTGTGAGGTCTCCAATTCCTCCTGAAGATTAAGAATGATCCCTAGCAAGATGCCAATGACCAAGCACTCCCTTCCGCCCAGTGACTCCTTTAAGGGTGGTGAACCGCATTAACTCTTTTTAGGTGAAGTCCTCAGAGAATTTCCAGAATAAATGATTCTCAAGTGTTGGTGAAGTCTTGAAAGATTGTTCCAGAAAGCCTCATGTAGCACTTTAAAACTCCTCTTCAAACGTTCAACAGCAAGTAACCAATAAAAGGTAATGTACCTTTAAGTAACACTCAAAGTCCTCTGCAGCAACTGGTTTACTCCCATTCAGCTGTTAGGAGAGGTCATTAGTTCAAGGGCCAACCACCAAAATGCTGTGCAGCCTCCTTAATGAGTGCTAGCAGACAATTTAAGTGGTAATCAGCTGCTTAATGATCCTCTGGGTCGTTGTTCCTCGTGCAAGCTTCAACTTCACCAATGTAGCGCCTCGCACTAAGCGCAGGCTAAACCGGCATTTCCGTTTAAGATGCCACCTTGGGCCACCTCCAAGGCTCTTTAGCATCTATCCAGGGGAAATTGTCCCTTTTGTTTTTCAAGGGATTTGCCTCTCCTGAAACTCCCTATGCTGTGGTATGTGAATTTGTAAAAACTTTTGTCAGGTAAAGAATTTTTGCAACTCAATAGGAGGAAAAGAGAGCAACCCATTTGCAACAGATAGGAGTCAACATCAATGTATAACAGTGAAACCGCCAGATAGTTCATGGGGTTCATGATAAAGCTTTTTGTTTTGTTTGTAGGCAGAGATCCTTATTACTCCTGCCCACATCAAAGATTAATTTACTGGAAGAACGTAAACAATATTAGTCACCTTGTAGCCTTCCAAATGCCTTTAAAGGGAAGTGCTCTAATCATCTTAATCTAAAACGATTTCAGCACAGGCCCAGTGTTGTGAGTTTGTCGAGAAGGATTAGTTGCACAGCAGTGCAGGCTATCAACTTTCACATCACCCTGTAGGAGTTCTGACACTGTGTGCATTGGGCCGTGGCCAATTTGACAACAGTTGGGATCCATGCAGTTCCATATTGTAACTGTGTTTGGTAGTCAATACTCCCACAAGCAGTTCGCCATTTCATTATCATCCAAAGCACAGCTCAGATGTGCTGTGGAATAGGACCCATCCATAGGGACATTTCTCAACAAATGTAAGGAATATTTCAATAAGATAACAATCTCCACGCAATGCTCCGGGTAGAATGTGGGTCAGCCTGTCTTACAAAACAAAGAGGCACAGTAGCCCTTTGTTCAGCTTACACAATGTCAACAGACCCCTTAGGGGACAGCAGTGGTATCTATGTACCATGTAGAAAAATAATACAAGATTAGAGTACGCTTACTTAAGGAGGAAATAAGTAGGGGAAAAGCAAAGCAGTAGCTAAACCTCCTAGCAGCAAACTTCTGAAATAGTGTGTGAATGCCCAAAGGGGATGTACATTCCAGTCCGTTGCTGGCAACTGGTCCTGCACCTGTAGCTTTAAGTAAACTCGAGAATTTTGCTTTGTCCTCAAGTGGGTGAATGGAATTTATGGGAAAATGGTAACAATCCTATTGCACTGCTGACTGCATCTGGAGTTGATATATCTTCAATCATAGATTGTTGTACATAAGATGTATATTGTCAGCTGTATCCAATTCTGATGTGAGAAACACTATTTTCTGAAGACAATTGAGAAACAGTCTATTTCTACAAAGCAAGAACTGTATGTAGGCAGATTGGAATAATTCATTTCAAAACATCATTCAGATTCTTCACTTAAAATTAATCTTCGGTGAAAGCATAAAATGAGCGATGACGAATTATAAGCCATTTAACGCCTAAAAACAATCGGACAAGGTACTAAACGGGTGACAGCAGTTCACTGAAGCCCAATGAGCAACCCCCCCACAATGAGCCATGTAATTTCCAGGTAGTATCTGCTTTTGAGTATGTTTTTCAGATTTTGGTGTAAATTAAAAATATTTTTTAAAATTAACATATTTTGCATTTCATTATTTTGGCAGAGTTGGAAAGGGCAGTCAATATGCAGGCCACAAATTGTTGAGCATCTGCAATCGGATGAAAACCATAATTCATTTTATTTCATTTCTTTATCCCCTTCCACAATCTCTCTTGAAGGAGGCGAGTGGATGAATGATGGCTTCTCCAGTGCTGACACTCCTCTGGTATCTTATCCCAACTGACCACTCTTCTTGTGCCAGCCCAGAAAGTGACTATATGACACGGGGAGGCAGGCAGGAGGAAGCTATTCTCACTCTCACTCATGATCCCTATACATACAGTGTATAGCCAGGATGATAGCACTGAGCATACAGAGACAAGCCTGGTGAGCGCATTGACAATTCAGCCTGTCACTTCTGAAGCCAATACCTGACTCATCCTTCAGGGGTTTAAGTTATGACATCCTGATGTCACTCAATAAGAGTTTGTTTACCTCTTTTTTTTCTTTTGATTTATTATCTCATTATGATGAAAGACAATATTCTGTACTGGCGGACGAAACCCATCTTGCACTCAATTTCACATCAAGCATTGCCAGACCTGGCACAGGAAAATATTTGCAATAACAACCTTCCCTAACCTCAACCTCTTAGAGCACACATTATTTCACCAGTTTGAAATTTGCAGAGACACCACTTTCCATGCTTTTGGCATCTCTGAAAAAGATTGCCAGTGCCATGTCAATTTATCAAGTTGGTTTGGCACTTCAGAAATTAAATTAAACCTGCTCAACACACATTGAGGTAGAAATGGCTGTGCATTATGCCTGTTTTTCAGGTGTAAAATGGAAAAGCCTACACCTAATCTATGCAGGTGTTGGTCTCATTGCACATTTGTAGGAGCCATTTTTGAAGTGAATTTGCAGATGCTTGAAACAAACAATTTGATGAAGGAACCTAATGCCTGTATAAGGACCTCATTGTAAAATTAGTTACCTCACTCAGGATTCTACAACTGTTCCTAATGAAAGATAAATGTTAGATGCCTCATTCTTAAAAATATGAAGCTTTTCCTCGAGCCAGGTAAACAGGACTGCCCCCGTGAATTCCGCTTTCCTGGTCATCAACTCTCTCAGAGACAGATCCAACCTATCAAAACTTAGCTGAGGGTCACTGCCAGGGACCCCAAATTATTTTTTGTTGTGGGCCATGCTGCCTACAGAGGTGTTCCAGGCACTGACAACAGAAGAAGTAGATGAGACCCAAAGCCGAATCTACGCTATTTGAACATAATTTCATGTCTTGCTTTTTCTCCCAATCATTCCATTTCTACATACTTGATGAAACAAATTAACTTTTAACAAGATCCTCATCCTCAACAATGGGTAGCCCAGCACATCAGGGAAAAGACAAGGCTAAAGCATTTGCAACAATCTTCAGCCAGATGTGCTGAGTGGATGGTCCATTTCAACCTCCTCCAGAAGTCCCCAGCATCATAAATGCCAGTCTACAGCCAATTTGATTCACTTCACGTGATATCAATAAATGGCTGAAGGCACTGGGTACTCCAAAGGCTATAGGCCCCAACAACATTCAGCAATAGTGAAGATTTGTGCTCTAGAACTAACCACACCCCCTACCCAAACTGTTCCAGTACAGTTCCAACACTGGTATCTACCCAACAATGTGGAAAATTGCCCAGGTATATCATGTCCACAAAAAGCAGGATAAATCCAACCCGACCAATTGCTGCCCCATCAGTCTACTCGCAATCATCAGCAGAGTGATAGAAGGGGTTATCAACAGTGTTATCAAGCGGTACTTAGTAATAACCTGCTCACTGATGCTCAGTTTGGATTCTGCCAGGCCACTTGGCTCCTGACATCATTACAGCCTTGGTCCAAACATGGACAAAAGAGTTAAAGTGTTAGTGACTGCCCTTGGCACCAAGGCAGCATTTGACTGAGTGTTATATCAAGGAGCCCTAGCAAAACTGGAGTTAATGGGAGAACTATCAACGGATGGAGCCATACCTAGCACAAAGGAAGATGGTTGTGGTTGTTGGAGACCAATTCCCAGGGCATCACTGCAAGAGTTCCTCAGGATAGTGTCCGAAGCCCAATTATTTTCATCTGCTTCATCAGTGACCATTCCTCCATCATAAGGTCAGAAGTGAAGATATTCAGGATGACTCCACAATGTTCTGTACTATTCACAGTCCTCAGATACTGAAACAGTCCATGTCCATATGCAGCAAGACCTGGACAACATTCAGGCTTGGGCTGACAAATGACAAGTAACATTCGTACCACACAAGTGCCAGGCAAATGCCATCTCCAATAAGGGAGAATCTATCCATTGCTCCTTGACAATCAATGGCATTACCCTCACTGAACCCCCATTATCAACATCCTGGGGTCACCACTGACTTAAAACTTAACTAAACTAGCCATATAAATACTGTAGCTAAAAGTGCAGTACAGAGACTGGGAATTCTGAGGCTAGTAACTCCATCCTGACTAGAAGTTAAGAGTGTGATGGAATAGTCTCCACTTGCCTCAGTGAGTGCAGCTTCAACAACACTCAAGCCCACCAATCAAGACAAAGCAGCCTGACTGATTGGCACCCATCTACCAACTTAAACGTACACTCCCTCCACCACCGGCACAGGGCAGCAGAAGTGAGTACCATCTATAAGATGCATTACAGCAACTCACCAAGGCTCCTTCAACAGCCCCTTCCAACCCCATGAACCTCTATCACCTAGAAGGACAAGGGCAACAGGTGAATGGGAACACTAGCACCTGCAACTTTCCCTCCAAGCCACACACTATCCTGACTTGGGGGAGAATTTTCTCTGTGTCGGGGAGGTTGGATGGGGGCAGGCGCAGGTGGGCAAAAGAACACAGAAATCTCCCTGGGAGGTTATTAAAATTTTTAAAAAAAAATCAAACTAAAGAAAAATAACATTTTTAAGACATATCTCTCATGTGGCAGTGTCACATGAGCTGGGCCATGTCAATGAACTTTAATTAAAACTTTCATTCAATTTATAAATACTTCATGAAACCTCATCCTGCCTGTGGATGAGGTTTCATGATAAATGCGAAGGCCGCGTGGGCTCTTTGCTGCCTGCCAACCTTAAGGTTGAACGGGCAGCTCCCTTAAGTATTTCAATTCTTATTTAAATGGCCTTAATAGGCCTTTGACAATTTGGCAGGTGCGCAGCTGACTCTGGCGTGCGCCCGCTGAACTGAAAATCTGAATGACGCACGGTGACTTCGGGAAACACACCCCACGTGACCACGTGTCATTTTACGTGTCGGCGAGCGGGTCCTGCCATCACTTGCCGACCTGAAGATTCTGGCCTTGGAACTATATCGTTATTCCTTCACTGTTGCTGGGTCAAAATCCTGGAACTCCTTTCCTAACAGCACTGAGTGTACCTGCAGCAGATGGATGCAACAGTTCAAGAAGGCGGCTCACCACCCCTTATTAAAGGGCAATTAGGGGTGAGCAACAAATGATGGCCTTGCCAAGGATGCTCACAATCCATGCATCTACTATCATTTTAGTAGTTGTGAGTACTGCTTATCAGTACTGAATCTTTATAGAGGAGAGTGGGTGCAGAATAGCATGACATTACCATAAAATAGTTGGTTAGTTACTGCAGTAAGGTTGGTTTAGCATTGAACCCCTTTTAGAATGTCTTCCAGGAACACAAGTGTGATGTATCATCATCTCTGCAAAATGTTTGGCACGTTTAGCAAAGTTTAAGTGTGGTGTAAAATGAGGGACCTTTAAATTGTCATCTGATCCCCAATTAAGGATATCATCAACTTATTAACCAAGGCTGCAATGAACTTAACTTCACAGTGACTGGATATTACAATAACATTACAAGAGGTGACCTATAATAAGCCAAAAGAAGTAATCAAATTGCATACATTTTTAGTCAAGACTATGTAGACTAATTCTTGAAAAAGACCTGGTGGTTTGTTTCTTCAGGTAACATCCCATTGCTGGAATCCTCCTCCTCCTTCAGGTACCATGCCCTAAGAGGTTGTTGGCAACCATGGGCTTCCATTGGATTGGTCCATGGTTATACTTGGCAAAGTACTGCAGTGGTTCCCTTCTGCAGTCTGGCTGACCAGGAAACTCTCTCACTCACCATCAACCATACTGGAAGGATTTACAGGCTGATAATCAACCTGTTTGGCCACATTGTGATCACACCTTTATGGTCAACATGTCCTGAAGTGGGACTTGAACCCACAGCTTTCTGGACCAGAAGTAGGGATGCTACCACTGCATCTCAAGACCTCACCAGAGTTATTGATTCTTTTAAAAGAGAAACTGGATGGATCATGAGAGCAAGTTGTAATGTGTAGAACAAGGCCATTGCCAGTGCAACAGATAAAGTGACTCTACAGAACTGACCAACAGTTACTTCTGTTCCACCTACTCAGCTCATGATAAATATCCTGGTGTAGTGTATGTTAAATTAAGGGACCATGCGGATTAAAGCACTCATCTGATCCTTTGTGTAGCCAACCTGTGACTAGATCCATTCGCATTTAAGCTTCCTACTGTTAGATTTAGGGTAGATATGTCCTCTAATCTACACTGTTCCATTGAGAGAAACTTGATTAGGTAAAATTGGATGTTGGTGGGCGGTAGGTGGACGATATGGCGAGAAGGCCAAAAATCGGTTTTACACTGTCATGAAACCAATTTGCGATCCTCCACTCCACCTGTCAATGGCGGGCCGCGTTTCCCCCCACCGCACGTCAGAAACCTAATTTTAATATTTTAGCATCTCAATATGAGCCCAGCTTTTGGGAATCATCTCCCCCCACGCTGGATCATCCTGTACATAAGCAAGGTGAACGTGGCGTGCCGCACTTCACTTGGGACTTTGGGGTTTGTTTGCCTCCACCGCGCAATATTGCATCCAGCGTGAGGAAGCGGTGAGGAATGGCATGGTGGGCAAATCGAAGGGCGCCCACCAGCGAGATGGCATGTTTCCTGCGGTTGCATAATTAATGAGGTGGGAATGGGACGATACAGCACAAAAACCTGCCATTGCGGCCGGCGGGTAAAACGACATTTTCCCCGCCCGCTACCGCACTTCGTGCAAATCTGGGGCGATTCTGCTCATAGTTCACGTTGTATTCCTTATCGTCACATTTAGCTGTCTCTTGCAGACATTCCACTGTAGTTGAGGATAGCTGACTGAATTTAGCTGTTTTGATTTGATTTAATGGAGTTTAGCAATACTTCTTCCTTAATTGAAACTCCTATCAATCATAATGTATTATCATCAGGAATTCCAAAAACACTGGCTAAATCCATGCCAAGTCATTGATAGGTTACTCAGAGACATCTTACAGGTGAAAAGATAAAGCACTTAAAAAATAGAATATTCTCGAACATGGATCCAGAGTCTTTAAAACAAGTAAATTGACACCGGATTAAGTATACTATTCTGTGCCTGTGACCTGCTTATCCAGCATTGTTTGGCAGTCAGAAGTAAGAGGCTCATTTGGAGGCTTTAGTAATGTTAGGGTAAATGTATTTCAACCATTCCTTCTCCTTTTAATTTTTTTCTCTGCCATAATGTCAGTTGTTCCCATTCTTTCGAAGTTCCGAAGAAGTCATATCAGACATGAAACGTTAACTCTTTCTCTCTCCACAGATGCTACCAAACCTGTTAGTTTTTCCAGCACTTTCTGTCTTTATTTCAGATCTCCAGTATACACAGTATTTTACTCTTGCTTTAGTGTTCTAATTTTTTGCTCCTTTCCTGCACCAGTACACTCACAGAGGGCCAGTCCACCTCCTGTGTTACGAAGAAGAGGAGGTGCTATGGAGAGATGCCAGGCAGGCCAAACTTCACTAGAGGTTCTCCATGCCCACTGGCTGCTACCCACACCCCCCCCACAGTCCCCGGCATCTACACTGGGAGGTGAACATGCCTCCCTTTGGGAGACAGTTAGTGTAGGCAGGGACTCTTATTGCCAAAGGAAACTGGAATAATATAGCATCACTGAAATTTGTTAATGTGTGACCAACTGCAATGTTAGAGGCATTCTCGGGAGCAGCTGGATCATACTTTCAGTGGCACTACATAGAAGATGATTGGCAATACCCACCAACCTGCCATGATCCCTCCGTGCAGAAAGGTACAAAACAACAACTACTTGTATTTATACAGCATCTTTAACGTAGAAAAATATGCCAAGGCACTTCAGATGAGCTTTATCAAGCAAAAGTTGATACCAAACTACATAAAGCCATATTAAGACAGATGACTGGAAAGAGGGTGGTTTTAAGGCACACCATAAAGGAGGAACGAGAGGCAGAGAGGCTGAGGCTTAAGGAAGGAATTCCAGAATTTAGGGCCTCGACAGCTGAAGGCATGACTGCTAATGGTGGAGCAATTAAAATTGGGGATCCTCAAGGGGCCACAGCTAGATGAACGTGTGGAGGATTGTGGAGCTGGAGGTGGTTACAGAGATAGAGGCTGAATTTTACCAGCCCTCTGGAGATGGACTGGGAGGCGTGAGGGCTGGGGAAATGGTGGCCGAAGACATTGAGAGGGAAACTTCACAACTTCCCGTCGCCACAGCACATTCCCAGAAGAGGGAACAGCAGTGACGCAGTGGCCTGTCTCCGGTCGGCAGATGGCCGGTTAATTCAATTAATGGTCACTCCAATGCTTCTGATGCTGCTGGTGGAGGGTTCACCCCTCTGATCTTCAGGGCCTGCCTACCTGGCCACGGCACATTAAAAAAAAAACTCTACCTGCCCTTCAAGGGTGCCTCAACATGGAGAAACCTCTTCTTCCTGCAACCTCAGTAGTGGCCACCTCTCTCGGTGGAGCTGCCAGCCCTCTGATTGGACCAGGAGCTTTGAGAGGCAGGCCACTGTCCATTCCCGGTGATGGCCTCTTAATTGGCTACTGCCATTAAAATACCGCCGCCACCCCCCTCCCACCCCCCCCCACCTCCCCCCCCCCCCCCCCCCCCCCCCCCCGCGGGTGTCCTGATCGCCCACCCATATGCACTTGGAGCCCATTTCAGTCCCAGCAGTGGGACTTCATAACTCTTTGTGACATCCAGCCCAGGGCATTGTGGGGCCCTGGAGGGATTTGAAGAGAAGGATGAGAATTTTAAAATAAGGACATTGCATAATAAGGAACCAATATAGGTCAACAAGCATAGGGGTGATGGATGAACAGGATTTGGTGCGAGTTAGGACAAGAGCAGCAGAGTTTTGGATGACCTCAAGTTTACAGTGGTTAGAATGTGGGAGGCTGGTGAGGAGTGTGTTGGAATGGTCAAGCTTAGAAGTAACAAAAGCACAAATGTAGGTTTCAGCAGCTGATAAGCTGAGATGGGGTGGAGTCAGGCAATATAACAGAGGTAGGAATAGACAGTCTTAGTGGTAACACAGGTATGTGGTCAGAAGCTCTTCTTAGGATCAGACATTACTACTAGGCTGCAAACAGCCTGGCTCAGTCTCAGACAGTTGCCAGGGAGAGACAGATGGAGTCGGTAACTAGAGGAGGAAATTTCTGTCTAACAATTTGGAGACCTGGCCTTTCATTCTAGGACACAGCATCTGTAAAGCAGCATGGGGCGGGCTTAGAAAATGACAGTATTGGACAGTTATCACCTTTAATCTGTTTTTATCTTCTTAGCTTGTTGCAACATTGATCACTAAACATTGGGTGATGGAAGAGCAAAGAGGGACATCATTCTCATCACCACTCAATGCAGCACCATTTATACCTTAGCAGCCACCAAACAGAGCTGAGTCCTGGGTTGTTCTGTCACTTGTCTGCCAACTCATGGTTGTATCTTGTGTTCCCTTTTCCTTCATTTTTGCCTGTGGCTTCGTGACCCTCTTCCCCTTCAGTTTTGGCAAGGGTGCTAATGGTTTGTGATGTCTTTTGTGCCTCAAGTAAAGCTTTCAGAACTGTTGCCACCCCACCTTTACAATTTTTAAATTCAATCTTGGGATGTGAGTGTCACTGGCAAGACCAGCATAAATGATTCATCCTAATTGCCCTCAAGCAATCCAATAAATTACATACCTGCAAAGTTTCCCACTCCTTTCAGATTCTACATGCAGAGCTATATGCTACAAAGTTCACCTCAGGAAACTGGATGCAAGCAGCACATTTCCACTGAGTCTATCAAAAGTCCACTTTTATCAGGGAAACTGAGAGTTTGATGCCCCCTCCCCTCCCCACCCCCCCAGGCCCCACCCATCAGAGGAGAAGCAGGTTCAGATTCTATTCGCCAGCACCCAGGTGTAAAATATCCACCCATTGGGAGCGCTGATCTCAAATTAGGCATGTGCTGCCCAGCAGGAGCAGGAAGCTTTTAAATGAAGGTGCACACTCTCCAAAAATACATTTCTAATCTCCTGTGAATCAATGTGAGTTGCTGGGAAATGGAAAGGCATTTGAATCTCTCATCTGATCTACAGTGTCTCAGGCAGTAAATGGGAAGTTTTATGCATCTTTGATTGCATTAACTCTCTCAGTTTCTCTCATGTACATCCGTGTTCATTGATGTGTTCCTTGAGTGGGTGGATGGGAATCTGACAATTCTTGGTGCACAGTGTTGGATTTGCTCCAATTCTTTAACAGGGTATTGAGGCTGTGGTAAATGGTTGGCATCAATATCCGAGCACAGATTCAACAAGTGCTGCTGCATCTTAAACCATTTGTTTGAAGGTGCCAGAATACTTCAGCTGTCTTACAAAGTAAGTGCTTGTTGACCCTTTTCACCATTTGTTCCCTATAAATGTTTCAGGACATGTATCATATTTAAGCCCCAGCCATGGCTCACTCCTCTGGGACAGACGGTCATGAGTTCAAGTCTTACTCTGAAGACTTTAATACATAATCTTGGCTGGCATTCCAGTGCGGTACTAAGGAGGCACTGTGCTGTCAAAGGTGCTAATATTTTGGCAGAGTCATTAAGCCAAGACCAGTCAGTCCTCTCACGCAGATGTAAAGGATTCCATGGAACAAAAAAAGTGCAGGGGATGGACTTCAGTGGTTCAAGAAGGCAGCTCACCACCACCTTAAGGGCAGTTAGGGATGGGCAATAAATGCTGGCCCAGCCAGTGACGTCTACATCCCACGAATGAATAAAAAAAATTCTCCCCAGTGTTCTGGGCTATATTTCTCCCCCAATTGAAACAGATTGTCTGGTCATTAAATTCTGTTTTTTTGTGGGGGAGTCCTGTGTGCTATTTGCCTGTCACATTTCCTTTTTTACATCAACAGTGAAGATACTTCAAAAGTACTTTATTGTCAGTATAGCACTTTGGGATGCCCAGAGGTTGTGAAAGGTGATACATAAATACAAGTTCTTTCTTTTAGGATAGGTGTGTATGGTCCCAAAAATTGATAAGCCTTTTAAATAGTGCTTGCATGAGGCTCTGAGAGGCCTTGCCCCACACACACACACACACACGCACACACACACACACACACACACACACACATACACACTTCTCCCTCCAGAATCACTCGTGGTCCAGCTGTGTGCAGTTGCACTGCTAGTGGTGGGAGAATGCACCAGGAGGACCCACAAAGCCTGTCAATGAAGCTGAAAGACAAAATTTACACATTATTCAGTGAAAGTGAATATATTTTCAGATTATAAAGTGACAAAATGCCTTCACCCATCTAACCACTTGTGATCAGAATGTCTTAAATTTTCTAGGCCTTCCATTTCTTCTAGGTGCTACCCTGACATCCACAGAAGGGGTAGAGACAGCCTGTGCAATGGTTGGCCCTGTTGCCGCTATTGACTTTGGCATGCATCCTCTGGACAGCCGAGACCTTGTGGGCCCCAGCTTGCTTTGACTGTCCTCCTGTAGGCCAGCTGCTCCCTCTGTGGTGACAGGGGAAGAGATTGAGAGGGTCATTCGGAGGGAGTGGACAGGCTGTAAGGTTCCTGGGTGGATGACCCAGGGGTGTCCAGCTGCTGCTCCTCCTCCCTTCAGGTGCCTGAGGACCCTGACCTGACTTCTTGAGGGGGAAGGAGCACCTGGAGGGATGTCCAGGTACCCCATTTCCTTCTCACATTGCCACTGCAGGAACATGCCCATGACTAACGCAATGGAGTGCAGGTCTGCAAGCATCTCCGATTCCTGCTGGACTATGTTCTCCGTGGCATCCGCCAACTTTTCCATGGCGACCTCCATGCACGCACATGTGGGCACCACTTCATCAGAGAGCAGGCAGACGCACTCCTCTGCTGCCACTACCTCCCAGGCTGGACTGGTGACTTGTGGACCTCCTGCGGCTAGAGCGGGGGCAGAGGACATCGCGACGGCCTTCCACTGCGTTCAGAGAGGCATCACTAAATTTGGGGGCTGCCGTCTTCTTTGGTTTCGGTGCCATCTGTCAACTGGAGCGGTCCTGGTCTGAAGACATGACTTAGGAGTGTGCTCTCTTGCACTTTATATATGGTACCTGGAACAGGGAAAGCTCTGAGTTCACGCTGTGATGGGCAAATCTGAGCCTGCCCGCCAGCAATCTGGAGTGCATCCCATGAATGCATTATTACCGAGCCGAGACGTGCCGGGAATGGGACGATATGGTGCAAAAATCCTTGTGGCTAGTGGGTAACATGACTTTTTCCACTCCTGCTACTGCTCTTCGTGCAAATCTAGAATAATTTCACCCGAAATTTCCAGAACTCTCCTCTCCTGGAAATAGTTTCTCTTCACAATCAAATTATTTTTGTGATCATAGAGAATACCATTAAATCACCCCTCAATCTCCTATAATCATGGGAATACAAGCCAAGTTTATACAATGTATCCTTATATATAAACCCTTTTAGTCTCTATTATAATTCTGCTGAATCTGCACTGCACCTCCTCCAACATCAATATATCCTTTCTGAGAAACAGCGCCCAGGACTCCAGATGCAGTCTGACCAAGTCTCTCTACAAGTGAAGCATAACTTTCTCCTCTTTTTATCGCTTTGAGCTAAAGGCTAACCTTCCATTCGACTTTTTGATTGCTTTTTGCACCTGTCCACTAGCTGTTAGTGATTTGTGTATATGTACACCCACATCTCTTTGCTCCTCCGTAGTTCCGGCTTTCTTACCTTTTAGAAAATAGCTCTGATTTGTGCCCCTTGAATCCAAAGTGGACGATCTCACACTATTCCACATTGAATTTTCTGTCACTTTGTACCTTTCTGCTCCCAGCTACACTACTTACTTTACCTCCCAATATAGTGTCATCTGCAGACTCCACTATATAACTCAATTTTCCATTACCCACGGGTGGGATTTTCCAGCCCCGACACCAGCAAGTGTCGCAGGTGGTACAGGGAAATTTTAAAAGTCAACAGCTCTCCAAATTTTCCTGTCCCACCTGTGACAATGCCTGCCGGTGTCGGGGCTGGAAAATCCCACCTCACATCTTTGAGAAATATGACAAAGGGCTGAGGCCTCAGAATAGTTCCTTAGGGAACATCACTTTTCACATACACCAATCCCGAGTATGTATCATTTATCCCTATTCTGTCTCCTTCCTCCCAAACATTTTCCCACCTATAGGAACAAAGGAGCACGAGAAATAGAAGCAGGGGTGGGCTAATTTGCCCCTTCAAGCCTGCTCTGCCATTCAGTAAAATCATGGCTGTTCTTTAGTGGTGTTTAAGAGATAGCTTGACAAATAGGATGGGAATAGAGGGATATGGACCCCGGAAGCGCAAAATGTTTTAGTTTGACAGGCAATATGATTGGTGCAGGCTTGGAGGGCTGAAGGGCCTGTTCCTGTGTTGTACTTTTTTTTGATGTGTTACCTCATGTCATAAGGATGCCTTCAATTCTGTATACCTTCATTTTGCTAATAGTCTCTTACATGGAATCTTATCAAGTGCCTTCTGAAAATTCTTTTATGTTCTGGAAATTGATACATGTCCTCTATCCACTATTCCAGTGTGTCCTCAAAAAATTCAACTAAGTTAGTCATGCATGAATACCCTTCACAAATCCACTCTGACTCCCTCTGATCAGCCAAAATGTGGCCAAGTGCTCAGTCACAATGATGGATTCTAAAACCCTCACAATTGACTTTAGACTGACAGGTCTACCTGAACGGACTTGTAGGACCTTGCACCAATGAGCTTTCAGAGCCTTCAAAAAGGAGCATGAATATATAAAATGAAATATTAAAATCTGTAAACTGCACGGTCAGGATATTTCAGATGATGGGGTTTCCTGTCCTGCCATCTGAAGAGTCGGCAGGGAACATGTCTCCGTCAACACAGTCTGCCCCGCAGCCGTTTCATGCTTGAATGAGCATCAATTGGCTGCAGGCAGGACTTCTGCCCCTCATTCGGGAGGAAGTCCCACCTTAGAGAGCTGCCAGCCAATCAGATTGGCCGGCAGCTCTCCGGCACCTGCAGTGATAGAGGCAGCAGTGAAAAGAAGTTCATGAAGTCGACGAAGCCTAAGGCCTGGAATTGGACGGAAAGATAAGTTTTCAGGGTCTCAGGGTGGGGAGGGTAGGGAAGGCCTGGGGGTTGGAGGATTGGTGTGTTGGGGGAGAGGCTGGAGGAGGGGGGGGGGGGGGGGTGTTCCAAGTGGCCACTGCACCTTAAGAGGGGGGGGGGGGGCATCCAAAGTTAGAAGGCCGCCCCGCCCCCACCACCACCACCACCTGAGGCATAAACACGGTCATTTTCAGGCTTCCCCACAACCGGGGAATCCTCCCGGCAGTCTAAAAATTGAGGCTGGATGGGAAACATCTCTTAAGTGGTCAATAATTCGCCACTTAAGAGCCTCCATTTGCACAAGGGCAGGCAGGCCGTCCAAGGCCTCACCAGACCCAGCATAAAATCACAGAGGTTGGGACGGGCAGAGACCCAGCGGGAAGCCCATTAGTGAGTAGTAAGAATTCTGAGATAATAAGAAATTCTTGTCCATATGACCTGGTTACCCTTGACCTTTCACGCTCCCCCGTGTAAAAACATGCTGGCGGGGGCGTATGAAATTCAGGCCCAATCCTAGATCAAGTTTCATTTGGTTAAATGCGCATAATAAAGAAAAGATAGGTATAAACATTTGTCACTGACCTGTTATTGTGATTTTCGTGAAACTTGACCACAGACAGTATCCTCACATTGCTAGTGCCTTGCTGTGTCACTCAGCACTGCATCAAATTTAGTACACATTCACAGAGTGATGTGTTGTATTTAATTCTGCCCATCAACTGGAGTTGTAGATTGGGAAAGGGTGCAGCAACATCTTGGAGGGGGGGGGGGATGTTGTGATGACCTTTGACCTGGAAGCAGTACAGTAAGGAAAATTTGTACTGCCTTTAAAAGATCTGCGGAATCTGAAATTGTTTTTTGAGAATGTTTGAAAATGACTTTTAAGAGCTTTCATCAATTGTAAAGGGATAGAATGTAACTTTCTTGGATAATAAGAAATTCTGGCTCATGTGACCTGGTTTCCCTTGACCTGGAAACAGTGCCAATAAGACGGAGGTTAAGATACAGAAGCCATGTGGGTGTGGATAAAGAAGAGCTGCAGCAGGGCAAGAATGGAGAAGGCACATTTACAAGGAGTTGTATGTGTAATACTGTTAAAAAGGATGGAAAGCTGAAGACAGGGTGTGCCATCAAGACTGTCATGAACCTAGCTAAGGAAGTCCTAATGTGCCATTTGGGTGCGGACAGTCCCCATGGACTCAGAAAAAGTGGAGTTACCATTCCAGGTGACATGAGGACCAAATCCATTGAGTGAGAAAAGTGAGAGATCCTGCGCTGGTGCCACATTTCAGTGGGGAGTGATACAAATGCTTGTAATCTCAGGAGATAGTATCTTCTTTTCTATAAAATTTATAGTTATAGCTAACTATAATTTGCCTGTTAATTCATGTTTAATGTGTGTGGACTCTGGTTTGTGTTAAAGTAAAAGCTACAAAAAATGATTTCTTTATTTGGGGGGGTCATTCAATAGATTTGGTTATTTTGGTTTACGTTCCCCCCATGGGAATCATCATAACATGCTGGTTTTTAAGTACATAGAGATCAATGATGAACAGCACAGAGAATGATCATTCCAACCGTTAAAAATGGCTAGTGCTGAGGTAGGCCTTGGAAGTTGACCACCCTGCCGTAAATGTGTTATTCATGTGTCATGCATGATCAGGGGAATCTGTGTGCCATATGTGTGGGAAGGGAAACATATTGTCAACTCCTTTTCTGTAAGTGCCATACAGACCTAAGGACCACAAAGTTCTCCAATCACTGAGGAAAACCCTTGCTCTACCATATGTCCTGCTCATAAAAATATGGAGACATCTTCAGGCTGGACCAGCTTGTCCTTGCACTGAATCAGTATTCCTTGCACGAGCCAGGAACCTGTTCCACTCTTCTGTGTGAGATATGTGTTTTATTTAAAATAAAGACATGCTGTCCACTGCCAAAGATAACATTATTCTAATTTTAAAAAATATGGAGGGTTTAAAATATGTTTTATTTTGGGGACCATTAGACAGCCATTTGATTCAATTACTGCAAAAGATATTTTGGACCCAACTCACAGGAGCTGTCAGTAGCCGTGTTAATTAGTGTTTTAATCCTGGCACCATCATCTTTCCTGTTAACTCTCCCTCTGAGCTGTTTCTGCATTCCCTAAGCATAATTGCAACAGTTTTATGATAAATTCTGGGGTTTTTTTCTGCGTTTCTGCGTTTCTGTGAATATTTTTCCCTTCTCTTGCTCTTTTATCTCTCTGTCCTTTTCTGATACTTGCTTTTCTTTCAGTTCAAAGCAACAGATTTTGCTTTATGGTACTGGGAATATTGTACAACTCCCATTCCATCAGTGATGGGAGGATATCTGTTTTTAAAAAAAAGCAAAACTACGTAATGCTGGATTTGGGATTGCTTTGCATGGTGCTTCCAGCACTTTTCGCAACGCCAACATTGTACAGTGACACAAAACAGTTTAGTTTAGGTGAGGGACCAAGTAACTATTGATCCATGCCCTGGCACTGAACACCATCTGCAGGAAAGGAGATGAAGAAAATGAGCAAGTTTTTGATGCGCTGCTTCAAAATCAGCAGTGGCCGGTGATTATAAGTTTGGCACTGACATTGAAAATGTTTAATCAAGCAGCATCTTCCTGTATTTGGCCCTGTTTAATAACCGAACACTTACACGTATGAAAAAGAAACAGTTGCTCAAAGAGGTGCTCTGCAAATATAACTTTCAAGAGCTAATCTCAAAGGCCTTTGATGTGCCAACTTATCAGTGCTGTTTGAGAACAATTTGTGCTTATCTTCCCTTTGCACTGGGCTCACATTGACAGGCAATGTTCTCGGCCTGTGATACAGAATGTGTCCCACCGCTTCATCACTTGTACAGACATTGTCAGTGAAATCTCCATATTCAGTGCTGTCTTCCTCACATTGTCTTAGCCTTCTAACTGTAGGTGCACCAATCGAGCATTCTTCAGCCTCTTATACCTGCATAAATATGTTTTTGCATCTTAATAAAGGAAAGGACTCTGTATGCAGACTGACAGGTCGTCCTCAAAACTGTTCTGTATAGGGAAACCACAGTTTTGATACTGACAGTAAAATAAAAGTGACTGACCGTGAAATACCCTAATGGATAGTCTCTTGCCTCTCCAGGAACCCAGACAATGATGTGAGGCCATGGTGTTACGTTGCTGAGTATGAAGATGGCGTGTATTGGAAATACTGCGACATACCAACATGTCACAGTGAGTAGGAGACAAGTTTACTGGGCAGCCATTGAACCACCTCTCCATCTTTCTTATGATAGAAATTTGTTTTAATAATGTAGCTACCTTTAGAGGTAACTGATTCCGCTCTCCAGTGGAGGGGCCACACTTACAGGGATCATGGGCATAGAATTAAGCCTCCAGTGTTGTAGTCTTATCCTTCGCCCATGCTGATGTGAGTGCAACGTTGGCCATGCAGAATCATGGAATTGCTCTTAGTAAGTAGCTTCAGCTGAATTTTAAAATTTTTCTAAATTATTTACAGGAATTGGGTGTCACTGGCAAGGTCAGCATTTATTACCCATTCCTAATTGCCTTTCAGAAGCTGGTGGTGAGCTGCCTTCTTGAACTGCTATTGTCGGCTTGGTGCACGTATTCCTAAGTTGTAGCTAGGTAGCGAGCTCTAGGATCTGGATTCAGCGACATTGAAGGAATAACAATATATTTCCAAGTCAGGATAATGTATAACCTGGTGGAGAACTTGGAGGTGGTGGCGTTCCCATGTCCCTCCTTGCCCTTGCTCTTCTGAATGGTAGAGGTTACAAGTTTGGGAGGTGCTGTTGAAGAAGCCGTGTCAAGTGAGCACAGAAGTTTTGCTTCATAGTTCCTCTGATGGCTCAGTTGGCCTGAGAACCGGCCAGAGTGGTGTGAGCGATGCTGATCAGGTTCAATCCCAGTTTGTGTTGTGTTGTCGATCCTCAGTTGAGGTAGTGTTTGGTACCGCAGCCAGTTGTCACTCTCCCAATGATTCAGCCAGGAGACCCTTGCTGGAAAGTGCATGTGGGGAAACCTCAGAAGAGGACAGAATAGGGCTTGGCTTTGACATTTGTAAAGTTAAACAATCTATCGGCACTCACTCACTCACCAAAAGTAGCCATTTTAGTAATGTGCCTGATACTCAAACAATTTATGGTGAATTCCAAGACCCTGTTCCCCCAATATAACTGCACCAATAAGTAATGCCACTTCGTGAATCAAAGCTACAGTGATTATAGCCTCACCTCTGACAAGTGTAGGGCTGTGGAGAATACTATTATATTCTAGTATGAGTCAACTTCTTCTGGGCAGAATGGGAGAAAACAAGGGATGACGGCAAACTTCTTACACACAATTGACCTTTAAGTCCAGAATTTAACTCTGTATTAAAGAGGATTTTGATGCAGTTGCAGTCAGTCAGGTTACCTTAGCAAATCCTAGTCACCACAACACCTCTGGTCTGTCAGCTGCCACAACTGATGTTCATTTTCATTTCTCCATACAAATTTTTCCATATATCTAGAGCATCTTATGTTTGGCCTTTCCAAGTGGTACGTAATCCACCACCTTCTAAGGATGTCTTGCTTGAGTTATGGTGTACTCCAGTGTCGAAACCAATGGAACCATCAGAGGATCTATATACTCTACATGCTTGGGCCTTTTTGTGTGATTAAATTGCTGAGATGAATAAAGAAAAATTCAAGGGTGGCTGGTGAAATGCATTTATTTATTTATTTATTATTTCGCAGGGCGTGGGCATCGCTGGCTGGGCCGGCATTAATTGCCCATCTCAGCTGCCCTTGAGAAGGTGGTGGTGAGCTGCCTTCTTGAACTGCTGTAGTCCATGTGGCATAGGTACACCCACAGTGCTGTTAGGGAGGGTGTTCCAGAATTTTAACCCATAAGAACATAAGAACTAGGAACAGGAGTAGGCAATTCAGCCCCTCGAGCCTGCCCCGCCATTCAATACGATCATGGCTGATCTCATTTCGGCCTCAACTCCAATTTCCCACCCTCTCCCCATACCCTTTCTAAAAATCTGTCTATCTCCTCCTTAAATTTATTCAGTGTCCCGGCATCCACTGCACTCTGAGGTAGTGAATTCCACAGAGTCACGACCCTTTGAGAGAAGTAATTCCTCCTGTATCTCTGATTTAAATCTACCACCCCTTAGCCTAAAACTATGGCCTCTCATTCTAGAATGCCCCACAAGGGAAACATCCACTCCATGTCTAATTTGTCTATCCCCTTTAGCATCTTATATACCTCAATTAGATCTCCTCTCATCCTTCTAAACTCTAGCGAGTATAGGCCTAACCTGCTCAATCTCTCATCATAAGACAAGCCCCTCATCTCTGGAATCAATCTAGTGAACGTCATCTGAACCGCCTCCAATGTAACTACATCCTTCCTCAGGTATGGGGACCAAAACTGTGCACAGTACTCCAGGTGCGGTCTCACCAATGCCTTGTACAGTTGCAACAACACTTCCCTATTTTTATACTCTATTCCTTTAGGAATAAATGCCAAAATTCCATTTGCCTTCCTTATTACCCGCTGTACCTGCATACTAGCTTTCAGCGATTCATGTATGAGGACACCCAGGTCCCTCTGCACTGAAGCATTCTGAAGTCTCTCTCCAATTAAATAAGTCGCCTTTTTATTCTTCTGACCAAAATGGATAGCCTCACACTTATCCACGTTAAACTCCATTTGCCAAATTTTGGCCCATTCATCTAACCTGTCCATATCCATGGGCAGAATATTTCCCCCGTCGGGGAGGAAGTTTAGGAGCAGGTGTGTGGAGGCGCATCTCCGATTGGCACCCCCGATTGGGGGTGCACTGCCATTTTACGTGGGCGGGCCAATTAAGGCCCGCCCAGTGTGACGTCTGCCAGGAAGTGCTATGCGCTCCCTGTGCAGGGCGGTGGTGGGGGGGGGGATTCCCTGAGCCGAGAGTGTGCTTTTTCGCACATGCCCATGAAAGAGCGCACTCATCTCCCTGGGGCTAAGTGCTGCCTCAGGGAGATCGGCTCCACAATAAAAAATCTTAAAAATTGAAAAAAAAAATTCCCTGACATGTCCCCTCATGTCTCACTGTCACATGAGTTGGGACATGTGCATCACTTTCAAATACACTTTTATTACATTTTTAAAAACCTACATTAAACCTCATCCCGCCTGTGGATGAGGTTTCATGCTTTTTCTAATTCCCACCAGGGCTCCCGACCTGCCCGCCACCCTTAGCAGGTAATTAGCAGGTCCGCTAATTACTTTAATGACTTTGTCAATGGCCTCAATTGGCTATTGACAGGTTGGCGGGTGCACAGCTGATTCTGCTGAGCCCCCGCCTACCTGAAAATTGAAATGGAGCGGGTGATGTTGGGAGTTCCGCCCGACATCGCGCGCCATTTTACACGTCGGCGAGTAGGTCCCGAGCCCCGCTTACCGACTGGGAAATCCTGGCCCATTTGTAAATTTCTTATTTCTTCATTGCAACTTACTTGCCCACCTATTTTGATGTCATCTGCAAATTTAATTATAGTACCTTCTATCCCTGAATCCAAGTCATTAATATAGATTGTAAATAATTGGGGCCCAAGGACCGAACCCTGTGGCAACCCACTACAGCTTGCCATCCAGAAAAAGACCCATTTATCCTGACTCACTGTTTTCTGTTGATTAGCCAATCCTCTATCCAAGCTAATATATTACCCCTAACTCCATGTGATCTTATCTTGTGTATTAATCTTTTGTGTGGCACCTTATCAAAGGCCTTCTGGAAGTCCAGATATACTACATCTACAGGATCCCCATTATCCACTTTGCTTGTCACATCTTCAAAGAACTCTAGCAAATTAGTCAAACATGATTTACTGTTCATAAAACCACATTGACTCTGATGGATTGCATTTTGACTTTCAAAATGCTCCATTACTACTTCCTTAATAATGGATTCCAACAATTTCCCAATGACAGATGTTAAAGTAACTGGTCTATAGTTTCCTACTTTCTGCCTCCTCCCCCCCCCCCCCCCCCCCCCCCCGCCCCCTTTGAATAAGGGCATTATATTAACATTTTTCCAATCCACGGGAACCTTTCCAGAACCCAGGGAATATTGGAATATTATAGCCAATGCATTCACTATCGCAGCAGTTGTCCAAAGGGTGGGTTCTCTTTCAATATTAGCCTGGATCACAGTGACCAGATGTAAATTCTAGCTCCTCGAGGGAGAGAGGAAAGTTGGGAGTGAGACAAACTGAGCTTCATGCATGCTTCTCCTAGCAGCTGCATAAAAACAATTTGGGGAAGATCAAAAATAACTAATTAGTCGGGGCATCATGGATAAAAAGAAATGTTTTGTAATGTTACACCACAGAACTAATGGACAAGGTTTGACTTCTTTGTTGGCACTAGAATGGGAATTGAAATTCAATGCAGAGAGATTGTAAATACTTTTGTGAAAATGTTTCCCCTTTCATATCACTAACAAGAGTGTTCATGTGTTCTTTTGGAACCCATTAATTCTTTTAAGAATAACGAACACAGAAAATATGCCTGCAAAATGCATTTACAGCAGAGCGACACGTAGGCCCAAATTTTTGTCAGAAAGGAGCGAAAGTAATGGAAATGCCAGAAAACCAGAAATCCCTCCTCCAAACCCAGCACTTCCCATTTTTGCAGAGGCGGGAATGGGGCGGAATATGTTCCATGTATGAGCGGTTCACTGTGGCAACTGGCCACTTAAATCATCAACTGCCTCCACTTAAGTGGGATTTTGGTAGGCCAGGAGTGTGAAACTAGATGTGTGCAGATTAGATCCGGTAAGAGCAAGGCCCAGGTTTTTAGACCTGGGTCGGGTGCGCAGAGATGGAAAAATTCCTGGCTCTGCGCACTTGACCTTTAGAAATGGCCACCCACAGTTAGGATTTTCATTCTGGGGTTCTGGATTGTAAGTCAGGCATGCCAACCCACGCACATGTGCAGATGCTGCCGGTTGCAGAGGTGGGCTGGGTGGAAGGGCTGCCTCTGTGCTCCAGCACTTTGGTTTAATCCTTTTAAAAATAACTTAAACAAAAAGTTTCCCTACAGCCCTCACCCGTCACGCCTCACACACCCTCCATGCCAACCTATGTCACCTCAAGCCCCTCTATCCATACTCTGCATACCCATATGCGAAATCATGCCCCTCACCCACCACCAGTTGCCCTTACCCTTTCCCTGCCAACTCATTTAGCATCCTTTGACAGTTCCTTGACAGCTTTGATAGTTCATTGACAGTTCTTTGACAGTTTCAATAGTTCTTTAACAGTTCCAATAAGTTTAACACACAATCATATTTACTTTGAACAATTCCAAAGGGGGCCTAACCTCTTCCAAAGGTGTCCCAGGACCAGATCCAGAACCCGGCTATCGAAATTAATCCACCAAGTTTAGACTTTCTATTACTTGGTCTAATCTGCACACCCTGGGGTTTCAGACTCCTGGCCTATCAAAATTCCACTTCAGTTGAGGCACTGGCGATTTAAATGGCCGGCTGCCTCCATTAACCTTGCATGTGCAAAACCAGGCCTAACTCCAGTCCTGCCCCTGCAAAAATATCAAATGCCACATTCAGAGGTTGGATTTAGAATTTCCATCCATTTCTGGGATTTTCACCATGGTGGAGAGCCTCCCCCACTGTGGCAAAAAATCTGAGCCCAAGTGTGAACTTGTTGGATTCGCTTGGATAACCAGGGGTACTCCAATGGAGAAGTAAGGTGAACCTTTGGATCACCTTACCAGAATACCTTTGGGGGAAGTAAGGTGTCCTTTGGAATTGTTAAAAGTAGGCATAAATGAGCATAAGAAGTTCATCAATGCATTACTGTCAAGCTCATTGGAACTTTCAACAGACCTATTAAAATCAACTGTTAGAAGTACCTATCAAAGGGTGCTGTCAAGCTGTCAAGACATTTAAAAGTCCAGTGCTTTAAATTTTTGGGAAAAAAATGTCTGGAGTGTTTAAAATAAAATGATTGCTTGCTATTTCACTCTGTCTCTTGACATAAGCCTGAGGGCTTCCGTGACTGGATTAGTGCTGCATGACTGATGTCACAACCATGAGAGATGAGGGCTGGAGGGATGTTTTACATTTCAATCTTTAATTTTTATTTTTGGACACAGTGCCGGAGCTTTAAGGCAGGCCTTCTGTCCAGATCGTCTCTGCACCTGGCAACCCCCTCACTTCTTCTAGGGTCTTCCCCGACTCATATTGTTGCCCAACTGCCTCCCCCACTGCCCCCACCACCCCCCCTCCCCCACCCCACCCACTGTGATTGCCACTTCCCACTGAGGCCACTGGATTACGGAATTACCCTTAATGCAGTCAAGGCCTTTTAAAACAGGTCAAAAATCGAAACCCTTGAGAAGGATAAGGGTGGGTTATTCAAGTTTTATTATATAAGACACAGTGACCTTTAATTCAGGAATACAGTGCTGTTTCTGCCCAAATGTTTTGTTATTCGACTTTGTTGTGTCTCATTAATTTTACAGTGAATTTTTCTGGCGTGAGTTTCATGGCTCAGCAACAATAGTATAATCTTTACAGCTACTGTCTTTATGATGTGGTGGTATTGTAAAAAGACTTTTTAAAATTCTATTCCCAGAAGTCATATCATTAAGCTGGTCACTGTTATCTTCGCCATTTAAAAAAAGCTGTTTAACTTGTCTTGTGTTTCCACCTGGTTTCTTAGGGTATAATTAAACTGTTTGATGGTAACTAGGAGGTTCAGGGTGTAAAGTTAATAACACACTACACCACCATGACCTCATGCATCAGATTCCAACACACAAAATCTCCTGACTGCAACTGGCACTTCCCCCAACAACCCCCCAATTCCCTCCACCCACCTCTTTCTATATTTTTTCGCTTTCTTTCCAGTTGTCAAGCACTGTGCAACATGCGAGAGAGCAATTGAAAAACCTACCCCTGGGGCTTTTTCACTTTGTGAATGTTTGGGCTAGCGGTAGAATCCCTGCCTCTGAGCCAGAAGGCGGTTTAAACTCCAGCAAATGGAGAATGGAGCACTGAATACATCCAGTGGGGTCCAAGTATTCAGTGGGTTTGAGTAACTATGCCACCTCACCATACATCCTCTCCCCCCGTCCCACACCCCTCAGCATTTGGGTTGTGGGAGCCCAGAACAGCCTTCTGTTTTATAGACTGGTTATAAAGATGATTGCGGCCCTGTAGGACTGTTAACCAGTCTGCAAGTTCTGCCGCTCTTTCATTCTTCACCAAGTGAAGAACTGAAGATAGAAAAAGAACAACTAAGGGAAGCCTGATTGTTATTTCCCTGCAGTGGCCTGCTCCCCACCCCCACTGACTGTCAGCAATTTCAGATGTGGCGCATCCTGTTAATTCCTGGCAGTTACTGCTTGCCTCTGTGTCTATTTTTGTTTCTTTTCTTAAAAAAATATGTCCTACATGTGTGCAAATTGTGATTGCTGTGCATTAGATTCTACTAGTTGTGATTTAGTCTTTGGTCATACTTATTAATACCAGAACTCGAGGGGTTTGAGCTCAGAATCCATGCTGGCATGCAACACCCCTAAACACAGGCCATTTATCTCATTGCTTTTAAAGGGTTTTTGCTTTGCACAGAATGACTTCCACATTTGCTTCTGCAACAACAGTTGTATCACAAAAATAATTCATTATAAGTAGAGTGCCTTGAGAAGCTCATGATAGAAATGATGATACGCAAATACAATTCCCTCCTTTTACTTTACTCCTCTACCTTCTCTGTGTCTCTCTATTTTTCTTTTTATATATCTTTTTCGTACTCCAATTTCATGTTTTCCCTTTTCCATTTTATTTTAAAAGGCATGACAGCTTTAATCTCAATTAAAAGTCATGAGCTATAACTGGCTAATGTGCCACTGAGGTGTTAGATTTACAACAGTATTTTTGATTTATTTAGTATGTTTTAGATATCAGATTAATACAAAATATCCATTGGCTAACAGCAGATAAGACAGTGAAAATGAGCAGATACGTCCTCCATACATACTCCACATACGTACTGCTCTCGTTTACAACAGAATAATTACTCCTTGAGGAATCCTCACCAACTTGCTTTCCTGAAACCACTTAATTGTCCTGAGGTACAATCCTTGGTGTCAGGTCATCTGTTAAAACCAGCTACCTTAATAGCAGTAGATGTTACTGCTCACTGCCAAATGCTGGCTGATGGTTAAGTAAATGTCCGTGGCTCTTATGTATATAATTCCCCCTTTCCAACTCCCCATAACACCAAGGATGGGATATACTTCCTCTGTTATTATGGTTTTATCTAAGGATTTATAAGCTGCTTACTCTAGAAGAGATTTTGCTGGATATGCTGGTCATTTGTTGAAAGCAGATATTTTTACATACTAACTATTTACAAAGATTAAATAAGACCAAGACATAGCTGGAGCTATTCTCTTAACATGATTCACATTCATCTTCCTTCAGTGAGGGACATCACTGTGACATTGTGCCTCATGCCTCAGTAGCTATCATTTGGAGATAACCCTTTACTCTTTACCTACACCTTAAGTTATGGGAACCTATGTCCCACTGCACTTTCAGTTAACGCCTTGACTTTATGTGACGCACAGTTTATTTTCAAAGCTGTTTCTCAGCTCTCCACTTTTTTGAAGTTGTGTCAATTTGGCCATTGGCCAACTTTTTCTGGTTTTCCAGGCTGGCATGTATAGGAACAGAAGTAGACCAGCCTGCCCCTCAAATCTGCTCTGCCGTTCGATTAAATCATAGCTCAACTCCAGTTAATTGCCTTAGCTCCATATTCCTTGATAGCCTTACTCAACAAAAAAAAGTCTCAATTTTAACCTCCAATTTTGCCGTAGGCACAGCCTTTTGGGAGAGAGGGAGTTCCAGATTTCTCTTTGAGCTCAAACAGTTCTTGATTTCCCTCCTGATTGGCCTAACTCTAATTTTAAGATTATGCCCCTTGTTCTTGATTTACTCACCAGGGGAAAGAATTTCTCCTTATCAACCCTATTGAATCCTTCTCATAACACCTTGATCAAATCACCCTTCAACCTTCTATACTAACGGGAATACAAGCCAACCTTATGCAACCTATCCTCATAATTTCACCCCTTAAGTTCCTATATCATTCCAGTATGTTTTGAATTGGCTTTAAAATACACTTTTAAAATCATAGAATGATACAACACAGAGGAAGGCCATTTGGCCCATCGTGCCTCTGCCAGCTCTGTGGTAGAGTTATCCAATTAACCTAACTCCTGGGGCAGAATTCCTAGCTCAGCAGGTGGGCACGCGCCCGACCCGACCGAGCGTGAAATGACGCGTGTTGATGTCGGTTGAGCGTACCGACATCAATGCGTAGGCGCTTGATAGTTCGGTCGGTGGGCAGGCGCTGCAGCCAGCAGTGTACCCACTGACAATTAAAAGGTCTATTAAGGCCATTAAGTTATCAATTGTCCTGAATTTTTCACTGCCTGTTCAACCTAACGATTGACGGGCAGACGAAAAGGCCAAGCAGTCTTTGCAAATTTTTGGAAACCTCATCCACGGTCAAGATGAAGTTTCCGAAAGCAAATATAAATGAAATAAAAACTTTAATTTTTTAATTAAAAACATGTCCCTGCTCGTGTTACAGATTCACATGAGGTGACATGTTTTATTGATTTTTTTTTCTGCTGTTTAATATTTTATTCAATGCATCATTCATTTCCATAAGGCAGCTCCGTGTCTCATGGAGATTATTCAGTGCTCTTTTGCGCGCATGTGCGAAGTTCGCGCTAGGCCTGCTCCCCTGCCCCCCACCCGCACAGGCAGTGCTCGGCACTGCTGCTCGTCTATCATACTGGGTGGGCCTTAATTGGCCCCCCAGTGTGAAATCGCGGTGCGCTGTCGATCGCGGACAGTGGGTTGGCTTCCTGCCTGCCCCCACCAATCCCATAGGCCAATGGCAAAGTTCTGCCCCTGATCTTTCTGTATAATGCTGTAAAAACTATTCCTTCACGTATTTATCCAATTCTCTTTCAAATGTTACTATTGAATCTACTTCAACCTCTTTTTCAGGCAGTGCGCTCCAAATTGCAACAACTTGCCGTGCAAAAAAAATAAGTTTCCTCACATCACTTCTGTTTTTCTGCCTATCACCTTAAATCTGTGTCCTCATGTCACAACCTTCCTGCACTGGAAGCAGACTCTCTCTTTTACTCTTTTGAAGCCATTAGTGGTTTTGATTGCCTTGATCAAATCTCCTCTTAACCTTCTCTGCTCTAATGGTAACAACCCCAACTTCGCCAATCTCTCCACATAACTGAAGTCCCTCATATGCACCGTCACCAAGGCCTTTTGGAAAAAACTCATTGGATAATGGAATACATGTCTAAAGGAGTTGATCCAGTGATGTTTACTATTGGAGATACTGGGCTTAAGAGATATGTGCATCACTCAGTGTATCAATGTAAAACCCAACAGCTGCTTTGCAAGCTGAATCTACTCTATAGTCTGTTAATCATTCTAGTCTAAGTGAAGCTGGCTGTCAGCTAATATGTGTAACCTTTTAACAGTATCTAATCAGTCGGTCTGAGAGAGAAAGCAATCTAGGGATATTACGGAAGAGTTTAATCAAAGTACAATGTGTTAAGGTTCTAGAGTGATGTGAGTTTTGGAATATCTGTAACAAATTGGATCTATCACTTTCCCACTTGGGGAGAATGTTAACAAATGAACTAATTTTAGTACAAATGGATACTTCAAATGTTTGACCGATCTTTTGTGGATAGCAGGAACAGTGGGGTAGACCTTGACTCCAGTCTCCCACTGTAATTCCAGGATGAGAACTTGCAGAGGAATGTTACTACATCTGAAAATGTTCATTTACACCATTTCTCAGAGGGTTGTGGGGGGCCTTCACTTTGAACTGCTGCACTTCATGTGGTGATAGTGCTTCAACAATGCCATTAGTTAGGGAGCTCTTGATCAGTGATGATTAAGGAAGTCATAATGGTCATGGAGTGCAACTTGGAGATGATGTTGTTCCCACTCTTGTTCTCTTGCAGAGGTCAGGAGAGTACTCTTGGTGAATTGTTGCAGTGCATCCATAGACTGGTGCTGAAAGCAGAGGGTGTGTTGGGGGAGTCAGGGGAAGAATTTGAAGGCAAAAACAAATTAAATGCAAGTGACATGAGAGCTAATGCATGTGGTGAGGACTGGGTGACAAGTGAATAAAATTCCCAATGTGGTCTCCTCTACATTGGGGAGACAAAACGCAGACTGGGTGACCGCTTTACAGAATACCCTCGGTCTGTCCGCAAGCGTTACCCATACCTCCCTGTTGCTTGCCATTTTAACACTCCACCCTGCTGTCATGCCCACATGTCTGTCCTTGGCTTGCTGCATTGTTTCAGTGAAGCTCAACGCAAATTGGAGGAACAGCACCTCATCTTCCTACTAGGCACTTTACAGCCTTCCGGACTGAATATTGAGTTCAACAACTTCAGATCATAAACTCTTTCCTCCATCCTCACCCCTTTTTGATCCCCTTTTTTCAAATATTTATTTTTAAATTTTTATATATATATTTTTTCCCCGCCTATTTCTATAATTATTATTTTTAAAATGTACTTCCATTCATTGTTTTATCCCCACCTGTTAGCCCATTTTGATCTTTTTTCCCACACCGTCCCCTCCCCTCACACCACCCCCACGAGGGCCATCTGTCACTGGCTCAGCCTGCTTTCGACTCTTAATGTCATCATTAGCACATCCTTTAGCCAGTATCACCACCATCAAGACCCTTTTCGACCTTTTGTTTATGACATCTTTTGCAATCTCTCCTTTGCCTCCACCTATCACTGGCCTTCTATCCAGCTTCACCTATCCCACCCCCTCCCTTAAACAGTATATATTTCACCACATTTCTACTTCTCTTTAGTTCTGAAGAAGAGTCATATGGACTCAAAACATTAACTCTGTCTTTCTCTCCACAGATGCTTCAGACCTGCTGAGTTTTTCCAGCAATTTTTGTTTTTCTTACAGAAAGGTATAGTTTCTGAGTTTGTGGAGGGCAGGAGGGCAGTGGGAAGAATATTGAAGTGACAGAATACATTTAAAAGGGTGGAGAAAAAAAGAAAAACTTAATTTACATTGTGCATTTCAGGACTTCAGCATGTCCCAAAGAGCTTGACAGCAAATGAAACATTTTTGAAGCATAGTCACTGTTATAATGTAGGAAACACAGCAGCCAATTTGAGCGCAATATTCTCCCATAATTAGCAATGTGATAATGACCAGATCAACCAATCATTAGTCAAGTTGTGGGATAAACATTGGTTCAGGACACAGGGAAAAGTTCCCCTGCTTTTCTTTTAATTGTAACTGTGGGATCTTTTACATCCACCTTAGAGTGCAGGCTGGTTTAATGTCACATATGAAAGCGGTTGAGAAGCTGATATAGGGGTTCAGGTGGGCAATGTTGCAGAGGTAGAAATAAAGGATTTTGGCGATGGATGGGATGTGGGGTTTGAAAGAAGATGCCATACTGTGGAGGGGATGACATGATGATTGAGAAGTTGGCTTCTGCAGGCTGAGGATAATCTATTCAGGCTTACTGATACTTGCTACATCCCTAAATGCAGGATACACAGTTACATAATTTGTGTTTAGGGGAACTACCCTCACGTTTTCCCCTGACATTCAAAAGGGAGAAAATAATACATCAATAAAGCTATTCAGTCCTCAGGATAAGTTTTATTACTGTAAAATTAGCCCCACATTACATTGAATTTTACAGCACAGACAGAGACCTCTTGTCCCAACAGGTCTATTGCTAGTGTTAATGCTCCACCTTATTTCCACTCCCAGCTCCCACCTTATTTCTTCCCAGCCTATCAACCCACCTTTCTATTCCCTTTTCCCCCATATACTTAGCTAGCACCCTATCAAATACATCTATGCAATGTGCCTTAACCACTCCATGTGATAGCAAGTTCCACATTCTCGCCACTGTCTGTGAAACTGTACTCTATATTGCATCATTACTATCCACAGACAATGAGGTAAGTTGGAGACAGAGAGAAATGGAAACCAAAACATCTTTAACTAGCTAGGAAACCTGACCACATTCTTACGGAACAAAAAAAAGAAATCGGAAGGCTTTCACTGGAAGTTTCCTCAAAAATTCCCCTGTTCGGCAACCATCAAAGCAGAAGATGTGAAAACCCCATTTGTGTGTTAATTCAGGGTTTCCATTGCCCCTCAGCTGATTTTGGAATCTCCAAGGACACTCCTGCCAATTAATTTTTGCTTGCACTGTTCACCCTATAATCTCAATGCTCTCTTCTCTTTTTTAGGTTTAGGTTTAATTCTTTTAAAATTCCTATTTTATCACGAATACCAAAATGTTTGAAACTATTTTCCAATTAAAAAAAATTGAGATCGATAAATTACCAGTTTCCTTCTTTCCTATGGTGCTCGCTGTTCATTTTGAAGGTGGGAGCAAGCTAGGCGACCCTGGATTTCATCAGCTGAAAGTCAGCATCAAGGGTATATTGTTAAGACAATCAAAAGGTTGTAATATTCATCAGGTTGCACCATTCGTTCAACCAGCTTGATTTCTGACACAGTCATGTTACATCAAGTGAGGGAAGTTGGCTTTTATACAAGTAGAGTCATCAGAGACCCTCGGATCCTGACAACATCTGGATATATAAACACACTCTCTCGAAGGGTTAAAGATACAATCACGTTTTTAAGAAAACAACAGATGCTTCACTGATATAGGGCGTCTTCATTTCCTCAGGTGTATACTGGTTAATATATATATGAAAAATTACTGTTTTAAGACAATTGTTTAAGATAAAGATATTGTGCCTTTCACAATCTGGAGATGTCCCAAAGTGCTTTAGAGCCAGTTAAGTACTTTTGAAATGTAGGCCAGAATTTTCAGCTTGGCGAGCGGGGTCGGGGCCTGCTTGCCGAAGCGTAAAATGACACTGGGTGACGTCGGGTGCGTGTCCCGCAGGCGGGTTGAGGTTTCATGAAGTGTTTATAAATTGAATAAAAATTTTTGTAAAAATTCATTGACATGTCCCAGCTCATGTGACACTGTCCCTAGATTGCTTGTCACATGTCTTAAATTTTTTTCCTTTCTTTATTTAGATTTTAAAAACTTAAACTAGTCTCCCTGAGGCACCTCTGTGCACGTCACGCTGGCCGGGCCTTAATTGTCCCACCCACATAAAATGACGACGCGGACCCGATCGAGGGTGCCAATCAGGTCCGTGAACGCCCCCACACAACCCCCCCACGCACCCCCCTCCCAACGGAAGGGGAAAATTCTCCCCGTAGAAGCTACTGTAATGTAGCAGCCAATTTGCTGTCCCACAAACAGCAACTTGATAATGACTAAATAATTTGTTTTTGTGATGTTGATTGAGGAACAAAAGTTGGCCAGAACACTGGGGAACCTCCTCTGCTTTTCTTCAAAATGGTGCCATGGAATATTTTTACGTTCCTCCAAGAGAGAGCAGGTGGACCTTAGTTTAATGTCTCATCTGAAAGCAGCACCTCCCTCAGGACTGCACTGAAGTGTTAGCCTAGATTTTGTACCTAAGGGCTGGATTTCATGTATTGCTGCCATGCCCTCCCCTGCACCAACCACCCCCCCATTGCCAGTGTCAGCCAGCAATCGACACGTTGAAAAGAAACCTGCCCCACAGCCATAAAGCACTGCCATCAGGCTAAACAGGCAGAGAGTGAGACTTCCATCCCTCAGTGGGAGGATATCATGCCCTCGAGGGGCCGGCAAATCTGATTGGCCGGCAGCGCTACTTCCCAGCAGTGCCAGAATTCAGCAGTGGGCTGAAATCTGGTCCACGAAGAAGGCAGCCATAGCATCTAGACCCAAGTAAGTTGGGGGTCTTTGGCGGGGAGGGATCAGGCAGCCTAGGGAGGGGTGGGGATGGGGGTGTGGGGAAGTGGGAGGGCCCGTTTTGGAGGCCAGGGTGGAAGGAATAAGGGGTGGGGGGGGTGTAATATCTTGGGGGAGTTGCCCCTAAGAGCATCGAGCATCCCCCTGAATGCTGTTCCCTCCTTCTTCCTGCCTTTAAAAAAATTTGTGTTTTTAAAAAAATATAGCCTGCTTACTTCCACTCTAGTTGGCATGGGCAGCATATTATAGGGGTCAGTTGGCTTGTTAATATCAATTGGTCCTTAATTTATTTTAAAATTGTGCGTGGGCTGCCGATTTTGGCACCTGCCCACCTAGCATATTATGGGGGAAAGATATGGGGTGGGCGAGAAGATGGTGGGCTTGTTACCCCTCATATTTAATATGCCACCACCCCCCACCCCCCAACCTCCAACCCACAGAATACATGCCATAAAATCTAACCCTAGGTTTCTGGAGCAGGAATGACCCCAAACTTCTGATTTGGAGGTGAGACACAGCCAGCACCTGTTCAACTAACAGAAGATGCTCATGGCTCTCTCCAAGTAATATGAAAGTCAAGGGTCTGATTATTAAGTCTCACACATCTTTTTAAGTCAGCACATTCACCAGTTGAAACCTGCCATGTTTTTTGGGAGATAGGACAGACCTTTAACTAAAATACGAAAATTCATTGACTACAATTGTTCCATCCTTTGGCAGCTAATTGCACCTATGGGACTGAAGTGATTGAATTTTATCCCTGTCAGATCTTAATCAATCAGCATTAACAAAGCAAGAGATTATTTGAAAAATACGCTACCCTTGAAATTCACACATAATAGGAAATCTGCTTTAATTTTATGGTGACACTTTAACCTAAGTAGCTTTTAATGGAACATAAATCACTTGGTTCAAATCCTGCTTTATAATATAACACTGTAATATTTTAAATCCTGCTTTATGATATAACACTAAAGGTATAAATCCTGCTTTATGATATAACACTAAAGATATAAATCCTGCTTTATAATATAACACGGTAATAATATAAATCCTGTTTATAATATAACACTAATATAAATCCTGTTTTAAGATATAACACTGTAATGATATAAATCCTGCTTTATGATATAATACATAATATAAATCCTGTTTTAAGATATAACACTGTAATGATATAAATTCTGTTTTATAATATAACTCTATAATATAAATCCTGCTTTATGATTTAACACTGTAATGATATAAATCCTGTTTTATAATATAACACCGTAATAATATAAATCCTGCTTTATGATATAACACTGTAATAATATAAACCCTGTTTTATAATATAACACAGTAATAATATAAATCCTGCTTTATGATATAACACTGTAATGATATAAATTCTGCTTTATGATATCACACTAATAATATAAATCCTGTTTTAAGATATAACACTGTAATGATATAAAACTTGATGGCGTCAGATGGAGTAGTGCCATTGCATGACACTCTTCAAAGTCAGCCCTTCAAAAACTACTCATTTTCATGAAAGCATAAGAATTTTTAAGCACAGTAAAAAGGCTAATATTGCCCCAAAAGGCCTTTTTGATAGACCCACCCCAACCATGCACCACCTTAGCTTATCCTACAAAGATCTCTATGACTCTATAATTCCTTCTCCCCCCACCTGTTCAGTTACTCTCTCAACCTCCCTTGTAACAGATGGATAGCTTCATTGGTGAAGGGCAGATATGAACGACTTACATGTTTGAGCAACATTCTACTGAGCTCTATTTTGAGACAAGCTATTTGGCATTTTGATTTGCACTTTGTCAATAGGAGATATGCTCCTTATTCCACAAATCTTTGAGGTGAAAAACATGCCAATTTGCCTTCCTACTCTTAAGTTACTGAGTTTTGATTTGTATCTCCCTGGCATTTGTCTTTAACCATTGGGATTCATTTTGCCCATGATACCTTTGCTGGCTTTCTGACAGACCTACACACTTGTCTCGTTCACCTGCCTCATTCTCAAAACGGTTAAGTATTTCTTTTCAAATCTTTGGCCATTTCTTGAAAAGGTATTAAAAATTCTGCTTCCACCATTATTACTGATAAGACGTTCCCATGGAATTTTAACTGCCTCCAGCCCATCTGGCAGGAATAGTGCAGGTGAGAGGGGTTTAAATAATGGTGAGGGGCAGCTTTGTGCTGTGTCCCAGCCCTTCACCATGTTAACCAGATAGATATTAGGCACAGAAAAGACACCCACCTCAAAGGAGCGGGGGTCTAATTTAAGTAATAAAGCCACATCCTGATTATATCATTGGGGTCCATACATCATTTTCATTGTGGGGCCAACTAAGGACCCCACTGTTTAAACCCACCAGTGAAAGAATGGATCCAGCACACAGAAGGCCCAGGTAAATTTAATATTTTTAAAGGTTCTTTATTGGCCATGAGGAGCAGGATTGCCTCAGGTTCGTGGCCTTTACTGATGCTCCCCACACTTTGCTGTGGCTCCTTGCCAGCAGTCTGACCCCGCAAGAATTTTAACTGCCCCCTGCTGTCATTCCCACGGGCTTTGGAGGGAAGTCCATGTTGGGGAACCTGAGTGCGAAAATTCCCTGGGCCTCAGGCTTTAGGAGGCCAGACAGCTTTACCAACCTAAATGCACTGATTTCCTCCCCAATTTAAAATTGGATCTTCTGTATCATAGTGTTCCCATCCTTAAAATGTTAAAATTCTTGTTTGCCCTGTCAGGTGGGTGTTAAAAAAAACCCTATTGTGCCATTCAAATGAGGACAAGGGAGTCCTCCCAGTGTCCTAGGTAGCATCTATCCCTTACCCAACATCACTGAAAAGATTTAATTAGTCAGTTATCCCATTGCTGTTTGTGGCACCTTGCTGTGGCTGCTGCATTTATTGATTATAAAAAGTGCCTACATGTCTAAAGGATTTCATTGGTGTAGTAATTATGGGTTTTGTTAAATGTTGGACTGTAGCTTTAAGAATAGTCCTGCTATGTAAGATCACATATGCGTAAACCAATGTGTCAGCAGCACGATCTACCTCCACAGTCAGTGTAGAGATAGAGATGGAGTTGAAAGCACATGTGTTGTTGCTGCTGGCTGTGTTGTAAATAAACCTAATGTTTCCACTTAAAAAGTTGTCTACAGATCAACTCTATTACAAATAGGCAACAAGGCCACACTATAACAAACTGGTGATGAGGATAAATCAAGATAAATCAGAATTGGTACTGTACCTCGCCCAGAGATTGTGAGTATCAATGTCTGTTTAAAATAACAAAAGATTAGTGCCACAATTTGGTAGAATTGATCCCTTTGAGCCAGCCACAGATGATTGGTCTCAATATATAGAACGCCTCGCATTCTTCTTTCAAGCAAACAAAATCACGGGAGAAGAGAAGAGGCCAACAATCCTCTTGAATACTTGTGGGAGCAAGACTTACAGTTTGATTTGAAGTTTGACAGCACCTAGTGCCCAAGATTCACAGAATTTCGGAGAGCTGGTGGACCCCTTGAAGGGACATTTTCAACCCAAGCCCTCAGTCAACCTGCAGGGGTTCCTGTTCAATTCGTGAAGTAGCGCACCGGGTGAGACAATTGTTGGGTATGTGGCAAATTTGAAGCAATTAATGGAATATTGCGAGTTTGGTGAGACTCTGAGCAACATGCTCAGAGATCGTTTAGTGTGTGGTGTGAAAGAAAACACTATTCAGGGAAGGTTGCTGACTGAAGCGAATCTGGATTTTAAGAAAGCTTTAGAAATAGCGTTGCCCATGGAAACTCTAAGAGATTCACAAGCAATACAAGAGGCGCAAAATGGTGCCGTACACCAAATCAGGTGGGAATAGTCAGCTGAAAATGGTGCGAAAAAGCCAGCCTCCGCTGCAAAGCGGGAAATGGCTCCCGCTAATGGAAAAATAAGAAGAAATAATTTAGCAGCTAAATCGAAGAACAACTTTAATCGATGAGGAAACAATCAGCCTTTTAGTGATTGGCAGTTTAAAAAAGTAGAATGTTACTTTTGGCACAGAGGTGGACATATAATGAGACAGTGCAAAGAGAGATTTAAACAGGCTTGCAAACAACAGAAGAAACCCAATGAAATCTATTGTGTGGAAGAGCCTGAAACTACACATTCTGACATTTGTTCATTGTTTAATATGAAAGTTGGGAAGACAGAGCCAATATTTGTTACAGCACAAGTGAATGGCAAACCATTGAAAATGGAAGTATCCCCTACTGTAGTTGGAGAACACACTTTTCAGATATTTAAATAATGGTGAACATCAATTAAATTTGGAACAAACATCTGCCAAATTGAAAATGTACACAGGCGAAGAATTCCAAGTAAAAGGTATCAGCAGAGTAACTGTCCATTATAGAAGCCAATCGGCACAGATACCCATGATGGTATTGAGAGGCAGAGAGCCAAGCCTTCTATGCTGAAACTGGTTAAGGGAAATCGACCTTGATTGGCCAGTGAGATTTCAAAAGGAAGCTGAGAGAGTTCATATCTTAAAAAAGGAAGAAGGATGCGAGAAGACAAAATGGTAGCTAGTAGCACCTATAAATACTCGAAGGAGGCAATAAACAAATTGTCGAACTGTGCCTACTTTATTCCAGTCCCTCACAATGGCTTGCTGGATGATGATGCTGAAGACAAAATCAGAGGTACAAGTTACTTCCAAGGCATTCTCTGGAAAGAAATCTAGATGCTGTAGACAATCATGAAAAAGTTAACAAGGGAGACCAAGCTTGCACGCTTTCTTTTTCACTACAGGACGACCCCCCACATGATGACAGGAGCAGCACCTGCAGAGTTATTGGTGAGACACAGTCTTAGGACAAAACTGAGCCTAATATTTCCAAATTTGATGGGGAAGGTGGAGAAGATTCAAGGAAACCAAAAATCTATGCATGACTTGCATAGTCGTGAGCGACAATTTACTGTTGGAGAAGCAGTTTATGCAAAGAATTTCGATGGAGGACCTAAATGATTACCTGGCAAAGTAAGTTCAGTGACTAGACTATTATCATACCACATGGAACTGGAAGGCCAGATCACCTGTAAGCATGTGGACCATTTAAGAAAGAGAGCTACCACAATCAGATATTGTACCACCTGTAACCATTACTGAACCAATGTTTCCTGTTGAAGATGCTCAACCAATGACTGACATGCCCAATGTCTCTATCAGAGTGGAAGACACATTGCCCACTGAGGTACCTGATGTCCATGCAGTTCCAGAGAATGTGGTTCCTGAGACCGAATCTGAAGCCATGGAGCTGCGACATTCCACAGGAACCAGGAAACCACCTGAAAGACTAAACTTGTAAATTTCATGACCTGTGTGAATATTATAATGTTATGAGCTAAATATACTCATAAATACAATATGTACAGCAAAGTTAAAGGGGGTGGAGTGTATTAAGGAGTGTAGTTAAATATTGGACTGTGCCTTTAAGAATAGTCCTGCGATGTAAGATCACATGATATGTGTAAACCAATCTGTTAGCAGCGTGGGCTGCCTCCACAGTCAGAGGTAGAGATGGAGTTGAATATACACGTGTAGCTGCTGTTGGCTGCATTGTAAATAAACCTAATGTTCCCACTTAGAAAGTTGTCTGCACATCAACTCTATTATATACAGATGACAAGGCCACACTATAACAATTGGCATGGAAGCACTTTAGAATAACCTGAGAATGTAAAAGTTGCTATATAAATGAAAGCTCACTCTAATAACCCTTTGCATGAAAAAAATCTCTTAACTGCTTCCTTCGATCTTTTAGTGATTATTTTACAGTTATGTCCACCAGTTCCACTGATTGATAGAAATAATTTTTACTCAATTCCCCTAATCAAAACTGCTAATAAATTTTGAAAACCTTATATCAGATTTTTCTTTTGGAGAGGACATACTTCTTTTAATTAAAACTAAGAAAAACATTGTGATTGATCAGTGAGCCCTTTGGCAGCTAATTGCATCCATGAGACTGAAGGAATTTGTCCTGATGAATGGAGCTTCACTCTAGGAACATATATTGAAGCCAGCGATCAAAAGACTTTTGGAGACTAAGGGGATCAAGGAAGATGGGGGTAGTATTGGAAGGTATAGCTAAAGTAAAGGATCAGCCATGATTTTCTTAAATGGCAGAGTAGGCTCAAGGGGCTGAATGGCCTGTTCCTGCTCCTATTTCTTATGATTTTAACTTTAGGAACAGGAGTGGCCATTTAGCCTCTTGACTCTGCTCTGTCATTTAATGAGATCATGGATGATTGGCACCTTAACTCCATTTACCTGCCTTGGCTCCAAGTCACTTACCATGACTTAACACTGAATCCTAGTCTTGGAAGCTACAATTGTCCCAGTATCCACAGACTTTTGGGGATGAGAGTCCCAAATTCCCACTACCTTAATTTGAAAAATTGTTTTCTGGTTTCACTCCTGAATGGCCTGGCTCTAATTTTAAGATTATGTCCCCTTGTTGCTTCACTGGGATCTTTTCCATGCCCTTTCCATTCTCTTTCAGAGGAAATATTTTCCCTGCACCTACCCTATCAAATCCATTTAACATCTTAACTATCTCAATCAGATCAGCCCTGAATACTTTATACTCAAGGGAATAAAAGCCATGTTTCCCTAGTTAATTTTGAGAATGAATGTTCTTATCCGCCGTATCATCTTTGTGACTCTTTCCGATGTCCTCTCCATTCTCTTTCAACACCTCCACTCTTAACTCTGGGGTCAGTTACCAGCCTCGGATGTGTCCCTGGTGCAGCACAGTGATGCTGGTTATGCGTCATTCCCACTTCCTTCACACAGATGTGTTGCAAAGATGTTGCTAATTGGGGATTAAAGTAACTGCACAAATCAATGATTTTAAAAATTTAATTAAAGTGTGCTCTCTGTCGGACTATCTTACTGAGTCTGGAGTAAGCCAAATTGTCATTTACTCCCCGAGCTATTCGAGCAAAGATCATTCTGGGGAGTACTGTTGGAAATAAGCGACCATAAAGAGCAAGTGGAGTTTTGTAAATGTTTCTTGTGTTTTGCTCACGTGCAGACTCACAATCAAAGCTTGGTGCATCTGAGTTTCCCCAATGTCTCAGTGCACTACGCTACAGAACTAGCCCACAGAGGCCAAGCAGGAGTGGGATTTTCAATTCTGGGTTGGGAACCCAGCTGCCTGTTCAGTTTTAGGCCCTGATCCTATTCCAGATAAACCACCGGGATTTTTAAATCGCTAGGCCAGTTAATGGCAGGTAACTGGCCCGTTGACCAATTCAAGACAGCAGGCGGCGTCCAGAGGCTGGATGGCCAAGGGGAGCTCTTCCACTGACAAATCACTCAGAGCTGTAGATTCATGATGCCTCAACATGGAGGCCTCCTCAAAGAGATCAGTCTTTTCTTAAAATTTAAAATGGCCACGTCTGTCTGGCTGCGATCGTGTAGGTGGCAACCTCTCCATGGGATGGCCAGTGGTCGTAGCTGTGGTCCAGCAGCTGTGTGGATCAGGAGGGGTGTCCCTTATGTGACCATCATGCCCACTCTTCACATCATGACCTAAGTTCACAACATTGACCTGGACATGGTCCAGGCTGATGTGGGCAGTTTGCATTGCCAACTGGAAATCTCAGTTGGCATGGAAACAGGACCGAGCATTGTCAATGATTGGCTTGAATGGGCTGCCCACTGAGAAGTGGCAGGTGACCAGTCCAATCCTGTGCTGCCCTCATTAACAATGTCTCAGGGTCAGGATCGTGGCAATGAACTGGCACAGAGACTGGTGGCACGAAATTGTGCGCTTGCCCGTCTCCAGTCCACAACCCGCACCAATTGAATACCTGGCCCAAGTCTGTGTTGAGTCAGCTGAGCTTA
The DNA here is from genome assembly GCF_017639515.1 of Carcharodon carcharias. Lineage (NCBI taxonomy): Eukaryota > Metazoa > Chordata > Chondrichthyes > Lamniformes > Lamnidae > Carcharodon > Carcharodon carcharias. The sequence goes on along the minus strand of NC_054479.1, from coordinate 49,010,866 downwards.
CCTGAAGCAGCATTTGGGGTCATCTGTGGGCTAAGGAGGGGAAAACCAGCCTGGAGGTCCATCTCATCATCACTATAAGGTGATCCCTATCAAACTCCTTAACATTTATGAACACAGGAAATAGGATTGGGCTCTATTGGTGGATTAACTTGTCTTAAAAATGACAGAAAGAAAGGACTTGTACCAATGTAGCATCTTGCATCATCTCAAGGCATCCCGAAACACTTTACAGCCAGTGAAGCACTTTTTGAAGTGGGCAGTCACCGTTGTAATGTAGAAATTACTGCAGCTAATTTGCACACATCAAAGTCCTACAAATAGCAATATGATATGAGCACCTTATCTGTTTTTGTGATATTGGTTGATGGATAAATGTTGGCCAGGACACAATGGAAAGAACTCACCTGCTCTTCTCCAAGATATCACCATGGGATCTTTTACATTCATCTGAGGGAGCAGAGAGGGCGTCTTATCCAGAGGATGGCACCTCTGAAAAAGGCAGCACACCCGCAGTACTGCACTGGGCTGTTAATCTGGAATTTGTGCTCAGGTCTCTGGATTGGGACCTGAATCCACAATCTTCTGACTCAGAGGCAGTGGTGTTACAAGGCTGTGGGTGCTTGTGCAAGTGTGATATAGCATGAAGCCTTGTCTTCAGGAAAGGCGGGGGTGGTGTGGGAATGGGTGCTGCTGGTTGCAAGAATGAAATGGGGACGGAAAAAGAAATTCAGCAAAGGAGAAGTTGAGATAATTCTCTCTCTCCCATCTTTTAAAATTTGGAGAATGCAAGTCAAACAAAGAGAGACTGAGTTTAATCAAGGTCAGACATTGGGAACAGGAATAGACCATTGAGCTTATGAGTCTGCACTGCCGTTCAACTGGGTCATGACTGGAAGTCCATTTTCCCACCTTTATTCTATAATCCCTCAATACCATTACATAACACAAATTTATCCAACTCAGTCTCAAATGAAGGGACACTAAATTTTAATCAATTAATTTAAATAGCCATCTCCTGTTGCTATGTCTTAAAAGTGCCATACTTAGTGCCAATTTAATGTGTTCTGTTTTTCCTCAGTGCCGGGTTACCTGGGCTGTTTTAAAGATAATGGTGACCCACCCCCTTTATCAGGCAGTAGCGAAACCTCCAACAAGCTGACCATCCAGACCTGCATTAAGTTTTGCAGGAGCAAGCGATTCAAGGTAAAGGGCGTTTTATTCTTTTAAATTAATTTTAATGAACTACTAAAGCGAATATGTAAGGAAATAATTTTAAGCTGGAATGAAAAGAGCTGGTTAAATGTGTGACAGGGTGGCAATTCTGAGACTCAAACTGGTACTGAGACTACTGGGATTCTGGGCAACTCTGGTGTAATACATTCATACCTCCTGTGACTTGAGAGCTGTATGGCGGGGGGGGAGACATTGGGGGAGGGGGTGCAGAACTAAAATGGTTATTTTCTTCTCCCCTTTCGTGTTTTTGTAAAATATGAAACTTGTTTAATAAATTATATTTTGAACAAATGGTTTAAGCGGAGCTTAGTGGTATTGTGAGGCGGATTCTAATCAATTTACAAACATATAGTTCACTCAGCCTCACTGGGGAAGCTGAGAGTCTGAGGCCATTGGCTCTCCATTTGTGGGTGTCATAAACTTCTGGGATGGAGCATGCCATTGTTCACTTTTCCACAAAGCTGGTTTCAGGCTCCATATCCTACCCAATGCTGTCACTTGTCCTGGAAATGAATTCTCTGCAGCATGCTTGAGCCGAAGTTCCTGGCCTTTGGACAAGTGTTTGCCAGATCAGGAACTCTAGCCCACATCATACGGCAAGGATTCTGTTCCCAGAGCAAAATGACAGCGGTGAGGACCATGTGAGGCAGCGAGGATTATCTCAGCTTGATAGTGGGACCAGGAAGTGCATCAGGGCAGGGGGAGAGGACGGTCGTGACCTAGTTGTGTTTAGTTTGTCACTAATGGATTGAGCAGTCACACTGTAACAAGGTTAAGAACCACTGCCTTAAAGTAATGCATTGAGATAAATATGGGCAACCAGGAACACATGGGCCATCTCATTTTCCAATCCTCTCTGGCGCTGGAGGACTGCAGGACTGCTAACATTGCACCATTGTTTAAATAGGGTGGAAGGTATAAACTGAGTAAATACAGACCAATCAGCCTAACCTGAGTGGTGGGCAAATGATTGGAAAAATTTCTGGATAGAGCACAATTTAAAAAGGCCCACATTAATCAAGGGCAGTCATTTGTTAAGGAAAGGTCAAGTCTGAATAACTTGATTGAATTTTTTGAGGAGGTAAAAGAGGATTGATGAGAGTAGTACATTTGATGTAGTCTACATAAATTTTAACATTTGATAAGGTCCCACATGGCAGTAAAGTAAAAGCTCATAGGATCCAAGGCAAAGTGGCAATTTGGATCCAAAATTGGCTCAACTTGGCAGGAAGCAAAGGGTTGATTTTGTTTAATTGTGATTGGAAGATTGTTTCCAGTGGAGTTTGCAGGTCAAAATACTAGGTCTCTTGCTTTTCATGGTATATATCAATGATTTAGAATTAAATATAGGGGGCATGTTTAAGAAGTTTGAAGATGATATAAAGATTGGCTGTGTGTTTCACAGTGAGGGAGAAAGCTATAGACGACAGGAGAATAACAGCGGGCTGCTCAAGTGGACATAAAGGACTTCAGCTGTCACAGATGCAATGGGCCGAATGCCCTTCCTCCATACTGTAAATTTGCCATGGGTGGAACTTAATGCCCTCCCGGGACTGAGCTGGGAGGAGAGGGGGAGCCACTCAGTAGGACGGGAAGGCACGGGACGGAGTGCCCATCATTTTCCCGACTCATCCTGTTAAGTCCAAGCAGGGAAAGTCAAGATTGCCTTCCCAACCCGAGGCCAATTGAGGCTTTTAAGTGGACCATTCATGGTAATAACAGCTAATAATAACTGGTAGAATTCCAGTGGCCAGAGGAGGGGGGCTGCCCCTTAGGGTGAGCATAAGATGTGGGCAGGCCACTGGGTATACCTTGGTGGGTCTGCAACCTGGGGTAGGAGGTCCTCCTGCTCAGGCACCCAAGGCACCTCACCAAGGGCAACCCCCACCTTTCAAACTGACCCCTTCACCCATTCCCCCCCTGGGTTACTGGGACCTGTCTGACCTGCCCAGGCGAGGCAGGTCCACTTACCTGGGTTCCATGGCCTTCACGGCTGCTCCTCATCCTGATTCTCCTGCACTTCCAGCAGTGGCCACTACTTCCAATGGTGCTGCTGGTACTGAAAAGCTGCTAACCTCTGATTGGCTGGCAGTTCTTGAAGGTGGGACATCTGTCCTGGGAGGCTCGGGGAACCCTGACGTCAGGCAAGTAAGCACCTGATTTGATTCAAGTCACTTAGCGGCTCTCAGGAATAGCTATGGTGGGGTTGCCATGGGCAGGCCCACCTCCACAGCCATTAAATCCAGTTCTATGTTTCTATAATAAGTTCACAAGCAGCACTAGTTATGGGAGCGTTTTAAAGAAGCCTTTGATTCCTCAGTGGTGAACGTTTGAACTGCTTTCATTCCTCATGAGCAGGAGCTGCACAGTTTGGGCAGCATTGCCAAATTGAACACCACAGGCACCTTTGTGTGGGACCAACTCTAATATCTGGAGCAACACAAGCATTTATGGAAAAAAAATTTCCCTTGATTCTAGCAAGTTTATTTTTACTAGTTAATATCACCAGGCAACATTCTATTACTCCACTGCCAGTTGCGTCTGCCTCCTCTACACCAAACTGATTTCACTGTCACTCTCTTTTAATGGGGAATGGGGAAAGGAGGGAATTGAGAGAAACGAAGAGATGAAGACAGAGAAAGTGTTGAACAGTAAGCGATTCTAAACAAAAAACATGTTGGGAAAGATGAGTTGCATAACATTTGGCTATCTCATTGCTTTGTGTGAAACATCCTCTATATATTTTTATAAAATAGCTACAGCTGTTCTGTTTTATATCTGCATTGTTACCATTCTTAATTTAATGTTCAAGCTTGCTGGCATGGAGTCTGGGTATGCATGTTTCTGTGGGAATGATGCTGATTACTGGAAACACGGAGAGGCAAACAGCACGGAATGCAACCATGTGTGCTTTGGTGATCACACCCAGGCCTGTGGAGGAGATGGAAGGATAAATATCTTTGATGGTGAGTATTGTGGAATAAAACTCGTTTTCTGTAATAGCGAAATGCACCTCTAGGGAGCCTGGACCAGAGTTTCAAGGTGACAGTTCTGGTCACTTGCATGCCCTGCATTTCCATTGCCCCACCACTGATGGCCGTGCCTTCGTCTGCCTGGGCCCTAAGTTGTGGAATTCCCTCCCTAAACCTCTCCCTCTCTCTACTATCTAAGTGTAAATTGCTTCTTAAGAACAAGCTTTTGGTCATCTGCCCTAATATCTCCTTACATGGCTCGGTGTAACGTTTTGCTTGATAACTCTCCCATGAGATGCCTTGGGATGTTTTACTGTGTTAAAGGTTTCCTACCAATGCAAGCTATTGTTGTTGCTGCTGCACATTCATAATAGTCCGTTTCTCCAATCCATGACTCCTGCCAGCATGACTTCCCTGTAATACCCCTGTAAATGTGAGAAGGCCAGTATGGCAGGCAGTGCCAAAATCAACCATGTTCCTCAAATCAAAAACAAATCCAGTGAGAATGTGAAACCAAGATTGAGGTGTATATATGAAAAAAAGACTTCAATTTCTGTGCTTAGCTCCAACTTTCATTTTCTCAAAAAAGGAAAGCATGTCTTATTTTTACTTTCCTGAGGAGATATGAACTGGAAACTTGTTAGGGAATGTGAGCAAGTATTTCTAATAATGCCAGTGGATTTACGGAAATATAATGATTTCTTTGGATTGCTTTTCAATTTTAAATAAACTTTTAGATGAACTTGGATTATCTTTTCTGTTTTGTGTCTGGCTGGGTGTAACACTCAGCCTTGGGACTCCAAAGTTGCTGAGTGTCAGAGCATTGTTCCACGGTCCCCAGTCATCTCCCAGTATTTTTTAATATTGGGACTGTAATTTCTTGAAGCAATGCTCCAGGATAAAGCATTGCAGAACTTTTAATCTTCAAATATTTGTATGAAGTATTAGGGAAAAGTTAACGCTCACTGTGCAGAAGTTGACCTTCCATTGCTGAAGGGGAGGGAGCACCATGTGTAATGGATGAAGCATGGGAAAGTGAATGCCAAGGGAAAGGGCACCATGGACTCCAGACAGCATAATAAGGCTGGCACTGAAAAACAACAATATGGGTATAAAGAAAAACCATGAATGTTGGAAATCTAAATGGTGGACAGAGAGTGCTGAAAATGCACAGCAGATCAGTGGAAATCATAAAAAGAGAGAAACTGTGGTGAAGGAGCCCACCAGATAGGTCAAACTATCAATCAACTTGGCCCCTGGGCATTTCTGGACATTTCGGGCTTGCTTTTAAGGATGATTGTTGACTTATCCAAGGCTCGCAGAGACCATCGCTGCTCCACACCAAACAATGAACAAGATGTTCCAGCCTTGTGCTGCTTTCAATTATCTCCATTTGCCACACCAAAGCAGAGAAGCAGAGTGCTCCAAGAATGAAGTCTGAGCATATGAAGGAGCTCCAACACCAAGTGAAATGCAGAGAGAATACCTGGGAGTAATTACCGGCCAACAGACCAGTAACGAGTTTCAGATGATGTCATATACCACAAAAAAAAACAAAGATTGTTGCCTGCAAATCCCTCCAGGGTATCTATTATTTTTTTAATAGCGTATCCTGGAAACTTTATGAAGTGGTTTTACTCAGCTTCGGGTCTGTTTTCTATTGCCTGTTGCACCAGTTACTCCTGCTAATGCCAACCATCAGCACACTTTGTACCACTGATGCACATTTGCAATGCCCCTAGTGAAGGCTTAATGATAATCAGGCCATTTAGCTGCAAGTTTATCAACAAATCAATTCTTGTTGACTATGAGAAATCTCTATGAGCAATATCTTTTGCTTTTATTTGTTCATTGCTGTAAGGACTGTTCTTGCTAATGCATGTAAAATGATCCCATTGTGATCATCCAGTATTAGCAACAAGCTTTTCCATGTCAGGTATTACACAGTTCAGTGCACATTAAAGCCCCCTTTCCTCTATCCCAACAAAATGACTCAGGTCCAAACTTGGAATGTGGCTTTGTCAGGAAGTAGTGCTGCTTGTGATTGGGGAGGTGGGGAACGAGTTCACAATACCTTAAGAATTTAGTGAACACCAGTTTCCCCAATGGTGTCTCATTTCCCTTTTTTTCATGGACATTCTTATGCATAAAGGGAGACAGTGGGGTACAATGTTACTGGGCTAGTAATCCAGAGGCTCAGGCTGATGTGCTGTGGACATGGGTTCAAATCCCACTATGGCAGTTGGTGGAATTGAAATTCAATTAATAAATCTGGAATTGAAAGCTAGTCTCAGTAATGACAACTATCATCATAAAAGCCCATCTGGTCACTAATGTCCTTTCGGGAAGGAAATCTGCTGTCCTTAACTGGTCTTCCCTAAATGGGACTCCAGACCCACAGCTATGTGGTTGACTCTGAAATGGCCTAACAAGCCATTCAATTCAATGGCAATTAGGGATGGGCAACAAATGCTGGTCTTGCCAGTGATGGCCACATCTCTTGAAAGAATAAAAAGTATCTCCATGTACCAGCAAGCTTTTTCCATTTTCCATAAGGTGTCTTCTCCAAATGAAGTCACCAGCTTAGTAAACAGGAAAATGTACCATCGTATATCTTATGGGGACAGTTCAATTCACTTGTGTGTCGTGAGGAGTGTCTGGGTTAAAGGTAACTCTGTTTCAAAGGGATGCAGGAGAAGAGAGATCTGGGGTACATGTGCACAAATCATTAAAGGTGGCATGGCAGGTTGAGAAGTGGTTAAAAAAGCATACAAGATCCTGGGCTTTATATATAGAGGCATAGAGTACAAAAGCAAGGAAGTTATATTGAAAATTTATATGTACTGATAAAGCCTCAACTGGAGTATTGTGCCCATTTCTGGGCAGTGCACTTTAGGAAGGATGTGAAAGCCTTAGAGAGCGTGCAGGAAAGATTTACAAGAATGGCTTCAGTGATGAGATATTTCAGTTTCAAGGATAGACTGGAGAAGCTGGGGTTTCTCTCCTTAGAGAAGAGAAGATTGCGAGGAGATTTGATAGAGGTGCTCAAAATAATGAGCGATCTAGACAAGGTACACAGAGAGAAACTGTTCCCATTGGTGGAAGGGTCAAGAACCAAAGGACATCAATATAAGATGCATGGCAAAAGAACCAATGGTGACATGAGGAAAAGAAAATGCAGCAAGTGGTTCGGATCCGGAAAGCCCTGCCTCAGGGTATTGTGGAGACAGATTCAATTGCGACTCTCAAAGGGGATTTGCATAAACATCCGAAGAGAAATCATTTGTAGGACTACTGGAAAAGGGCAGAGGAGTTGTGGCTAGCTGAGTTGTAGACATGATGAGGAATGGCCTCCTTCTGTGCTGTAACCACTGTATGGTTTTATGAAGTGGCTACTGTGTTATTTTTGCGCGGTTTAATTTTCACCAGTGTCAGCTTGGACAGAGGTTGTTGGTAGATTATTTTATCACCAAAATGATCAGCCAAGGTAGCTTCCGAAGTCACCTAATGTTCACACATGGGCACTTTCCAACATGAGAGATGGTAGCAAACGGAAGTGGTATTGCCTCTATAACCCAGGGGCACTGAGGTCAATTATAATACCACAACAGCCAGTGCACTGAGGTCAGCATTGAATATGGGACAGGATGACTATAATGATTTAATACTTAACTGTGCAGTGCTTTTCCTTATTAGGCTATTCAATGTATGAAGAGCGATTTTTAAAAGTTTATTTATTTATTTGCTTTTGGTACATGGGCAACACTAGCAAAGCCAGCGTTTATTGTTGACGGGTGGAATTTTCCACCCTGGTGCGGGCAGGAAATTCAGCGTAATTCCTGCCACGTGGCAGGTTGGATGAGCCCTTGCGATCTTCTGCTTTTCAGCTTATTAATTATGAATCAGTGAGGAATTTGGCAAATCTCGTGGCGGGGTGGGCAACGGTTTATCTGAGCCGCCATTTCCTCATGGCGTTGAAGGCCTGGGCACCATATTTAAACGGCACCCGGACAGACGTCCACTCACTGCAGTCCGGGTATGCGTTTAGGTTCTCAATGGCGCCTAAAAGATCCAAACCCTCCCGCTCCATGGTTCAGTGAGGCCTCCCTGGGGATTCTCCTTCAGGCCATCCAGGGAAGTTGGGATGTCCTCTTTCCTCGGGATGGGAGCAGGAGGGCCTCCCACCGGCCTGTGAGGAGGTCACCGGGGAGGTCAGCACCTATGATAAATGGGAAAGGACCACCTTGCCATACAACAAAAGGAATGATCTGTGGCGCTCCGCCAGGATATGTGAAACTTCTACTCACTTCAAGCTCTTACTCTCATAGGGGCATCAGGCAGTCTGTTATAGTCCACAGGGATGTCACACAATATCAGCAGATGGGACATCAGAACTGACTGTCTACCAGCCACTAAAAGATCCCCATCTCATGTAAGATCCTGCACAAGCGAACTAATTCTTTACTGGGAGGGCTCAGCTTATACAGTAGGCATGCAGGCTTCTGCACTGCTCATTCATCCATAGTGCTCACTGTCAATCCATTCATCTTTATGCAGGATAAGATCTCTCACAGCAGACGGGAGAGAGTGAAGTCCGGAGGAGGGAGCCCAGAGTTGAGGACTCTCTTCCCCCTACAAGGAGTAGGCTGCAGAGCTCGCTGGAGAGGATAGCAAATTGGCCTTCCATAACAAGCCAGAGATGGTGCATCCAGTATACATCAATCACATGCGGACAATGACTATGAGTGATCTATAGTGTAGGAGCCTGTCTAGTCAATCACTAACACTATCTTCTCTCTTTTCCAGCTACCAACAAGAAAAGGCGAAGGATATCCCCCCGCCTCAGCCCCAGCATCCAAACAACCTCAAATGAGAATGCAGAACAACTATCTGATGTCACTGTGTTCACCTGCATCCTCCACCAGTAAAGTTACACGCACCTCAGTGGGAGCTAGTCTGGGAGGAGGTTCGGGTTCACAATCTGGTGATCATCTCACAGACACAGGTTCACAACAGGCGGAGGCAGTGACGACTGAGGTCTCTGACACTCAGACGGCTGCTGGAGTCCAGGCCCCTGCTGAGTCGGAATCCAATGACGAGCCCCTAAAATCGGCCCTAAGAGAAATGTTGGTGATGCAGGCCAGGCAGAGGAACATCAGGCAGAGTTGTCAGGGGCTGTCAGAAGGCTGGAATGAAGGATAGAGAAGTCTCTCCATGTTCTGTCTGATGTTGTGGCTCTGGCATACGAGTGCAAAGAAGTCTCCATTGAAAGGGTAGCGGCCACCTTGGAGATCCAAGTCCAGCAGTTTCAGCCAGATCTGCACTAGGACCTGCACATCATCATTCCAGCAGTGGCTAGGCAAGAGAGGGACAGGGCACCTCGACCTCTCTCTAGGTGCTCCTTCTCCTCAAGGAATCAGGGAGAGGCCCTTGGGCACCCAGAGGGAGGAGGCCCGCCAGCCATACACCCCGGGGGAATCCAGCCATAACATGCCAAGGATGTCCTGCCACTCCAAATCCCCTCTACCAGTGACCCTATGAACTCCAACAAGTCAGGCCGAGGAGGGTGAACCTGCCCCAGAATAGAAGGCCAGGGCCCTCCAGGCCTTGGGCTACCAGAGGCCTTCCCCCTAAAATCATCTCAGACAATAGGGCATAGCAGCCAGCAGGCTGCCTCGACCTCTGCTGTGAATGCCAGGGCTTTATCTGGACATAGTGGTAGGGTAAGAAAACTTAACAAGTTTTGAATGCGCAATGGGAGCATGGGTGTTCATTCGCAGCAGATACTCTTCACTACTGTAAATATATTTAATTTATCCCTCTCCATGTTTCAGGTATTCAGTGCCTAATCTATGTGATGCAAGGTCCCGCTTTCATTCAAGGTTCAAAAATCTCTCCCCCCCCCCCCCCCCCCCCCCCTAATGAGTTTGCATCTGGATTCTCAGTTCCATTAGCTTTCACACAATCTCATCCCAGTGAATAGCCTTTATTTCCACATCGGTGACATTTCTAAGGGCATCATGGGTAGGCGGAATGAGGAGTTGAGGCAACAGTCAGATCAGCCATGATCTTATTGAATGGTGGAGCAGACTTGAGGGGCCAAATGGCCTACTCCTGTTCCTATTTCGTATGTCAGTTTGAACAAAGTCACTTCATGTGTGGCAATGAAGGCTGGGCAATACACCTGTGACCCTTGGAACTCAGGCAGACGTTATTTGACCTCAGGAGAATTACTCATTAAGGCTTGTTATCCTGATGCTGTTAGTTATCCTGATGCTGTTGCACTGATGTCTGTAGTTTGTGGGTGGCACAAGTATTTATCATAATGAACATTAGAATCGTTTGTCAAAAGTGCACTTTGCAATGATGTATATTTTATGACTAAGTTTTTGGGAAAAGTAGTATTCATCATCGAGCACCATATCCTTTCATGCTTCCCTGCATGAGTTATCGTCTCCATTTTTAGGGCTGAACATTATTCATTTCTTAGTCCCCACTCTCCCCATGCGTGATGCTGAGCTATGGAAGTAGGTTCTACTCAGTGACATTAGAAATGTCTGCTGGAGGGGAATGAGTGTGTGATGTCAGAGATGTGTGATCATCCTGATGAAGCTGTCTACCTACCTGTGAGGATCGTACTTTGCTCCTGAACAGCTGCCCAGCGGTACTTTACAAAATCCTTCTGTTAAGACACGTTACACAACTGGATATGGAATTCATTGCATGACTGTGCACTCATTGACTTAGGTTAGCCAGAAAGGATTGGCCTTTGTGAGATGGACAATGTCAAGGACTGTAATGCTACGGCACATCTCCTGAGACCTCAGCAGAATCTATGAAGGGAAGAGGTTGTCATTGACTGCCGCATCTGGCTGGGTGACGTCTCTCTCAAATGCCAAATTAATGCAGGACGTAGACTTAGCGGGCTTCCAACAAATGCACGGTCATGAGTGTTTGTAAAAAGTCAAACCATGGTCCTGCTGAGCCACTCTCTGAGAGGACACCGTGAATATAACTCTCAGTTTTGGGTGCATGATGTAGAGTAACAGGTCACTGCAACCTAATGTCCAAAGGCACATTGGGGCTCAGTAGCAACATGAGGCCTCTGCATTATTCATTTTTGAGAGCTGGTGATTGGAGAGAGATGGTGCTGTCTGGATGCTGCTCCCTCTTGAGATGGTCAAGCACTAACCATTGACAAATGTTTTTCCTGTTAGCACCCCCTTGCTAAGCTGCTGCCATACTGGCATGAGAGCGTCCATCTGTGCGTTTCAGCCACTTGAAGGCTGCCATGCCCACTGACTCATTGATGCCATGATTGAAAGGCGCTAATGGAATGCTAATCACATTCCACAGTGGCACCATGTTGCCAAGGCTACTATGCCTTCCAAAGATGACCCCATCATTAGGGCAGAAGGTGACTTATACTGCTTCTGTTTTCATTGTGAGATTAATGTCCTTTCCTGATATGTTAATGCTGAGAATGAAGGTTTTGTTGTGACCCCTGCATCAAAACCTGAAAGGAACTTCCATTGTGAACACTTATGTTCACCTTATTCCTCCAGGAGTTTTATAGCTAAGAGGTTGTCAGGGGCATGTCTGCCATGTCATGCCTGCGCAATGGCATCCTTGTGGCTTGCCTGAACAGTTACCCTCCTCAGATTCATTCCCTTTCAAGTCCTCCTCACCCGAGGAGACATCTAGCTCCTCAATGTGTCCCCCTGGAAACACAGTCCCACTTTGCAGTGCTAGGTTGTGCAGGACGCAGCAAACAACAATGATGTACGACCCTCTCTGTGGTGAATATTAGAGAGCCCCACCTGACTGGTCCAAACATCAGAAACGCATCTTTCAGAGGCTAATAGTTTGCTCTATGTATTAGAGCAAATTATGTATCTTGTGGCGGAAAGTGCAGTATTGTATCTCTCCTCAGATGCGTTACGTGGCCAACAAACAGATGTCATTGGCCATGTCCTCTGGGGGTACCCCTTATCACTGAGGAGCCAGCCCTCTAAGTGCCGAGGTCCCTCAAATATTTCTGGCACCTGCAGGTGACTCAAAATGTAAGAGTCATGAGAGCTCCCTGGGTACCGAACACAAACATGCTGGATCTGCTTCCTGTGATCACAAATTAGCTGAGCGTTCAGAGAGTGAAATCCTTTTCTAATAATGAGACTCACAGGCCGCTGCCAGGGAGCTCTGAAGGCCACATATGTGCAGTCGATTGCGCGCTGCACTTGCAGGAAACCTGAGATCGCAGCGAATTCAGCAGCCCGGCTTGCGTCACCCATGCAGAACTGCACATAATGGTGAGCTTTACTGAAAAGGGCATCTCTCAGCTCCCTTATGCATTTGTGAGTTGCTGATTGTGAGATTCTGCAAAGATCCTCAGTGGAGCCCTGGAAGGATCTGCTGGCAAAAATTTTGAGTGCGGCAGTAACCTGAATATCAACTGGCATTTAATGTCGTACAAATCTGTGCAGCATGAGCTCCTCATGGAGAGTGTGGCAAATGTGAGCTACAACATCACTGTCAAGTGAAGGCACCTGTGGCACTTACTTTCACTCATCTCCATGTATGAGATCCATCTTCTGTAGACGCTTTGTGGCCCCAAATGTCTTCGAGGATTTGGCCCCTCACTAACAACGTCTGGGACTTCCTGGGGCTGCGCTAGCTCTTGCTCCTCAGGGTGATGATCTTCCCAGAATTGTGCCAGTTGACAACAGGCGCTTCTTCGCTCATTATAATTTTTAAAATTCATTCATGGGATGTGGGAATTGCTGGCTAGGCCAGCATTTATTGCCCATCCCTAATTGCCCTTTAGAAGGTGGTAGTGAGCTGCCTTCTTGAACTGCTGCATTCCCTGTGCTGTCTGTACACCCACAGTGTTGTTAGGGAGGGAGTTCCAGGATTTTGACCCAGCACAGTGAAGGAACAGCGCTATATTCCCAAGTCAGAATAGTGAGTGGCTTGATGGGGAACTCCCAAGTGCCATTGAATGTCAAGGGGCGATGGCTAGATTCTCTCTTGTTGAAGATGGTGCTGAACATTGTGCAATCATCAGCGAACATCCCCCTTCTGACCTTATGATGGAAGGAAGGTCATTGATGAGGCAGTTGAAGATGTTTGGGTCTAGTACAGTACCCTGAGGAGCTCCTGCAGTGATGTCCTGGACCTGAGATGATTGATCTCCAAAAAACACAACCGTCTTCCTTTGTGCTAGGTATGTCTCCAACCAGTGGAGAGATTTCCCTGATTCCCATTGACTCCAGTTTTGTTAGGGCTCCTTGATGCCACACTCGGTCAAATGTGGCCTTGATTTCAAGGATAGTCACTCTCACCTCACCTCTGGCGTTCAGCTCTTTTGTCCATGCTTGAACCAAAGCTGTAATGAGTTCAGAAGCTGAGTGGCCCAGGCAGAAACCAAAATGGGCATCAGTGAGCAGGTTATTGCTAAGCAAGTGCCACTTGATAGCACTGTTGATGATCCTTTCCATTACTTTACTGATGATGGAGAGTAGACTGATGGGGTGGTAATTGGCCAGGTTGGATTTGTCCTGCTTTTTGTATACAGGACATACCTGGGCAATTTCCACATTGCTGGGTAGATGCCAGTGTTGTAGCTATACTGACACAGCTTGGCTAAGGGTGTGACAAGTTTTCAGTACTATTGCTGGAATATTGTCAGGGCCCATAGCCTTTGCAGTATCCAGTGCCTTCAGCCGTATCTTGATATCTTGGTGTGAATTGAATAGTCTGAAGACTGGAGGTGGCAGAGATGGATCATCCACTCAGCACTGATGTGCTGGGCTCCTCCATCACTAAGGATGGGGCTATTCGTGGAGCCTCCTCCTCCAGTGAGTTGTTTAATTTTCCACCATCATTCACAAGTGGATGTGGCAGGACTGCAGAGTTTAGATCTGATTCGCTGGTTATGGAATTGCTTAGCTCTGTGATCACCTACTGCTTATGCTGTTTGGCAGACCAGTAGTCCTGTGTTGTAGCTTCACCAGGTTGACACTTCATTTTTAGGTAGTGCTGCTCTGAGTTGCTTGACTAGTCTGTGAGGCAGTTCTCCAAATTTTGGCACAAGTCCCCAAGGAGGACCTTGCACGGTCAACAGGGCTGGGTTTGCCAGTGTCTAGCTTGATGCCAGGTGGTCCGTCCAGTTTCATTCCTTCTTATTGGTTTTGTAGCAGTTTGGTTCAACTGAATGGCGTGCTAGGCCATTTCAGAGGGCATTTAAGAGTCAACCACATTGCTGTGGGTCTGAAGTCACATGTAGGCCAGACGCAGATTTCCTTCTCTAAAGGAATTTGTGAACCAGGTGCAATCATTAGACTTTTAATTCCAGATTTTTATTGAATTCAAATTCCACCATCTGCCGTGGTGGGATTTGAACACAGGTCCCCAAACTATTATCCTGGGTCTCTGGATTACCAGTCCAGTGACAATACCACCACGCCCCAATAAATTATAGCTATCAACAAGGCAGTGTTGCCCGCAGCCTGCATTCTCCCCCTTGTGTCTATGAATAGATATGATTCAACAATCATTGGTAGTTTTCCTTGAATAGTTTCCCTCCATCTTCAAGCTAAGAATCCAGTCTCAAGCCCTTGACCTGCCCTCAGTCTGTACATGGCATCCTCAGGCAACCCCTTGCAGGATGATGATATCCTGGAGGACGACAGGTGGCTGAGCTTTCCCCTTAGACGAGACAGCACGTTCACTACAAAGGTCTTAATTAGGGTCAAAAGACCCGTGTCCTGCAATGCACAGTCAGGCTTCTGGTCGTTGTCCTCTAATTCCCTTCTCAATCCATTTTTTTCTATCTTGTTCTTCAAACTTGTCATTCTTATGTGAATGTGAAAATGGTGCTGCTGACTTCGTGCGTGAGACCAGCTTCTAACCTCCCCCAATATCCACCAAGTTCCTCCCATCCTCCTCCATACTCACTGCCTCCTAATTCCCATTCCTCTTAACACTATCCAGCCTCCCCTGCTGTAATTGACCCCATTATTGTTCATGTGGATATTCCTGCTCTCCCCCTGAACCCTTTAATGTTGATGCCCCCCTGCCCTTTGCCGATCTGACCCCTCTCCTTCTCTGGGCTACCTGTACAGTTTCTTTTCGGGACTCACCCCTTCCCCCCATGAGACCATCTAATAACCCCCAGTGACTTTTCAGCTATGGACATACTGGACCCAGTTGCCTCCCTTGAATGTTGCTATGCCCTCTGCCTCACAATGCCATGACTTGACTCTTCAGGATCACATGATTTAGGTGACTGACCATGCCCTGCACACCATAGTGTACATGACCGTGACTTTCCAGAGAGGCCTTTCCCTGACCAAGGCTGCGACCAAGACATGCATTCCGTGCAGGGCTTTCTAACTTGGCCCACACCGCCCCAGGATGGTCTCTTCAATATTCCCCCAACAGCGTAGCCTCAGCCCTAGGACAGTCTCTGACTCTTTCATGGACAGTTTTATAATTCTTGCCCCCAGACAGCCTTTCACTACTGCACTCTGTTCCTTGACCACCTCCTAGCCCTGTCTCCATCTCCATCCTCCCCTTTCCCGTCACTGCCCCTACCTTATCCTGCCTCTGCCTCTCGCTCCCCTCCCTCCTTGTGTTCAACTCCCCCACCAATCCTGCTTCTGTCGCTCCCTTCCTCTCGTGTACTACCCCATCCGAGTCCTGCCTCCGTTGCACCCCTCCCCAGTAGATGTGCCAGCCTTGGCGCAGCTTGTGTTACAGGCGCACGTTATTTAGCAGTTACAGTGTTAAAGGAAGGCGAAAACAGTGTCTACTAACCTCCAAGTCATGGATGAAGTGAAGCTCACCAGGTGGGCGCCACTTCTATACAGCCATAAAACAGACCGTTCTAATTATTTGCTGGCAAGGCACTTAATTTGGATGGGAATGTAATTCTAGTGAGTAGGCCTATTAATGAGCATTCATGAGATGCAAATGAATCCACATGTGGTTCCTAACATAGATCAGTGGGATACTTAACTCTCCTTTAACCCGGCATCGAAGTCGGGAGAACAAAATTCCAAACTAATTTTTGGCTGGCGGGAAACAGACTTTCAATCGCTCCTAATTTAGTGCCCTCGCCCACCATGATTCCTGCTGTTGGCGGGAGTGGAAATGCCACACGATTTAAAAAAAATTAATTTATGGGATCTGGACATTGCTGGCTAGGCCAGGATTTATTGCCCATCCCTAATTGCCCTTGAGAAGGTGGTGGTGAGCTGTCTTCTTGTACCTTTGCTGTCAATGTGGTGAAGGTATTCCCATTGTGCTGTTAGCTGGGAGTCTCAGGATTTTGACACAGCAACATATTTTTCCAAGTCAGCATGGTGTGTGACTGAAAGGGGAACTTGGAGGTGATGGTATTCCCATGTTCCACACTGTCTTTGACCTTCAAGATGGTGGAGGTTGTGGGAACAGTATGGCCTACAGGCCATGTTGATTTAATACTGCGTTGGCTTGTGTCAGCACCCTCACTGAGGCAGAAGATTTGGGTTCAAGTCCCACTCAAGTCCTACTTGTGGGAGTTTGCTGTGTGCAAATTGGTTGATATATTTCCTACATCACAATAATGACTACACTTCAAAAATAATTAATGGCTGTAAAGTGCTTTCGGATGTGCTGAGACTGGGAAAAGCACCATTTAAATGCAAATCTTTCTTTCTTTTATTCATATGCCATCGAGTGGATTGAGAATTTATTTACTTTATTATCCTTTTCCTGAAACATTTCTTTTGGAGAAAAATCACTTTGCAAACTATTAGTTGTGAAGCGTGTGCCATCAATCTGACCCTGGAGGATTCAAGGCTGTAATTTCCCTATCCTTCCTATGCATTACCCAGTTTCTGCTCACGGTCTCCCCATCGATGTCAAGTCAGTGCTCATGGCTTCCAGCTGGGGAACTGTACAGGTGAGTAAGCATCATCCTTTTCATTTTTTTTGGCACCATTGTGTAACCCTATAATGTGACTTCCATTCATGGGCGTGAGGCTACAGGACCTGGAACTGGTTGGGAAATGCAGCTTCTGAACTAAACCACACATTCACTTTAGTCAGATCCAAGCCACAGGGTCACTATTCCTTCAGAAACAAATGGCTTGATTCCAAGCACAGATTCTGTGTTTGAAAAGGTATGACCTCATAAATTGGTTTGTCCAGATGGAGCTGTCCAAAATGTGTACTTTTCCTGCTCCTTCCTTGCTCTCTGATTCTTTTAATTCAATCCCTCCCCAATTTCCTTTTTTAAAAATTTGTTTTGCCACAGAGAGAACAGCCCATCCTGACATTGCTCTAATCAGTAAGTAATGAATGATTAAGAGCCTTCACTTGAAGTCCTTAATTGGCCTTATATTTTCTCTTATTCTCTCCTGCAGCAATGATCGGAGCTTGTGGTGGGAATTACTCGATGGATGCAGGCATCATTTACTCTCCCGATTTCCCTGACAACTACGCCAGTGGTAGAGTATGCTACTGGACCATCCAGGTGCCGGGTGCATCTCTCATACGGTTTGACTTTGCCCTGTTTGACATTCGGGACTCAAGTGACATGGTGGAGTTTCTGGATGGCCGCAGCAATGATGTTCTCGCCAGGTTCGATGGGAGAAACCGGCCATACGATAGCTTGAACGTGTCGGCCAGCTTTGTAATTTTGTACTTTTACTCTGACCGGGTTAACCAGGCCGAGGGATTTGCCGTCTTGTACAAAGGTAAGCAGGGTGCCTGAGATGTACTTGGGAAGGAAGATCCTGTTGTCTTGGTCCACATGGGAACCAATGACATAGGTAGAACTAGGAATGATGTTCTGCTGAGAGATTTTGAAGAATTAGGATCCAAATGAAAGCACAGAAACTCAAAGGTTCCTGGATTGTTACCTGAGTCACGGTGCCAATTGGAATAGGGTCAAGCAAATTGGAGAATTAAACATATGCCTCAAAGAATGGTGTGGGGAAAAAGGGATTTTGATTCATGGGACTCTGGCACTGATACAGATGAAAGAGGGAGTTTTTCTGTTGGGATGGGCCCCACTTAAACCAGGATGGTATCAATGATTTGGCAAATCATATAGTAGGGCTGTTTCAGCTTTAAACTGAAAGAGTTGGGGGGGGGAAGGGGTCAGGTGAAGGGAGAATTAGAAATCTGAAAAGAAAAGTTAAGGCAGTAGAGCAGTATAGTGATTTGGGTAAAAGCAGAGTGGGACAGGAAAGGACAGAGATTTTCATGGGAATAGTGCATCAGTGCGGAAGGTCAATGCAAATAACGGTAGTTAAAAAAAGGCTCTTTGACTGAATGCACAAAATACTTGTGATTAGGTAGATCAACTAATGGCACAAATAGAGATAAATGATTCTGATCCAATCACCATTATAGAGACATGGGGCAGAATTTCACTGCTCCCCACCACCCCCCAACCCCTCCGGTGGCAGATTTACAGGTGGGAGGGGAAGGCCAGTAACATTACCCAGGTGGCCTTCCTGCCACCCTCCCCCCCTACCTGTCCTCAATTTTATAGGGGATAGCTGAGGCCTAGGGCAGCCTTCCCACCAACCATTGCTCCAATTGAGGCCCTTTTGTGGCCAATTAAGAGCCGCTAGCTGACCTCAATTTTTAGGCTGGTGGAAGGAGGTCAGGGATGATGGGTGGGGGGAAGTCCTGGCAGGTTACCTTGCTTGGGCCTCGGGTATGAAAGAGGGACGTCTTCAGCCAAATAATGCTCCATAAAATGGCTGAGGGCCAGCCAGCATTGGTGGGGATGTGTTCCGTGCGGACTCTTCAGGTGGCAGGCGGGAAACCCACCAACCATTATATTCTGCCCATGGTTACAAGGTGACCAAGTAGCACTGATAATAAAGGATGATATAAGGGCAGTAGTGAGAAAGGATCTTAGCTCCAAAAATCAGTAAGTAGAATCAGTATGAGTGAGGTTAGGAATAACAAAGGTCAGAAAATCCTGGTGGGATAAGTTTGTAAACCCCCCAGCAGTCATTATACCATTAGGCAAAGCATTAAGCCAGAATTAATTGGAGATTGTAACAAAAGCAATATAATTTATCATGGGGGACTTTAATATTCACATAGACTAAAGAAATCAAATTGGCAAATCTGGGAGATTAATTTATAGAAAACTTTCACAATGGTATCCTGGAATAATACGTTGTGGAACTAACTCGGAATAAATTGATCTTAGATCTAGTTTTGTGCAATGAGGCAAGTTTAATTAGTAACCTTATAGTAAAAGCTCCTCTGGGAAAAAGAGATCATATTATAATTGAATTTCGTATTAGGTTTGACTACAACATTCTCCAGTCCCAATCAAAAAAACTTGAACTTAAACAAAGCCAATTACATAGATATTAGAGGAGACCTGACTAAAGCTAATTGGTTGATGGATCAAAAGATATGGTGATGAATGAACAGTGGAAAACATTTAAAGTAACAATCCAAAATGTTCATCAAAAATGCATTCCATTAAGAAAACAAAAGCTCAGCAAGAGAGGTTCACCTGTGGCTTAATAGGCAGTTAAGGATAGTATTAAATAAAAGGATTATGCTGTTGCAAAGAGTATTAGTAAGCCTGAGGATTGAAAGTGTTTTAGTAACCAAGAAATGATGACCAGAAAGTTGATAAAAAGGGAATAAATAGAATGAGTGTAAACTAGCCAGAAATAGAAAAAAAAACAGATTTATAAGAACTTTTACACGCATATTAGAAGTTGGAAAATAGCTAAAGTAAACGTTGGTCCCTTGGAGGAAGAGACAGGAGAAATTATCATGGGGAAATTAGGAAATGGCAGAGACATTGAACAAATATTTTGGGTCTGTCTTCACAGTAGAAGATACAAACTACATTGTCAGAAATAGATGGTAATGAAGTAGCTAATAAGAATGAGGGACTTACAGCAGTTAATATCAGCAGAGGTAAAGTGTTGGAAAATATTAAGATGGACTGGTTATGATTTTCCAAAATTCCCTGGATTCTAGAAGGGTCCTAGTGGATTGGAAGTTAGCAGATGTAACTCCATGATTCAAGAAGGGAAGGAAAGAGAAAACAGGGAACTACAGGCCAGTTAGCCTGACACCAGTCATCAGGGAAAGCTATTATTGAGGAAGATTTAACAATGCACTTAGAAAATCATAGTATGATCAGACGAAGTCAACATGGTCTTACAAAAGGGAAATTGTGTTTGAAAAATTTATTAGGGTTTTTTGGGGATGTAACGAATAGGGTAGATAAAGGGAAACTAGTAAATGTAATACACTTGAATTATGCAAATGAGGCTCATGGAGTTGAGATTAATATATCAGCATGGCAGGAGGATTTGTTAATGGACAGAAAGCAGAGAGTATGATTAAATGGGGCATTTTCAAATTGACAAGCTGTACCTAGTGGAGTGTCACAAGGATCAGTGCTGGAGGGTATTTACAATCTATATTAATGAGTTAGATGAAAAGACTGAAAATGATGTATCTAAATTTGGTGGCAATAAAAAGCTAAGTGAGGAAATAAGCTGTGAGGAAAACGCAAAGAGGCTGCAAAGAGACATAGACAGGTTAGGTGTGTGGGCAACAAGGTGGCAGATGGAGTATAATGTAGGAAGGTGTGAGGTTATTCACTTTAGTACTATGATTGGAAAAGCAGAATATTTTTTTAAAAGGCATGAAGCTTGTAAATGTTGACGTTAAGAGACATTATGCAGAATTTTTCCGTTGGTGTGTGGGGATGGTCCCCACACGCTGGCGCGTGAAATGACATGTGGTGACGTCGGCCAAGCGTCCCAATGTCACTGCGCGCCATTGTGATATTTCAGTGGCGGGGGGGCACACAATGATCTCTGATGCACACCTGCCATTAATTAATGGGCCACTTAAGGCCCTTGAGGCACCAATCGATGGCGATTTTTCAGGGCCCGTGCAATCTTCAGGTCATCACACGGGCGCAATGGACAGGCAGGTAGGACACATTTGTATAAACCTCATCAATGGGCAGGATAAGAGGGGTCAGTGGGATCACGAATGTGCTCAGTCAGATATTTAATCTGGGAAGTTACTGATACTTGCCTGTGCGAGCAGAAATACTTCAAAACTCCTACCAGCTGCTTGGATAGGACTCACAACCTTCACTCAGCACTCAATCCTTTTTGGGGCCTGCAGGTTTCAGGAAGCATTCCCTTAGCCTGGGAATGGGAGTTGTGCTCTCCACTGGAGGCACCTCCTCTGAGGAGGAAGAGAGGGTCAGAAGGGGGAGGAGGCCAGGAGTGCGCATTCAGCCTCCAGAGGAAGCACCTTTGGGAGGAGAGGCGCAGGCACAAGGGGTACAGGGCCAACAGGAATTCCAAGGTGGAAGGGGCCACAGAAGACACTACTATCCTGCTGCCAGGGTATACAGGCAGCTACTTCAATATGTCTGAGATGCAGTGCCAAAGGAGGCTCTGTCTCTCAAGGGAGACAGACAATTCTATCTGTCAGATGATAGGCCCTGAGATCTCTCCTAGCTGTGTGGGTAGACACCCCTTGCCAGTGGCCCTAGAGGTCACAGCTGCCTTCAACTTCTGCCCTCAACTCTGGTTCTTTCCAGGGCTCGGTGGGTGATCTTTGCGGTGTTTCCCAATCAGCCGTCCACGCTTGTGTCAAGCAGATGACAGATGCTCTGTTTAAGCGTACATTGACATTCATCCACTACCATTGGGACCAGGCAAGTCAGACACAGTGAGCCAGAGGCTTCGCGGCCATTGTTGGCTTCCCCCGCATTCAGGGCACAATAGGCTGCACACATGTGGCCATCAAGGTGCTAGGAAGGTCTTCCACTCCATGAACTTGCAGATAGTATGTGATCACAGGATGCTGATTCTGCAAATCTGTGCAAGGTACCCAGGCAGCTCCCACGATGCCTACATCCTCAGACACTCCCAGGTGCCGAGGCTCTTCAGTGCTCCAGCCCGGCTGGATGGATGGCTGCTGGGTAACAAGGGCTATCCCCTCAGAAGGTGGCTCATGACGCCTCTCTGCAAGAACAGAAGATGAGCAGCGGTACAATAGGAGCCACGCCTCCACAAGGGCTGCAGTGGAGAGAGCCATCGGTCTTCTCAAGATGCGCTTCCGATGCCTGGACTGTTCGGGGGCGCACTCTCGGTGATAGTGGTTGCATGCTGCACTGTCCATAATCTTGCGCTGGAAAGAGGCGATGCTGTGGACAACGAAGATGTAGACACAGTGGCTTCGGCTGCACACGATGAGTCCAACAGTGAGTCCGAGGATGAGCACGCACAGGGAAATGCTGAGGGGATAGATGCTGACCTGGGCATACTCCAGGGAGGCAGGGACACCCAGGAGGCTTTAATCCAACAAACCTTTAGCTAGCACACCACAGTTAGACCTCCAACACAAACCTGGGCTGCAGGCCCCATACTTGATACCTGAGTGCTAAATCTGCCTGGATAGAAACATTAACTATGGGCCAAGTCAACAAAGCTCAATGTGACACAACACACTCATAACATCATGGGTAACCGTCCACCTGCAGAGGAAAAGAAGCACCCTCAGCCATGGTCACATGTCTAAATTTAATGATATAACAAAATATTCTTAAGGAAACAAAATGACAAAGGTGTTAAACACCAGACCAACTAATCATGACCTCATTGTGGGCAACACTAAAGCAACAGGGAGAAACCCGTGGTGTGCCTAAGGTGCCTTAAATTTAGGCTTTCGAGTGCTAAGTCTTGGCGCTGTCCCCTTGCTGGACAGCTTGCTCACTGTGCTGCCCTGTTGGCCTTGATGACCTTTGCGGCCGTCCTCTGGCCTGTGGAGCCTGTGCTGGCCCCACCTGGGAGGGAGTGGCCAGTTCTACAGCTGGCATCTCCCCAGTTGTCGCAGCCTCATTGGATGGGAGAGGGGCGGAGGAGCTGTTGCCCTCATCTGGAGCGCCATGAGTGGAGCCCACAGAGACGACAGGCAGTTGCTGCGCCGACTTGAGGTCGCTTCGGACCTTCCTGCTCACCGTAGATGGATGGGCATTGAGCTGGGAAACTTGGTCCCCAGACCATCACACTCACTGGCACTGACCAGCTGAGGTCAATGCCGATGTGAGGGCTTGCTGGTCCGAGCGCGTCCCCAGGAAGCTCTGATTGGTCTCTTGAAGAACCCTCTCCACGAGAGTTGCCACTCTCCATGGAGGAAGCATGGCGCTCGGCTATGAGGCTCATTGCATCGG
Organism: Carcharodon carcharias; assembly: GCF_017639515.1. Lineage (NCBI taxonomy): Eukaryota > Metazoa > Chordata > Chondrichthyes > Lamniformes > Lamnidae > Carcharodon > Carcharodon carcharias. The sequence goes on along the minus strand of NC_054479.1, from coordinate 48,987,418 downwards.
CGATGGTCCGTGTGGACTCTTCCACCACGGAGACCAAGACACGCATAGCCTCATGTATCTCCGTCAGACCCTCCCGCACACCCTGCTGGATTTCCAGCATTTACTGCCTCATGGGCGACTCCAGAGGCACATCATCAGCCACTGACTGAGCATGTGCCTGGTCCCCTGCAGTCCTCCAACTGCTGGTGCCATAGGCACTCTCTGTCTCCACCAGCTCCTCCAGCGAGTGTGAAGTGCCCTCACTGCTGTGCCCCAGGACATTAGACGATGATCTAATTCCCACCGAGTTGCTAGTATCTGCATTGGTGCCTGCCCGGCAGAGATGATGTGATGCTGGTGGGTCAGAGACTTCAGGAGAGGGGTCCCCTGTGCCTCCTCCTCCCAGCCCTGCTCCACTGATGCTGAAAGGAAGAACAAGGACATTTGATTAGTTAACGTGGAGACAATGTCAACGTGCATTCCCGTCCCCTGGATTATTATGCGCTCATCCTTCCATAAGCAATGGACAAGCCATGTTGCAAGCTTTAATCACTGAACATTCAGCATTGACATGGCTGCTGGAACACTAATGGTGACCTCAGTGATGGGCAAACATGCCTGCCCTTGGCACCCCAGCTTCTCCGACACTGGTGGACCTGGGTGCATGGCGCCTCTCCATATCGAGGGCTTCCTGCTGAAACCTGGAAATGATGGCCACCTGGGCCGGCCCTCTGCCAGTCCTCAACTGCTCGGTGGCAATATGAGCATTCATCTCCTGAAAAGGAGAGAAGAGCATTGATCACTGCAACTTGTACCTGGACTCTCTTTGTGGACACCCCACCCCAGCCAGAGTGGGACATTGCAGGGCTCCAGTGCCTCCTCACCCTGCAGCTGCCGAACACTCACACAAAGGTGCCAGGCCTGTCCCCTGCAGTGCGCCACCGCCCCCCCACCACACACACACAACCACCGCCCCCCCCCCCACCCTGCCCCCCGCCCCCTGACACTTGGCCAAATGCATCCAACATCACACTTGGCACCACACGGTCCAACCTTGCAAATCAAGGAGGTGCAAGCATGTGGAACGCAAAGAGCAGCAGATGGATGTGTTCCCCGCCACCTGGAAGCTCCCCTCCCAGCCTGTCAGCACCCTGACTCTGACATGTTTTGCAGTTTCAGCACTGCGCCCAGGTGCAGATCCTCCTGGCTGCCCCCAAAACAGTAACATGGGTGTCACTGTACCACATGCTGCGGGTGCAGAACCCATCTCATCACCACCCTCTCAGGGTGATCTTGGCATGGTCAATATCTGCTGGCCCACCTAGTGAAGGACACATGTCATCAGTGATTCAATGTAGTAACTGCACTCAGAGTTGGGGGGTGGGGGGGGGAAAGCCTACCTGCTGGGTTAAGTGACCAATGCCAACATGGTACTTACCCTTCCAGAATGCAAAAGGTCATTAAAGCGCTTGCGGCACCGGATCCAGGTGCGCTGCACCACGTTGCGGGAGCTCACCATCTCCGCCACCTCCTCCCAGGCACGTTCGGTCATGTGGGGTTGGGGGGGGGGGGTCGCTGGGGGGGCTCCTCCTCCTGTCACTCAGAACGAGGACCTCCCAAAGTACTGCCACCTCCTCGAGGAGGGCAGCAAGGCAATCGTCTGAGAAACGAGGGGCACAATGGCCCACTGCCCTACCTTCCTCCCTGGCCTGCTCACCAGCAGCGCTCTGGGGATCCCTTCTGCTGGCTATGATTCACAGCCTTTGCAAGGCTGCAGGAGGAGTTTTAAACAGGCCACCAGGCCACCTTTGGACACGGCGGTCATAGCAGTCCTGCCACTGCCCGTCCACTCCTGCTGTCCTTAAGAGCCGTGTTTCACACTGGGCGGGCCTTAATTGGCCTGCCCGCGTAAAATGGTGGCATGGACCCAATCGCGGGTGGCGATCGGGCCCTTGCCCACTCCTATTGCCACGTGGCCTGCCTGACAGGCAGAAAATTCTGTCCACTGAGTGTACTCATACAAGGAACATAAAATGTTAGTGTGCAAGACAGTAAACAATTAGTCAGGCAAATGACATGATGGCCTTTATTACAAGGGGATTGGAGTACAAGAATAAGGAAGTCTTACTTTGATGTAACACACTTGGGGTGTAGCTTTGGTCTCCATTTCTAAGGAAGGATGTACTTGCCTTGGAGGGGATACAGCAGAGGTCTCCTAGATTGGTTCCTGGGATGAGAGGGTTGTCTTATGATGAGAGTCTGAATAAATTGGGCTTGTATTCTCTGGAATTTAGAATAATCAGAGGGGATCTCATTGATTCTGAAGGGGCTTGACAGTGTGCACGCTGAGAGATTGTTTTCACTGGCTGGGGAATCAAAAACATGGGGTCACAGCCTCAGGTTAAGGGGCCGATCTTTTAGGACTGAGATGCGGATAAATTACTTCACTCAAATGCTTGTGAGCCTATGGAATTCTGTACACCAGAGGGTTGTGGATGTTCCACCATTGAATGTATTTAAGGCTGAGATAGTCAGATTTTTGATCTCTCAGGGAATTAAGGGGAAAGGGGAGTGATCAAGAAAGTGGAGTTGAGGTAGGAGATCAGCTTTTGAACGGCTATTGCCACCAGTATTGAATGGCAGAGCAGGCTTGACAGGCCAAAAGGTCTATTACTGCATTTACTTCTTATGTTCTTATATTCTTATTTAATTCACTGCCTCTGTAGTTTGTTAATGCCCTTCCAAACGAGTACCAGCTCTGCTCTCCAGCAACTTATTGTAAACAGGCAAGAAATCACTGATGTAAACAAAAGAAATTGACAGCTTCAGGGTATTCATTGAGACGGCTTTGAGTCTCCTACCCTCCATCTAATGATGCTATCTCTATAAAGCATGAGGAATGTTCTATTGATCTAGAGCTTTACATGTGAGAATAATTATATGTTTAAGGAGACACATCTTTCTGAATTGAAGTGTTTGGCAAACTTGTTCTTGCTTTTTAAATGTACACACACACACACACACACACACACACACACACTCCCTCTCACACATACACACACTCACACTCTCTCACACACACACACACACTCATGCACTCTCTCACACAGACACACACACTCACACACACACACTCACTCTCACACACACAAACACACACACACACACATGCACACACTCTCTCTCTTACAAAGTCACAGTGTAATCCACGCATTTGCTCAACTCAGTGATATGAATCATGCTACCTTGTGTAACGTCATTTTAGTGAACACGATTTGCAGCATTTTTACAGATGAACAGTTTTTCTTTAAATGCTTTTAAAGTAGCATCATTGAAGTGGTGCCAGTCCAGTCAGGTTAGGTCCTGCTATTGGGATTGAAGTGATTTAATTATTTTAAACTGCTTCAAAATTAATTATCCCTGCTGCCAGGCAGCAGGACAAAAATAGTTTGAAGCTTCTCTGATTTCAAACATGACCTTTTTTTTTCTTTTATTTTGGAGTGTGCCTTTAAATGATTGAAGTTTATGAATGGTCAAAATCTGTCTGGGTCTCCCTAGGGTGTACTTCAATCCACTCTCAGTACCTTCATGGAAGGTAATCTATCCAAGCTGATTGCCATTTCAAAAATTGAGCTTCTTTCACGCTATCATGGATTTAAAGTTTATCCTTGAGCAGGGAAGAAAAAAACTCCTGAAAGAATAGACCATTACACACCAGGCAGGGCAGCATTTTTCATGGTGTGTCCCTGTACAGTTTGCAGTGCATCAAAACACTGGCAGTCCTCTTTTAATTCCCACACGTTCTCGGCACACCATGGATGATTTGAGTTTGACAAATGATCTGGGGGGTAATCTATCCCTATTGATTACTGTAGCCAGTGCACCTGTCCAAACCTGAGCAGCCTTGGGTCCTTTTGAATCACCAAATATCTTCAAAGTTCAGCAAACCGTATGAAAAGACACGTGGTAAGGATTTTCTTTCCACCTCCACCAATTTCTCCTCCTTCCCCGCTGGTACCTTCTCATGCTACAGTACAGGCGTCACACTGTTCACTTTATCCAAGCAGCCAGCCTTGATTTATGAACCTAAAGCAGGGTTGAGAATGTCCTCAGCCTGCTTCTGCTCCTCTGCTGTAACCTCTCCCACTTGTATGTTTAGACATGGCTTCTGCTGCAGTTTGACCGTTTTCTATGCTGTGTCTCCATGGTGTCACCTTGGGAGAGCTTTAAACAAAACAACTGCTTTCAGACTGCCTCTAATTTGCAAGTCACGTGGTATAAAATCATGAAATTGAGACTGTAGCAACAATATGCATCAGCGTGGAAGGGATAGAGGCTGGTCTTGATCTGATTCTGGGCTGCACTAAATACAAGTGGTGTGAGGCCCCGTCCCTTCACCATGTGGAGAATAACTCCTGTTGTGGTATGCATTGGGGCGAGTAAACACTCAGTACCTGTTCCTGGGAGGCAGAATGTGAGCCACAGCCTGCAGTGTAACATAAGACATGCATATCGACACTTCATGCATTCAAGGACCAGCCTTGGGCTCAGATAGGCCTCATAATGGTACAGGTATCACTCTTACTGGCCCTACAAATTTCAATTTATACATCAGTACTGACTTATGAAGTCCATGATTTAGACTTGAGACCTTTTCAAAATAATGTTCAAAAATAATTTGGAAATAGCTAAAATGTCAGTGTGTCTCTCCATCTGAGGTAGTTAAAAAAAATTGTTAGGGAAGAAGGTTCAAATTTAGGGTACTCCATTGTGAGGGCAAGTTAGACTTCCAAACAGAAAACGGGAAGGCTTTCAAGTGGTTTATTTCAGTTAATCCTTCAGCAGAGATATTTAGACATTGTTTATTGTGCGTTTAAATGGATTACAGCCTGTTGACTGTTGTCACCTCCACAGCTATTAAAGACAATCCCCGTGCACAACCTCCAGCAAGCAAGAATGATATAAATACATCAGATATGATAACGGAGAGGGTTGGCCCTGGCACCAATGCGGCACGGTCATCAAAGATCCTCTACTTCATTACAGCAAGCCCCAGCCAATCGAACCAGAACATGCCAGGTTGGTACCACTCTGCCACTGAACAACACATTCTGTTTACCATCACTGGCCCCTACTAACCAACCCTGCACTTATTTACAGTGTGGACTATCTACGCCTTGGCAGCCCTGCTCACACTTACGGCGATAGCGATGATTTCTAAAATTCTTCTTCATCTAACAGTAAAGTAAGTTGGAGGAGATTTCATCGCTTCTTAAAACAGACAGTTTTCATTTAATGTAAATGTAATGATGGTTCTTACTTCCAGTGACTCAGTTGGTGAATGTGCTACGAGGCGTGGCATTTAGCCCAGGAAATTTGCATTTCAGTATGGGCCCCTATCAGTCTCAGAGCCAGGCAACAGGATCAACTAGAACAGGGTGGAAAGCAGTGGCTTACAATAAATTGACTCCTCAAGTCTAGACATTGCCAGTGACAATCCAATATTACACTGATTTCTGAGTCGTCTTCTATGGTTTTGTTCCATTTGTTTAACATATATATCATGCATTAAATTTCATCTGGCATTTGGCTGGGCATTCCCATAATGATCCAGAATCCTCCTCTATTCTCGGATCTGAATTTGTTACTGGCCTCCCAATAGTGTCATCTGAAAATGTGCCATCAACAGAAACAGAGAAATGGAGAGGCACTCTGTATGATTCGTCAAGAGTCACCATGCAGTTATTGTCTAGTCCCACTATGTTACCAATAGTATAATGCAGTACTTAAACAGTAATCATCACAGAATTGTTATAGCACAGAAGGAGGCCATTTGGCCTGTCGTATCTGTGCCAACTACCTGAATGAGCAATTCACCTAGTGCCACCACCTCTTCTTGTATCCCTGCATATTCTTCCTTTTCAGATAATCAAATTTCCTCTTGAATGCCTCAGTTGAATCCACCTCCACCACACTCTCAGGCAGTGCATTTTCAGATCTTCCCTTTCATTCTCAATCCTTCCACCCATGGGAACTCTGTCCAGTCCCCTTAGGATTTTGAATACCTCTGTCAAATCACCGCTCAACCTTCTCTTCTGCAAGGAAAACAGTCCCAATTTCTCCCATCTATCTATGTAACTAAAGTTCCTCGCTCGTGGAACCATTCTTGTAGGTCTTTTCTGCACTGTGTCTAATGTGCATCTTCCTTGAAATGTGGCACCCGGCACTGGATACGATACTCTAATAGAGGCCAAATCAGCATTTTATACAACTTTAACATACTTTCATCTCTCTCGTACTCTATGTACCTATTAATAAAGCCTAGGATGCTGTATGCTTTATTAACTGCCCTCTCAACCTGCCCTGCCACATTTGATGATTTATGCACATATTCACCCAATTCTGCTTCTCCTGCACCCCCTTTAGAATTATACTGTTCATTTTATAATGTTTCTCTTCTTTCTACCAAAATGAACCACCTCACACTTCCCTGCATTGAACTTCATCTGCCACTTGTCTGCCCATTCCACCAGCACGGCTTTGCGTTTATCTGTAATAACTTTGAACAGGTACTATCAGGATTGAACCGAAACACCAGTTGTTGGAGAGCCAATAGGACTACAATGAAAAAAGTTTGACCCAAAAAAGTGTCCTTCAGCTCATCCATCTGGTGCCCAAATTCTTCAGTTACAACACCCAGCTCAATTTTGTGCATTCTTAATGTGGCAGAATGTAGCAGCCAATGGGGAAATGTTGAATGTGAAGCACAAAATGTATCATATTTATTAATAAAAAATCAGAAAGTAAGAAAAAATAGGTTGTAGCAACCAGTGGTAAAATATAGATATTGAATAAAGGATATCCTATTTGATAAATGTATATATTACACTGTATTAACCCAGAGAGGGCAAAGTATTAATTGAGTTCAATTTAAGACATCAATAATTAAAAAAAACGGCATATTATAAATTGATATATCATTTATTTATACAATTAGAAATGGAGCCATTAACCAGCATAATATGTGATCAGGGGTCCCTTGTGTCAGAGGACTGAATTATGAGGAAAAACTGGAAGAACTTAAGTTTTAGCCTTGAAAAGAGGCAACTGAGTGAGCACCTGCAGCACGGAAATAAGATAATGAGGAGTATGGGAAAGATAGATATAAAACTCTATTTCAAACTAAACTATGACAGGAGGATTAAGGAGCATGAGCTGAAACTTATAAAAGGCAAACTAAGGATTGATGTCAGGAAGTTCTTCATATGAAGAATGAGTAACATATAGAATGGGCTTGGGGTAGAGACACTAAGGCTCAAACCCTGGAATCTCGTATGAAGCAGTTAAATACTGCTTTGATGGAACTCTAGGGTCCTTCTAGGTGAGAAATCTTGAAAAGAAGGAATGGAAAAAACTATTGGCACCTTTGACTCTGAATACAAAGTCAGTTTCTGGATTACAGCAACCTCCATGTTGGCCTGTCTCTCTCGTTTATTTTAACAGCCCTGGGGTTGTACTTTGTTGGTCATTAGGGAGAAATCAGAAAACAGAGAAATGTGTTTCTGCTCCAAGGTGGAATGTTATACCATTAGTGTCTCAATTTCAGTCTGAGTGTTTTCACTGGGCAGTTATCAATGCTACAGACACCATGGTGTCAGGTGCATGGAACTGGTTCTGGATGTACAGGCAACCAGAAGCAAAGCCAGTGAACCTGGCAACAGCTCCGCAGCCCACGGATGCATGGGTCCCTGCTGCCGACAGAAGGTTGAAAGCCCAATCAGTTATATGTCTTGCATGCTGCTGGCTGGGCTCTGATAATGCTGAAGCCCCTTGTGTACATATCATAACATAGCAACAGGATGAAGCCATTCAGCCCCTCGGGCTTGGTTCTCCTTCAGTTAGACCATGGCTGATCAATATCTTGATTCCATTTTCCCTTTGCTCATAGCCACGTGCCATTTAGAGTAGAAATAGCAGGATATATCGGATGAATACGTGGCTGAAGAGATGGCGTGAGGGGGAGGGTTTCAGATTCCTGGGACATTGGGACTAGTTCTAGGGGAGGTGGGACCAGTACAAACTGGACAGGTTACACCTGGGCAGGACCGGGACTGATGTCCTAGGGGGAATATTTGCCAGAGTGGTTGGGGAGGCGTTTAAACTAAAATGGCAGGGGGATGGGAACCTATGCAAGGAGTCAGAGGAAGGGGAATCAAGGACATGAACAGAAGACAGAAAGGGGAATAAGAAAAGTGATAGGCAAAGAAATCAAGGGCAAAAATCAAACAGGGCCTCGTGAAAAATAGTGGGAAAAGGATAAATAATGTTAAAAAGACAAGCCTTAAGGCTTTGTGCCTTAACGCGAGGAGCATTCGCAATAAAGTGGATGAATTAACCACGCAAACACATGTAAACAGGTATGATATAGTCAGGATTATGGAGACGCGGCTGCAGGGTGACCAGGGAGGGGAACTGAACATTCAGGGGTATTCAGTGTTTAAGAAGGACAGACAAAAAGGAAAAGGCGATGGAGTTGCATTGCTGGTTAAAGAGGAAATTAAAGCAATAGTGAGGAAAGATATTAGCTCCGATGATGTGGAATCTGTATGGGTAGAGCTGAGAAACACTAAGGGGCAAAAAATGTTAGTGGGGGTTGTATATAGACCCCCAAACTGTAGTGGTGATGTTGGGAATGGCATTAAACAGGAAATTAGAGATGTATGCAATAAAGGAACATCTGTAATTATGGGTGACTTTAATATAGATTGGGCGAATCAAATTAGTAACAACACTGTAGAGGAGGAATTCCTGGAGTGCATACGGGATGTTTTTCTGGACCAATACATTGAGGAACCAACTAGACAACAGGCCATCCTAGACTGGGTATTGTGTAAAGAGAAAGGAATAATTGGCAATCTAGTTGTGTGAGGCCCCTCGGGGATGAGTGACCATAATATGATAGAATTCTTCATCAAGGTGGAGAGTGATGTAGTTGATTCTGAGACTAGGGTCCTGAATCTTAGTAAAGGAAACTACAATGGTATGAGGCGTGATTTGGCTATGGGAAACATTACTTAAAGGGATGATGGTGAATAGACAATGGCAAACATTCAAAGAGCGCATGGGTGAACTGGAACAATTGTTTATTCCTGTCTGGCACAAAAGTAAAACAGGAAAGGCGGCCAAACCATGGCTTACAAGGGAAATTAGAGATAATATTAGATGCAAGGAAGAGGCATACAAATTGGCTAAAAAAAAACAACAGACCTGAGGATTGGGAGTAGCTTAGAATTCAGCAAAGGAGGACCAAGGGATTGATTAAGAAGGGGAAAATAGAATATGAGAGTAAGCTTGCGGGGAACATAAAAACTGACTGTAAAAGTTTCTATAGGTATGTGAAGAGAAAAAGATTTGTGAAGACAAATGTAGGTCTCTTAAAGTCAGAAACAGGGGAATTTATAATGGGAACAAAGAAATGGCTGACCAACTAAATACATACTTTGGTTCTGTCTTCACAAAGGAGGACACTAATAACATACCAGAAATGTTTGGGAACACAGGGTTTAGTGAGAGGGGGGAACTGAAAGAAATCAGTATTAGTAGGGAAATGTTGTTGGGGAAATTGATGGGATTGAAGGTCGATAAATCCCCAGGGCCTGATAATCTACATCCTAGAGTACTTAAGGAAGTGGCCCTAGAAATAGTAGATGCATTGGTAGTCATCTTCCAAGATTCTATGGACTCTGGAGCAGTTCCTACAGATCGAATAGCTAATGTAATCTCACTATTTAAAAAGGGAGGTAGAGAAAAAACAGGGAATCATAGACCAGTCAGCCTGACGTCGATAATGGGGAAAATTCTAGAATCTAAAAGATTTAATAGCTGAGCACTTGGAAAACAGTGGCAGAATTGGACAGAGTCAGCATGGATTTATGAAAGGGAAATCATGCTTGACAAATCTACTGGAATTTTTTGAGGATGTAGCTCGTAGAGTTGATGAGAGGGAGCTAGTGGATGTGGTTTATTTGGACTTTCAGAAGGCGTTCGACAAAGTCTCACATGGATTAGCATGTAAACTTAAAGTGCATGGGATTGGGATAGTGTATTGAGATGGATAGAAAACTGGTAGGAATAAATGGGTCTTTTCCCGAATGGCAGGTACTGACTAGTGGGGTAACACAGGGATCGGTGCTGGGACCTCAGCTATTCACAATATATATTAATGATTTAGATGAGGGAACTAAATATAATATCTCCAAATTTGCAGATGACACAAAGCTGGGTGGGAGGGTGAGCTGTGAAGAGGATGCAGAGATGCTTCAGTGTGAGTTGGACAAGCTGAGTGAGTGGGCAAATGCATGGCATGTGCAGTATAATGTGGATAAATGTGAGGTTATCCACTTTGGTAGCAAAAACAGGAAGGCAGATTATTATCTGAATGGCTATAAATTGAGAGAGGGGAATGTGCAACAAGACCTGGGTTTCCTCGTACATCAATCACTGAAGGTAAGTATGCAGGTGCAGCAGGCAGTAAAGAGGGCAAATGGTATGTTGGTCTTCATAGCGAAAGGATTCAAATACAAGGGCAGGGATGTCTTGCTGCAATTATACAGGGCCTTGGTGAGACCACACCTGGAACATTGTGTGCAGTTTTGGTCTCCTTATCTGAGGAACGATGTTCTTACTATAGAGGGAGTGCAGCGAAGGCTTACCAGACTGATTCCTGGGATGGTGGACTGACATATGAGGAGAGATTGAGTCGTTAGGACTATAATTTGCTGGAGTTTGGAAGAATGAGGGGGGATCTCATAGAAACCTATAAAATTCTAACAGGACTAGACAGGGTAGATGCAGGAAGGATGTTCCCGATCGTGGTGGAGTCCAGAACCAGGGGTCACAGTCTGAGGATACAGGGTAGACTATTTAGGACTGAGATGAGGAGGAATTTCTTCACCGAGAGAGTGGTGAGCCTGTGGAATTCGCTACCACAGAAGGTAGTTGAGGCCAAAGTATTGTATGTTTTCAAGAAGGAGTTAGATTTAGCTCTTGGAGCGAAAGGGATCAAAGGATATGGGGAGAAAGCGGGAGCAGGCTGTTGAGTTGGATGATCAGCCATGATCATAATGAATGGCGGAGCAGGCTCGAAGGGTCGAATGGCCTACTCCTGCTCCTAGTTTCTATGTTTCTATGTTTATTCCTTGCTACTCTTACCAATAAAACTTATCGATCACATTCTTGAAATGTCCGATTATTTCGCCATCCACAGCCTTTTGGGAGAGAAAATTCCAGAATTTCATTACCCTTTGTTTAAAAGAGTGCTCCCAATATCACTCCAAAGTGTCTAACTCTAAGTCTAAGGCTATGTTCTCTCTTTCTTGAATTCCACATCAGAAGGAATAGTTTCTTTATATCTACCCTGTCAAATCCACGTAACATTTTAAGTATCTTGATCAAATCACCCCTCAGTTTTTTATACTCAGGAGAATACAAGCCCAATTTATGGAACTTTTCTTCCTCATTTAACCCCTCAAGCTGCAGAATCATTCTGGTGAATCTACGCTGTACTCCTTCGAAGGTTAGTATATGCTTACTGAGATATGGTGCCCAAGACTGAACGTAATACTCCAGACTGTTTTTGACCAAGGCTTTATACAGCTAATGTATAACTTGCTCCCCTTCATATTCCAGTGCTATAGGTTGTATGATCTCTGGTTCTGGGTGCCACCATAGAGGCCTCCCTAGCTTTGAACATACCTCCAGCCGTCTGTTCTTTCCCAATAAAATAACTGGTCACGATGGTAAAATAACCCCCTTATATATGCTGTACTTCAAAAGTGCCAGTGGGAAGTAGAATCTGAGCCACATACCAGCATTAAAAGCAACCTAGCCATCAATAAACTTCGTAGTAACTAATGTGAAAAAATAGTTGGAATGATATAAAAGACTTTTGTCAAAAAAAAACCTTCAAAGAGTGAGTTCTGGTAAGGTCATCAGGGAACTGGCTCAGAGCAGTTACTGATAATAGCAACATGAAGTACTGAGGTTGAAATAGTGCAGTATAATATTAAAATAAACGGAGTCATATCTTCACATGCAAGTCGAAAAGTGAACTGTGGCATCACTTTTTGTTACCAAGGGCAGAATTTTTAGCTCGGCGTGCGGGCACGTGCCTGACCCGCCCGAGCGTAAAATAGCGCGTAATGACGTCAGACGAGTGTCCTGACGCCATCCCATGCTCGCGCGATATTTTCGTCGGTGGGCACACATGGAAGTTGGAAGCACGCCCGTCAACAATTAAGAGGGCAATTAAGCCCATAAAAGTTCCAATTGTCCCCGATTTCTCATGGTCCGTTCAACCTTCTGGTTGGCGGGCAAGCGAACCTGCCAGGTGGACTTTGCATTTTTGATGAAACTTCATCCAAGGGCGAGATGAGGTTTCCGTTATTAATTGGAAAATAAATAAAAATGTACAGACAGAATTTTCATCATGTATATGTTCAGGTGACTGATTCTGATGAGTGGATATATTTTTGCAGATTTAAAGATCATTCTGTATTGTTTATAAATTCCTCAGCTCCCTGAGACAGCTCTCTGCCTTCAGGGAGCTTTCATTCAGTGCCCACCTGCGCTTACATCAGTGTCGGCCCTCTCCTGCCCCCACTCCGGCAGCGCTGAGCATTTCAGTGCATGCTTCATGCTGGCTAGCCGTTAATTCGCCAGCCAGCGTGAAATCATGGTTGTAGGGTTGATCCCGGGCGGCAGTCCTTCCCCAGCCACCCTCAGGCTCGCCAATAGTGTCTGAAAGCAACCTAAAAATCCTGCTCTAATTTATTTTACTCTTTCATGAGATGTGGGCATCGCTGGTAAGACCATCCCTAATTGCAATTGCACTAAGTGGCTTGCTGGCCATTTCAGAGGGCAGTTATGAGTCAACCACATTACTGTGGTAATGGAATTACATGTAGGCCAGACCAGGAAAAGATGGCAGATTTCCTTCCTTAAAGGACAGTAGTGAACCAGATGGGTTTTTGTGACAATTGATGATAGTTGTCATGGTCACCATTACTGAGACTCGATTTCAATTCCAGCTTTTATTAATTGGATTTAAATTCCACCAACTGTCATGGTGGAATTTGAACCAGTGTCCCCAGAGCATTAACCTCGGTCTCTTGATTATTAGTCCAGTGATATTATCACTACGCTACCAATAATATTGCACAACATGCTTTTGACACAATTTTTGGGTTATTTGCAATTCAATTACATGCTAATTTGTCTTCTCCATGCAATCAATCTATGTAATCTCTCTCTCCAAGTTCCCTCAATATAATGCCAGTAGCATTAACGGTTTAAACAACAGTGTGGTTTATTCCGGTTCATTAGGGAGTCAGATTTTAGAAAGGTTGGGATTGTAATTTTCCACTTCCAGCCAGCAAGCTAGTTTTCCAGCTTCCCTCCCGAACAAAGCCATCTTTGAAGAGGCTGGTTTTGGGTAGTGGGAGGCAGCTAACTACCCACAAGTGGCGGGAGCCAATTGTGCACGATTAAGGGCCTATTAAGGCCAGCGTACAGACATCGACTGGAATTTTTCAATCAGCAGTAGGGCCCTGTGAAGGCCAAATCCTGTCCTAAGGGTGGCCTCCTGGTGACAAACTGGGGGACCATGGCTCCATTAATTTTTAATCCCCCAACCTGTAGCCGCAATTATGAGTGTCCACAGCTGCACCCACAGGTCACCTTGTGGAGGGATGACAGCCTGGCAACCGTGGCACTTCTTATTTTACCATTTTAAAAGAATTCTTCAGAGGGTGTCCCCACTTTTCACCTACCTACATGAACCTTTCCCACCTCTGACAGTGTGGCTGCTGATCTTACAGTACTGGACAGCCTATTGGGTCTCCGGTCTTGAGAACCAGCCCACTGTACTTAGTGGAGGATGCCACTTAATTGGCCACCTTCTTGAAAATTGCTTCCAGTATCCCTCACCGGCATGTCTGGTTTCCCAACTGGAATTTGGCCCGCTGAAATCCGGGATGTGGAATGGAAATCCAGCCTCTGGAGTTCAAGATTCACATATCTGTTCAAACCCCTCTATGACCTGGCCCCTCCTTATCTCTGTAACTTCTTCCAGCCCTACAATCCACCAAGATACCTGTGCTCCTCTAACTCTGGCTTCTTTGCCATCCCCCACTTCCATTGCCTCCAACACTGAGGCTGTGGCTTCAGCTATCTAGAACCCAAACACTGGAATTTCTCCATCTATCCGCCTCTCTCTCCTCCTCTAAGCTGCTACTTAAAACCTGTCTGTTTGAACAAGGTTTTGGTCATCTTATGCTACTGTGCCCGGGAACGTAAAATATGCTATATCCGTCTTTTGGGTGAGACATTAAACCAGGGCCCCTCAGATGATCAAAGATCCCAAGGCACTCTTTCAAAGAGGAGCAGGGGAGTTATCGCTGGTGTTCTGACCAATATTTGTCTCTCAACTAACATCACAGAAACAGATTATCTGGTTTTTACCACATTGCTGTTTGTGAGAATTTGCTGTGAGCAAATTGGCTGTTGTGCTTCCTACATTATAATAGTGACTACACCGCCTGAGCCATCCGATGGTAGTGAAAGTCACTTTAGAAAGGCAAGTCTCTCTTTCTTTCCTCATAAATGCAAGTTGCTGGTGTATTTAAAACCAGAACTTAACCAGGTGCTTCTAAGTCTGATTGTACCAGTTTCAGTTTTTAAAGTTTCACCTCACTCTAGCTTCTGATTTAGAAGGCGCTCTGGACTTTGGGCACCTAACCTAGGCTGACACTTTAGCACTGTACTGAGAGGTCACTGTGTCTTCAGAAGTGTTATCTTTTAGATGTGACATCAAACAGAGCTTGGTCTTAAGATTGGATCGTGCCTGGATGAGGGTGTGATGATCCTCATGTAATGCACTGTCTATGGATTTTATACGAACTTTCAGAAGACATTTGATAAAGTATCTCATAAGAGACTTTAAGGGCAGCTGAAGCTCATGGAAGTGAAGGCAAATTATTGACCTGGTTAAGAAGCTGGCTGAGTGGTGGGAGACACTGAGTAGGGAAATTGAGCCAATATTCGAATTGGTAGGACGTAACTAGTGGTATCCCACAAGGATCTGTGTTGGGGCCTCAATGATTCACTGTATTTATCAATGACTTAGATATGGAATAGAAAGCCACATATCCAACTTTGCCAACAACACAAATTTAGTAGTCATTGGGCAGTATCTTACCAGCCTCGCCAAGGCGACTTTGGAGACAGTGGCGGGGGCATGGAAAATCCAAAAGTTGCCAGTTGGGTTGGCTACCCAATGCATTCTTGCCTGCATTTTCTTATGCCACAGGCAGGTGCACAGTTGCTGGGTAGCCAATTAAGCAGAATTAAATTCTAATTATGAAGGGGCAATTGATTGAGGTAAAATCTTGTGAACAATGCATGCCCCCCCACCCAACCCCTCCCCCGCCTTGTCAGCCCGCCGGCTGGTGAGAGGAAGTGGCTTCGCAGAGGGTGATCGGAGCATTGTTGATGTTCAGTCTGTGGATGAACTTAGCGACATCAAACGGCAAGGCTGCAGCCTGCCCATGCTGCAGCTTTGCCATTGAGTTCTGAGATAGTGGAGATGGTTGTCTCCAATGGCCATATGCATTTAACGTTTCCAGCGTTCCAGAGCTGCTAATAGCGGCTGCAGTGCTGCCCTGAAGCTCCATCAGTCCAGGCCTCAACAGTGATTCCACTGGCCTCACAGTGGATGCTGCCAACTTCCACTGGAGTGGGCTTCAATGTGCTGCACCTCCACCTGAGAAACCTGCCTGCTGTCCTTAATGGGATGCTGAACGCGGAGACAGCCTCTTAACTGGCTGCCTCCCGTAAGGTTCCCCCTGCCATGCACCTGATAGGACAGATTGGGAGAAACTATTTCCACTGGTTGGTGAGTCTAGGGCTAGGGGACAGAGTGAAAAAACTAGAGCTAGGCGTTTCAAGGGTGAAATTAGGGAACACTTCTACAGAGGTTTGGAACTCTCTTCCACAAACGGCAACTAATGTTAAATCAATCGTTAATTTTAAAACTAAGATTGATAGATGTTTGTTAATTAAAGGTATTAAAGGATATGAAGAAAGGTGAGTTAAGTCACAGATCAGCAATGATCTTATTAAATAGTGGAGCAGGCTTAACAGGCTCAATGCCCCTGTTACTGTTCCTTTGGGCGGAACTTTCCATTAATGAGACTAAGTGCAACGGCGGGCAGTTTTGGCAGCACCCACCCTGCTGGCCGGAATGGCGGGAGCTCGCTCCCAATTCCATGCTTGAAGCATTATTAATTATTCACAGGCGCAAATCGGTCCAAATCACCTGGTGGACTGGGAGCTGATTCGCACACCTGCCACCAGCTGGCAGGTTAAAAGGTCCGGGCACTATATTTAAACACCAGTCCAACACATAATCTCACTCTCTCCAGCCCACTGGAGATGCCTTGCAGCCTGAAGAAGAAAGCCAAGAGCCTCAAGAAGAAGGCAGCACCCCTCTTTACCCCACCAGGCCTTCCAGGCCTCGATCGGAGGAATGCGGACACACAGGCAAATCCTGTATCCCGGAGATGGCTGCAGAAAGCACAGTAGCCTCACCTGTCTGGCATGGGATGCCATGCCTGAAATGCCACCAGTGTAGGAAGAGGATGAATGACCTCATCCGCTCTGCTAGGGTAAGTCAACCTTCAACTCCCTCCAATATCAAACTCTCATCATAGCATCCTGCCCTGAAATGCTGCTCTTTTCAGGAGTCTCTCACAACCATTAACACATTTCAACATTCATTCTCTGTCCAAAACTTTCACACCACCAACATCCTATCTATCATGTTGCTCACACTCCATCCTCTGGCCCTTCTGGGTAGGGTTCACCACACACAGGGAACACGCACCTCACCCAGCCTCTGCTTCACCCTTCCTCATCACATGCCTTTCTTTCTTCTTCATACAGACCAAGCTGGTGCACAACAGGCATGAGAGATTGCAGACTGGGGGAGGGACGGACGATGTCATTGCCTCACTGAGTTTGAGGAGGCTGCAGCTGAGCTGGCCGGGGAGGACAGGGATCGTTCCTGTGGGGAAGGGGAGATCAGCCTCTCCCAGCAACCTAGTACGGATCACAGCTCCATCACCTCCTCAAATCCTGACAATCACAGTGACTCATATGCAGACTTATCTAGCTCATTCTCATTAACTGAAACTCTATTTTCTAGGTACCAGCAGATCGAGGCCCCCAAGGCAGTCGAGCACCACCAGTATGAGCCCCCAGACCACATCCAAGGAGAAAGCTCTTGAAGACCCATCACAGCACTCACATGCACCCTCCACCAGCTCAGCGACACACGTCGGTGGGGCACAGATGTATATTAGGCTCGAGCTCATTTTCTGGAGAACACCTTACTGACATGTCCCCGCAGCAGTCGGAGGCAGGGACAGCCCAGGTCTCTGGCACTCAGAGAGCTGCTGGAGACCAGCCACCCACTCAGTCCGAGTCAGATGATGAGCCTCTGGAAGCGGCAGCCAAATCAATGCTGGAGATACAACGACAGGCAGTAGAACATTAGGCAGAAATTCGACAGTCACTCAGCAGACTAGAGAAAATGATAGGAGTCAGTCCGTGTTCTGTCTGATGCCGTGGATCCGACATGTGAAAACCTCAAGGTCACCGTGGAAAGGCTGGCAACCACCATGGAGACCTTGGTCTGGCAGGTCTTGTGGATTTGCGCTTGGTCCTGCACTCCATGGCCACACACCCTGGTAGGTGCCATCAAGATGTAAACGTCTTGGGGACGAGTCACCTTGACCTCCCTCCAGGTGCACCACCTCCTGCAGAAGTCAGGGTGGGGCCCTTGGGCACCCACAGGGAGGATGAGCATCAGCCAGACACCCTAGGGGTCTCCTCTCAGGACACTCCAAGGGTCTGCAGCCGTTCACAAACCCCTCTGCCTGTGACCCCATCCACTCCAGCTTCTTAGGCCACCGAGAGTGTTTCTGCCCCTGAGCAGGTGACCCTTATCAGGCTGGAGCCCTACAGGCCTTGGGCCACCAGAGGAAATCCACCAACTGGAAACCCATCACAGACATCAGGACGTAGCAGTCAACAGGCTGAATCCACTCTGCTGTGGACGTCGGGGCCGCACCCAGGCAGAGTGGTAGATTTAGGAAATGTGCGAAATATTGACATCACTTTTGGGTCACGGGTGTGCTAGACATGTAACTAAACTTCACTTTTGTTAATACTTTCGATGGTTATGTGAATGTTCCTGTCAACTGAAAGCGTGATTTTGTACTTTGGAATTCTCTTATTTCGAGGTTTAGCCTTCCTCCCACCCAGTGACAGTGTCCCACTGTGTGATTCACATTCCTGTGATATCAACCTCAGTTGAATTAGTCTCTGCACCCTTGTGTGATGTCAGGGGGATGTGTTTAGTTCTTTATTGGAAGTGTGCGATGTAAGCATTTCTAACCCTTCTTCCTGGAGGAACACCATTGAGCGAGAGCAGCTCATCAGCATTGATATTCTACCAGCATTTGTGTCTCCTCAGTGGTAGTGGCAGAAGAAAAGACATGCATGGGAGGAGGGGATCCCGAGGCATGTCCACATCTCAGTTGCAGCAGTGTTTATATCATTAGATGGCAGCGAAGCTGGTGAATCTTGCAGCCTGGCTATTTTTATCCAGAGCAAACCTGACATAATGATGGGCCTTCCTGTGAAGGGCATGTGCGACCTCCTTTATGCATCGATATGTTGCGGACTGAGAGATGCTGCACAGGTCCCCGTTGATCCTTGGAAAGAACCAGAGGCCAAGAAATTTAATGCTGTGGTCACCTCCAAAGCCACTGGCAGGGAATACCCCCCAATTTCATGTGGCTTCAGGTCTTCACAAAGAATGTGGCATATGTGATGTACCAGAGCTCAGGACAAGCGCAAACGTGCACTGCATTGCCTCTCACTCATTTGTATATAGGAGACTCTTCTACGATAAACCCTAAGTCTAGCGAGTTGCCCCCATTGCCTGAGTCTTTCGTCCTGACCCTCCTGTTCATGCCCTGGGTCTGCTTGACCATATCCCTCCTGATGGAGCTGAGCACGGAATCACCTTTCCCTTTATACCTCCTCCATTGCATTAGGCTCCTGACAAAGGCAGCATTGAGCCCTGGATCCATATGTGCATTTTCCTTCTCTCCGAAAGGAAACATTGAAGACATTAATGATTTAAGGGGTAAGAAAGTGAAGCTCACAAAATGATGTGTTTGGAAACTATAAGGGTCCGTAGTTTTTCCTGACTTACTTGCATGGTGGCTGATGCCACCTTGTCCCTGAGACATTAGCACACGCAGGGTGACCAAAATGGCATCGCAGCTATGTAACATCTTAAGGCTTGAATGGGATGCCAAAGTTTACTTGAGACGAGTCACCCAGCCGAGTTCTGTGCTCCAGTCTCTGATGTGGCATAGTATTGACCAATCAGTTGCCTATGGTCAATGAGTGGATATCATTTGGCCTGTTAGGATTGTCAAATCTGGTGAACACCTGTCAGGTCTTCATTGATGGAATGCCATATATGATACAGTTGTGCCTCCTTCACTATTACCTGTATTCCCAAATTCTGCATTCCTATGTGTTACTCTTGTGATGCAGCAACTGTGATGTGAAGCCACTGAGTTCTGAGTCGCCCTTTAACATTGGCTAATGAAGCCATTGGCTTTCAGTGGTTTTCATCGCAAGGAGGCCTTCCTCCTTTCTTTCTAAGCAGACTCCTGTTCACTCCTGTGGCAACAAGAGGTTAGAGGGTGACCCCAGAAATGCCCCCTTGTGTTCGCCTATTCCCCTCACTGCCATTGCACAGCTTTCCCTCCCCATTGCACCCCCACCCCCTCCACCCCCCACCCACCCCCGACTCACAGCCCAACCCCTGGTTGAAGTGCTCATTTCTGAAAGTGGAGGCCTACCTGTGTACCACAGCACGATGGTGTTCCTGGGGACAATGTAGGCAAAGAGCAGGAGCAGACCAACCCTACAGCCCCAGCAGTGTGGCGTTCATCACAACAAGACTGGAGCAGCGCTCTGACAGGTAGGCTGTTTACGTTCCACTCACCTCAAAGTGAACTGAGGCCTGACTTGTGCATGCGCACCCCCTTTTCAAACGGGTCTGAGGCTGATGTGATTTCCCACTGGCGTGACGCAAGACTGGAAGGCCCGACAAGATTCCGATGAGCAGCTGTTTCAATGAGCATTCATGACACGTTAATGAATCTAAATGGCATTCGTGCCACTAGTCAGTGGGATATCTGACCCACCATAAACCGACTGCTGGGAGAATTGAAAACTGTTTTCACCCCAGCAGATTTCTTACATTTTGCCTGCCGCTGGATTCTCCGCTCCCACCTGCCACGAGCGGGATGGGAAAATTCCACCCCATGTTCCTAATGAGGCCAATGGCAGGACCATGGCCAACTGGTCTGCTGACCCCAATTTTTTATTACCTGCGAGTTGGAGGTGTTCATCATTACAAAGAGGCAGCTTGCTGACTGCATGGTGATAGACAGATCAGCCAGTTTGGTTGCCAGTCCAGGTCCTCGAGGTGCTGGGTTGGAGGGGGTAGGGGGTTATTCCAATGTGGCTGGAAATGGAGTAATGTGGATCCAAGAGTTAGGACTCTAGCTTCTCGCCTCCGCAATAGTGTAAGTAAAAAAGCTTAAAATTTACCTTTTGATTGGCAGTCTCCAGTAAGTCCTTAGAGGATGGCTGGTTTGGTTGGTAAATGCCTGAAGAAACTCACCTGCAGCATGTGCACTGCTTGCTAACGTGATTCTCAGTCCAGTTTCACAAAAGGGCCCTGAAACAGGCATTCGGCCCTTCATTTGCGTAAGAACAGGTATTAATGCCAGTTTCAGGCAGGCACCATGTAAGCCTCTGGAGGATGCCTAACTAAAATGGCAGCAAGTGCGTTTCCATCACTGCCCACTATACTGGATCTTTAAGTACCTATAAAACAGGCGCCACGTCATCAAATCTTTAGGTCCCTGTATGCTAACTCGGGTGAATTTAAAAGGCACTATTGGACAAAGTGTTTGAACATTTTTAGCCAACTTTCTTCCCAGAACCACACTACCAAAGATAGTTTACCCTGCCATTCATTTACTGTCAGTGCTGAACACATGCCCACTGTCGCGTTTGGTTACCTACATAACAATGGCTGCACTTCAGAACTTATCCATGGGTTGTCCAATATTTTGGGACATCTTGGGGCCTTGATGAGACACAGTATAAACCCACATTCTCACCACCTTCTAATGCACTTCCTTTTTGAGGAGGAAGTTTAGCATCAGTAATTTTTCTATTCTTTAAAATTTAATGTTGTGCTTTTACGCACTGGAGATCAGAATAGTTCTGTATCTGTTAGCATTGCATGTTCCGAGGTCAGAGATAGGCCCCTGCTCCACCCCAACAATCCGCCTTCACCTAATCTCCTTGCAAACATTCCAAGCCGAGATTACCAATCGGAATTGAATTGCAGCATTTCCGTGCTGTACCCTCGTACTTGGACAGTAGTTTGAAGAACTATCCCCCATTTTATTTCCACTATAAAGGGATCTTTATTCCATTAGTGTGGGCTGGATTAAAACACAGGCCCCATGAGAACGGGCAGTATTGTGGCTCACCACACCAGAACAAATGCTTTTGGGGCAGTGCTCTTGAGGTTTACATACTGAAGTGAATCGAAACCCTGTGACCTAATAAGAGCACAGAAGAAGGCCATTCTGCCCATTGTGCCTTTAGCAGCTCTTTGAAGGAGCGATCCCAGTAACTGTTCCTTCCCCGGAGCTCTGCAATTTTTTCCTTTTCAAGTACATGGCAAGAACATATGGCAGTGATCCAATTATATTTATTTAATGATAACAACATACTGTGACAATAAGGAATGAATCATGACTCCTACTTTGAAAACCTTGACTTAATTTGAAAGAACCACGCCAAACAAAGTCTGGCATGCTATTCATCTGAGCTCAGCACAATCACCTCTAGCATCCTTCACATGCAGATCAGGACATGATTGCCGATTTCCCTTGGAGTTTAAAGTAGACAGTGCCATCGGGTCTTATTAAGTGTGCAAGCATCTTTTTCATTATTACAAAAACAATTCAAAGCCTTGCCTGCCTGTTTATTATTTAACAGCATATATTCCCTGAGCATGGCAGTTGAGTTTAGTTTTGCGGATGCTGCTTGTTGGGAACAGGCACTTGCAGTTTCCAGCATGGGCTTTGCAGCCGTGGTTGATCTGGTTGTATTGATGGTGCGGCCATTTTAACTTCCATGACCTGATGCTGGAAAAAGAGCTTTTATCAGTTGTTTTTCAGCCAATTAAAACTCCCTGTGAGAGTCAAGAATATAGTTGCTTCACTTTCAAAATGGGACAGAGGGAACAGAAACATAGGTCAAAATATTGAAGTGCAAATAGAAGAGCCCAAACAAAGTAGAAAAGAGATAACGGATTGCTTGTTGTTTGTCAGTTTTTGCTGTGCACAAAATGGCTGCCATATGCTGTGCTTATAAAGGTTCAGGTTACCCAATTAGTGCACATCAAACGCATTCATTGTATAGGAAATGTTTTGGGGAACATTTCTTACAGACGCGATGAGGAGCAGTAAGGATGGAAGCGGTATGCAAAGTAGATGGTTGTCATATATAAAAGGATGTTTTCATGCATAAATGGAAGCCTTTCAAATATTAAAAATAAACTATAGGCCAGAAACAATGGAAGAAGAATATACAAGAGGGTGAGCATAGTTAAAGGTCACAAATGATCAATACTAATTATCTCCAATAGCTGGGGGAGCTTTTCATTTAACACTTGTTAAGTAGGCCACCTACACAGAGGTGTGCCCTTTGAAGTGGAGTCAGCATGGAGTAATTAAGATGTATTTTATGTACATACCATAAGCTGCTTGTAATCAAATTGTCAAGGCAGGAAACTTGCTAGCTACCAAAATCTCATGATAGCATATTAAAAACTCAGGTCCTTCTATCATTTCAAACAAGGCAGGTCTCGGGCTCATCACAAGTTATATCCTGAACTTAAAATCAATTTTTGTTTAGTGCTTAAAAACATGGGAGGCGGTTAAGCAAATACCATTTTCATTTAAACAAAATAGATCTGAGCAGCAGCATATTGAGTGCACAAGGGCATAAAGCAGATCAAGTTAAGTGATATGCAAAGCTGCTTTGTTCCATTTTAAAACCACATACTGAGGAAGAAATGGAACTAAATAAACACTCAAATTTTCTGTTGTTTACATAGTACTGATGTAAAGGTGCGGTGTCCACAGACTTGTTAACTGGCACCTGTGTATTGCATGGATCACTGTAGATCTGATAGAAATAGTATTGAAATGATAGTGACCACATCTTGAGAGTTCAAATGGTAGCAATGACATTCATGCTTAGTAACACGATACTGCATGATCATTTAGTGCTGAAAGAAAAAGAAATAAATGTAAAAGCAAAAAACTGCAGATGCTGGAAATCCAAAACAAAAACAAAAATACCTAGAAAAACTCAGCAGGTCTGGCAGCATCCACGGAGAGGAGCACAGTTAACGTTTTGAGTCCAAATGACCCTTCAAAGAACTAAGTATAAATAGTAGAGAGGTGAAATATAAGCTGGTTTGGGGGTCGGTGGGGGGGGTGTGGTTGGGACAAGAAGAGCTGGATAGAGGGCCAGTGATAGGTGGAGATAACCAAAAGATGTCACAGACAAAAGGACAAAGAGGTGTTGAAGGTGGTGATATTATCAATTATTAATCTCTGGTGATAGACTGTCCATCAATATCCATTACAAGCCTACCGACTCTCATAGCTACCTCGACTACAGCTCCTCACATCCTGCTTCCTGTAAGGACTCCATCCCATTCTCTCAGTTCCTTCGCCTCCTTCGCATCTGTTCTGATGATGCCATTTTCAAAAACAGTTCCTCTAACATGTCCTCCTTCTTCCTTAAGCGAGGTTTTCCACCCACAGTGGTTGACAGGGCCCTCAACCATGTCCGGCCCATTTCCCGCACATCCGCACTCACACCTTCTTCTCCCTCCCAGAAAAATGATAGGGTGCCCCTTGTCCTCACATCACCCCACCAGCCTCCGCATTCAAAGGATCACCCTCCGCCATTTCCGCCAACGCCAGCGTGATGTCACCACCAAACACATCTACCTTTCACCGCCCCCCCCCCGACGGCGGCATTCCGCAGGGTTCGTTCCCTCCCGGACACCCTGGTCCACTCCTCCGTCACCCCCTACTCCTGAACCCCCTCCCACGGCATCTTCCCATGCAACCGCAGAAGGTGCAACACTTGCCCCTTTACTTTCCCTCTCCTCACCGTCCAAGGGCCCAAGCACTCCTTTCAAGTGAAGCAGCATTTCACTTGTACTTCCCTAAACTTAGTCTACTGCATCCATTGCTCCCAATGCAGTTTCCTCTACATTGGAGAGACCAAAGGCAGACTGGGTGACCGCTTTGCAGAACACCTTTGGTCTGTCTGCAAGCATTACCCAGACCTCCCTGTCGCTTGCCATTTCAACACTCCACCCTGCTCGCGTGCCCACATGTCCATCCTTGGTTTGCTGCATTGTTCCAGTGAAGCTCAACGCAAACTGGAGGAACAGCACCTCATCTTCCGACTAGGCACTTTACAGCCTTCCGGACTGAATATTGAGCTCAACAATTTTAGATCATGAACTCTCTCCTCCGTACCTACCCCCTTTCCGATTTTCCCCCTCCTTTTTGTTTTTTCCAATAATTTATTTGGAATTTTCTTTTCCCACCTATTTCCATTATTTTTAAATGTATTTCCATCCATTGTTTTATCTCTACCTTCTAGCCTTTTTCGATCCCTTCCCCCCACCCTACCCCACTAGGGCTATCTGTACCTTGCTCATCCTGCTTTCTACCCTTAATTAGCACATTCCTTTAGATAATATCACCACCTTCAACACCTCTTTGTCCTTTTGTCTGTGACATCTTTTGATTATCTCCGCCTATCACTGGCCCTCTATCCAGCTCTTCTTGTCCCAAACCCCCCCTTAAACCAGTTTATATTTCACCTCTCTTCTATTTTTACTTAGTTCTGTTGAAGGGTCATACGGACTCGAAACGTTAACTGCGTTCCTGTCTGTGGATGCTGCCAGACCTGCTGAGTTTTTCCAGGTATTTTTGTTTTTGTAAAGAAATAAATATGTTCATTTCAGGACCATGTACCATAGGAGGGATATATGGATATATTGGCCGTGGGGGCTGGGGTTGGGGATGTGCAGTGTGGATCTACCAGAATTATGCCAAAATTGAGAGGGTTCAATTGTGAGGTTAAATTGCATGAAACTGGTTTGATTTCCTTTGAGGCTATAAGGGGTGATGTGATCGAAGTGTTTAAAATATTAAAAGGATTTTAGTATAGTAAACACAGCAAAACTATTTCTGATGGGGGAATCAATAATAAGAGGACATAATCCTAAAAGTTAGGAGGAAAATCACAGGAAGCAATTTTTCACACAATTCTCTCTTCTAATAGTCTGTGGATGCTGGGACAGTTGAAACATTCAAAGACTGGGATTGATGGATTTTGTTTGGTATGGGTATGAGAAAAATGGAGGAGGCAAGGTGGGAAAATGGAATTGAGTGAACAGGGCCAGCCTTGATTTAACTGAATATGGGGCAGGCCTGAGGAGCTGGATGGCCACAGAATTTAACGCCCTCCCTTGAGGTGAGTTTGGTGGGGGGGGGGCCATTTAATTGAACGGGAGAGTGGCACGTGTGGACCCTGCTGCCTTCCTGCCTCTACCCCGATTAAGTCCATGGTGGGAAGGCCCGTGGATGACCTTCCCATCTTGCCACCAATTGGATATTCACCTAGCGGCAGGCAGGGGACTCGCCACATTGGAAGCCTGAAAAGCAACCCCTCTTGGGGTTGTTGACGGGCTTCCAGAGGGTCCCCTGTTCAAAGGCACTCAGTGCTGTATTGAGGGGTCTGGCATTGGGAAGGGGGTCATCTGATGAGAAAAAAACCCCTTCCCTCGCAGTAGACCCCCTTGGCCCTCACCCTTCCCCCACAATCCCTGCCCTGTGACCCCCATCCCACCATCACTCATCTGTTTCCTGGACCCCTCAGCACTCCTTGGCTTCTGATTGGCCAGCAGCTCTCAGGGTTGGGGTAGGGAGTGGTGCGGGGAGGCGGCAATTATGCCCATTGAGTCCTGAGTCCCAGGGAAGGCCTGACACTGCACAGTGAAGTACCTGAGAGGCATTTTAATTCGGCAGGCCATCCGGAAAGGAGGTGGCATGGGGCTCTTGCTTATTCTCCAGCCAGCAGGCGAGACTTCTGATGACTCTGTTAAATACTACTCTATTTTCCTAGATGATGGTGGATCCTTAATAACCGTCAGTGTTTTAAATAAAGCTGAGGGAATTGCCAAGGTCTTCACATTGCAATGCACCATCGCAACTAATGTCCATGGCACACCGATAATAAAAAAAACAATGAAAGGAGGGCACAGATTCAAATGAGTGAAAGGCCAGAATGGAGCTGATATTGGGAACTTCCATTTTATCTAAAATGTGATTGGCACATGGAATGGGTTCTGGGAAATGCAGAGCTCGAAATCTAGAATTATTTATGGATGGCTAGTTGAGCAAATTAAAGTGTCAACCTGCATCATGGCTTAGATATTCAACCAGGTGGCACCCATTTTTCAGGCGATAATGGCCTCCTAAACCCTCAACATGGCAGGCAGGAAGAGGTCACTCACTACTTGCCCAAAGTTTGGTGCCTACCATATTGTGCAGGAAGGATAATCTTGTGTCCAGTGCTCATGCCTGAGGAGTCATGCCTCTGACTTGGACCTGCAAATAGCTGGAGCGGCTGTGTTCAGGAAAGCCAGCTCATATGCAACCTAACAAGGGATCCTCAAAGGGAGTGCTGTAGGCCACCAGCATGGCACAGCAAGTACTTAAAATATACTCACCTGAATGAGCAGATGGGAGGAGCTGGGAATTCCCCTCCCAGCCCCACATTGAAACCACGTAGGCCACTGCCAGATACTGCCCCACGACCTTGACCATTGCTCTCCAAACCAGCCTCTGCCCACTACCTACCCCTCCCAGCTACTGGTACTCTCCTAACCCAGTCAACCCTTTCCCAACTCAATCAGCCTTCCCCACTCAAACATCTTTCCCAGCCTGGTCCCCATTGTGATGTCCCCTTTCTCAATGTCCTCTAACTACTAACCAGAGAGCTAACATTGCAGCTGCTTGATAATGTGGCCTGAGGCCCAACTTTGCCTCATTGTGAG
Organism: Carcharodon carcharias; assembly: GCF_017639515.1. Classification (NCBI taxonomy): domain Eukaryota; kingdom Metazoa; phylum Chordata; class Chondrichthyes; order Lamniformes; family Lamnidae; genus Carcharodon; species Carcharodon carcharias. Next base: position 48,960,048 of record NC_054479.1, on the reverse strand, counting down.
CCCCTACCAGTGAAACCCAAGTTTCATTTGTTTAAATACTCCAGTGAGAACCATTTCACCATACAGACTGCTCGCAGTGATGTGGTGAGGCTGCAGAGAGGCAGGCAGATTGGATTCTTTGAGCTGCTCATTTAAAAGCCTTGTGGGTGTCTCTGGAGAGGGAGCGCATGTGGTCGACTGGTACGCTTGAGGCTTTCCACGACCGGTGGGCAACGCATGGGCCGGAGTGCTTCATCAGCCCCGGAAATAACATTTTAGTTTAATTAAGTAAGTTTCCTTTAAAAGTTTGTGTTTTTTGTTACAGTGCCCCCTTAAAGGGTTGCCTGCTTAATTAGCTTACTTGTTTATTTTTGATTCGATATAAGAGTATTAAAACCCTTGAGTGAACAAAGATACTGGGGTTTTAACACAAGATTTGTGACATCTTTTGTTAGCGACTTGCTGTTAGCTTGTTTCCTTTCACAAAAAGCAAAATAAAGGATGCACATCTTGAAGTGATGACTTTGTTTTCCCGTTCTGGAGTCTACACCATCAAGTTGATGAGCACCAGTGGTAACTTCTTAACTTACTGACAAGAGGCAAGTCCCAGAATATCTGGCAGTGTCAGCCTAACATCAAATACTCGAGGCATTTTATTTCTGTATTCCTTCTTCATGTGCACTTTATAGGGAGAATCTTATGATGTGATGCCACATAGCTGTCAATTATTTTCTTTACTGCTTCGGCAGCTATCAGAATTATTAACTAAATATAAAGGAGGATAGTCAAGTGTCCCCAGGTGATTGACAGAGATTTTTTTTCCACATTCTCCTTTGCTCTATCTACTCTCTGCTCTCATCAAATTTATAATCACTGACCCTGAAATTCTACAGAGGCTCTACCATAATTCCAGTGCAACAATGACTGGAGTTAAATGAGCATTGCTCACGTTAAGGTATCACTCCTCAGAGACCTTTCTTCATGTGTGGACCCTGATGTGAATGGCAAAGCCTTTTTGGCTGTTGGAGCATCTCAGCCAACACTCATTCTATCCTCATTAGTATCCAGGGGTCACTTGATAATATCAACCTTTGTTTAGTGGCATCATTCTCACCTCAGAGTCAGAAAGTTGTGGGTTGATATTCCACTCCAGAGACTTGAACACATATTCGAGGCTGATGCTCCAGCACAGTACTGGGGGAGTGCTGCACAGCCAGGGGTGCTGTTTCTCAGATAAGACTTTAAACTGAGGTCCTATCTGTCCTCTCAGATGAAAGTAAAGGATTCCATGACACTATTCAAGGAACGGCTAGGAGCCCTAGTCAATATGTATCCCTCAGCCAAAACTTTAAAACACACGATCGGGTCATTAACACCTTCCTGTTTGTGAGAGCTTGCTGTGTGCAAATTGCCTGCTGTATTTCTTGCAATTAAACACTTCCTTGGCTGTAAAACACCTTGGGACATTCTGAGGTCATGAAGGATGCTATATAAATGCAGATCTTAAGTAGTGTTATATTGCTATATTATTCAGATTCACTGCTGCATTACAGTCAAGTGTTGAGCAACAGTGTATCAGTCTATCACATGGAGAGACATAAGAAATACACTCGGTGAATGATGCTCCAGCAGTTTTGAGTCTGAAGTGTTTTTATTTCTAACTTATAGGAACCAGAAGACATAATGACAAGTCTGTTAGATATTCCTGTTCCTATTCCTATTCTTAGTTCTGTTGAAAGGTCATGAGGACTCGAAAAGTCAACTTTGTTCTTCTCCGCTGATGCTGCCAGACCTGCTGAGTTTTTCAGGTATTTCTGTTTTTGTTTTAGATATTCCTCCTGCCCTGGTCCAAGGGTACTAGGGGCAATTGTGTTGGGGCAATTGTCCCTGCAGTTGCTCTGGCTGAAATGACATGAGCTCAGCACATATTGAACTTTGTACCACTACTCTGCTCAGTGGTTGAACAAGATGAGCAATCAAAGTCCATGAAAATCCATTTTCTCCGCTTTTTGGTGTCTCATGAGACATGACTCATTGAATTCACTAATGTTTTCAATCTTTTTTTAACATCAGTGAGGCAAGTCTCGGAATGCAAGCTACGAATCTCAGCCACAGCCTGCCCTGCTCTGCCTCGACTTTGTTCTGTCGTGCTCCTGTATTTGGATTTGGCAAAAGGTGGGACTTTGCCTAAGGCTAAGCTGAGAGGCAGCTTGCTCTGTTAATCCTCATGTTGAAGTAGTTTCTGGGAGATATGCCAAGGCAGCTGGGAGACAAATCATGTGTGGTTCTCTTGTCACTTTCTGGTTCCTTTTTTTAATTTCTGTTTTTGTTTTGTCTTGGCCTCTTCCACTTCGTTGAACGTAGTTGCTCGCAAATAAGTTCCCCCCTTGGTTCATTTTAAAACAAAGGTTTTAAGTGTCCCTGATGATCCACCAGGTTGTCCTCCAAGTCCGTTTTTTGGCCGCTTAGGCTGATCCCCTGGAAGCTGTGCTAATCTCCTAAAGTTACATTGGGAATTGGGATAACTTCTTAAAATTCTTAGGATAATTCTTTATTTGAAAATACCAGCCAGCAATGTGAAATTTCTTTTTTTCGTTTGCAAAGTTAGTCTACGAATGGGCAACCTACGTGACTAGCTCATGTCTAGTTATTCAATGTGAATGTCTGATCTAAATGTGTTCTAGTTTCATATCCGTGTTTGGCTGCTGATTTATGTTTCTGTGAGGCCGTTTTATATAAATTCATCTTGGCAGTAGTGGCCTGAATATAAAAAGCTTTGGCATTCCAAATGAGTAGAGTGACCTTTTAAAGGGACAGTCCCATATTTAAGCCAGGTGGGTCCCAACTTTTTCTTTAAAAAGTAGCAAATTGTCCCGTAGTTTCTGCCTCCAGATGTCTTATGCATTTTACAATGCCTGGGCCAGAATTTTTGGCTCGGCGGGCGGGAACGCATCTGACCCGACCGAGCGTGAAGTGACACACGATGACCTCGGCTGAGCGTGCCATCATCGTGCAATCATGCGATAGTTTGGTCGGCAGGCATGCGCCGGAGCTGGCAGCATGCCCGCCAACAACTGAAAAACCCATTAAGGCCATTAAGTTATCAATTGTCGTTAATTTTCCATTGCCTGTTCAACCTAACGGTTGGCAGGTCGGCGAAAAGGCCAAGTGAGATGAGATTTCCAAAAGTAAATACAAACAAAATAAAAACTTTCATTTTTTAATTAAAAATATGTCCCTGCTCATGTGACTGTGACAGAGTCACATGAGGAGACATGTTTCATTACATTTTTCTAATTTTTTCAATATCTTCTTCATCTCCCTGAGGCATGGAGGTGCCTCAGGGAGATTATTCAGCGCTCTTGCATGCACATGCAAAGTTCGTGCTAGGCCTTCTGCCCTCCTCCCTCTGCCCGCACAGGCAGCGCTCAGTGCTGCCGCTCACGTATCACACTGGGCAGGCCTTAATTGGCCCGTCAGCGTGAAATCACATGAACTGTCGATCACAGGCAGCAGCTGGCTTCCCGACTGCCCCCACCGATCCCGCACATCAAGGGCAAAATTCTGCCCTTGATGTCACTAATTGCCTATGTTCCTGAAACAAAATTAACGGTACACATGGAGTGGTATTATATAGTTATACAAATAGTTGTTTGGTAGTACAGAACTTCAATATCGCTGAAAAAAGAGACACGTCGAAGCTTTTTGTCTTGCACTCATCAGGACACTTTGCAAGAATATCAATGTAAAGGGAAAAATAACAATTTATACTCTGTGGAGAGGGTGTTGATTGATTGAGCAAGTGGACTCTGATTGGTAAAGGCATTGCCATGGAGAATGCACCGGTGATGGTGACTTATAGTTAACTGCCAAGCATTGTTTGAAACTTAAACCAGGGAGCTTGATCCTTATTGGTAATATATGGTTATATTATTCCAAAATGAAGAAAGGTGTTATGAGTTGGATGCACTACCTGTGACTAACCAAGCAAGTTAAGAATGTTATCAAATTGAAAGAAAAGGTACAATGCCACAAAGATTGGTGGTAGACCAGGAGATTGGGAAAATTTTCGAAACCACCAAAGGATGACTAACAAAATTAACAAAATCAAAATTAAAGAAAATTAGAATATGAGAGTAAACTAGCAAGAAATATAAAAACAGACAGTAAGAGCTACTACAAGTATACAAAAGGAAGTGAGTAACTAAATTAAATATTGGTCCCTTAGAAAATGAGACTGGGGAATTAATAATGGGAAACAAGGAGATGGCAGAGGCTTTAACAAGTATTTTGCATCCATCTACATGGTAGAAGATACAAAAATCATCCTAAAAATAGCAGAAAATTGAGGGGCAAAAGAGAAAGAGGAACTTAAAACAGTTACTTGATCATAATTTGAATGTTTTTACAGCATAGGTTGACTGCTGTTGATCTTGCTTGAATACAAGTAATTTTACCAGATGTCCCGTGTTCAAAATAGGGAAACATGGTCACCCTAAAACTGGGTTTCTCTTTATTCATTTATGGGATGGGGACACCACTGGCAAGGCCGGCATTTATTGCCCTTGAGAAGAGGGTAGTGAGCCACTTCTTAAATACAACTTAGTGGCTTGCTAGGCCATTTCAGGGGGCATTTAAAAGTCAACCACATTGTTCAGTGTCTGAAGCTGCGAAGGTGTTACACTGGATAAAGAAGGCGAGTTTCCTTCCCTGAAGGACATCAGTGAACCAGATGGTATTTCTGACTATCCATAATTTCATCCTCACTGTTATTGATGTTAGCTTTTTATTTCAGATTTTTAAAATTAAGCCAGTGCATTGAAATTCCCTGTCTGCCATGATGGGATTTGAACTCATGAATCTGGATCTTTAGTCCAGGCCTCCAGATAACATAGCCACTCCAGTAACATAACCATTATATACCCCAGAGACAGGGTGAGGAAGCATCTCCAGTGATTGGGACTTCTGCTTGCCTTGGAGATGACCCTCTGACCACAACTGACCTTCTGACCCAGGGGTCATTTTCACCATGTAGGCAGGCTTGTGTCATGTGCTGTGTCCAGCTATACCGGGAGGACGGATGCTGCCACCATTTCACGGGCCAACTCTGCCACTGGTTCTACTCAGACTGCGTTGTTTACGATTTACCTACAAATAAAATAACCTAGCAGAATGTACAGGTTAATGCATGTGGGTCTGCAAGTAAGAATTCAAATTATTGTACCAAAGACCAGTCTTGACTACAAATGTGAACTAAAATATCCTTGCAAAAAAACATTGCAATGGTGAACCAGAAGGCAACATGAAATGTGTGGCAGAATTTTAGGTTCCCCACTGGCACATTTGCAGGCTGGGGCAGGGGCCTGTAAAATTCCTGAAATGGCCTTTCCGCTGGGTTCCCGCCTGCCCCAGCCTCTCCACAATAGTACGTTGGGACACACAAGGCCTAGGCTGGCCCTTGCCTCAACTGATGCTCTTAAGTGGCTAACTAATGACCACTTAAGGGTTATTTCCCACTCACCCTCAATTTTCAGGCTTGCAGCAGGAATTCAGGGGCAGGGAGAAGCCCAGAAAGTGATTCTGTTCAAGCCTCAGGTGGGAAGATGGACGCCTCCATCAATAACCACCTTTCAACATCAGGCAACCTCCCACCACCTCTCCCCACCCCCCACCATGGGTAGTCCCTCCCCACCCCGGTCTCTCCACCAAAACCCCACATTCCAGGGTCCCGACTTCCCTCCTCACTTGAGACCCCCTTACTTACCCAGTCCTGGATTCCCGGAACTTAGACTCTGGTGACTGTTTGTAGTCCTGGCCCTGTCCACCGCAGCTTCTGGCCCTGTGGGATTAGAGAGCATCCAGCCAAACGGCTCATGGGAGCTTTAAGTGGCTGTGCAGCAGCCAGTATTGGCGATGTGTTCTCCACCATTCTCCTGGAGGCAGGATGGGAAACAGTGCCATCCTAAAAACCCTGGCTGTGGTTTTATTCCTTGAATCTATTGTGTGGGTAGAAGATTAGGAAGGTATGGGGAAGAGCAACTGACTGCGCAAGCTTGAAGTTGTCTGCACACTCCTAATGTAAAAGCTCTTATTGTATTTACTTATCCTGGTTACATAGCACCAGAATTTGCATTTTATTTGCTGGAATAGTTGAAATTCCAGCCTGTCAAAAAAAGAGCCTACAAAGCAGCTGAGTGGTATTTTGTTAATAATTATAGACAGACGATGCTCCTGGCACAACAGTTTTTATTTAAGTCAAATATGTATTTGATGATGGCACTCAAAGAGGGAACAGAAAGGTTTGGCTTTGCATAGGCTGTCTGCAGGTGTACTCATTCAGAGAGAGAAATCTTCTGCCTGGACATGTGAGAAACAGATGGCTGCTGCTGGGAGTATTCTCTGTAATGATAGGGTCGGACTGTAAAGCTGCACGAGGTAAAGTGTGTCAGGAGATGGAGTAGTAAGTGCTAAATCCTGGTAACGTCACACCGTTGAGACTAGATGGAGCAGTCCCTTTTTTGAAACATGTTATGCTCACCACAGTGGAAGCTGTTGGAGTTTGACATTTTAGACTGTCAGAGGAACATAGGAGCAGGGTTACAAAAACAAAAATACCTGGAAAAACTTAGCAGGTCTGACAGCATCTGTGGAGAGGAATACAGTTGACGTTTCGAGTCCATATGACCCTTCATCAGAAGGGTCTGATGACGGGTCATACAGACTCGAAATGTCAACTGTATCCCTTTCCGCAGATGCTGACAGACCTGCTGAGTTTTTCCAGGTATTTTTGTTTTTGTTTTTGTTCTAGATTTCCAGCATCCGCAGTATTTTGCTTTTATCATAGGAGCAGGGTTAGTCCATTCAGCCACATGAGTCTGTTCCACCACTTTATTTTATAAATATTTTTTATTCATTCACGGCATGTGGGCTTTGATGGCTGGGTCAGCTTTTATTGCCCATCCCTAGTTGCCCTTGATGGCCAATCTATATTGTAGCACCGTCTACATGCCTTGGTCCGTGACTCTATATAACCTTGCCTTGTAAAAAAATTCATTCAGCTCAGTTTTGACATTTTCAGTTGGCTGCATGTCAACAGCTTTTGCAGCCAAAGTTCCAGAGTTCTGCTACCTTTTTGTTAAAGAAATGCTGTCTAACATTGCCTTTGAATGGGTCTAACTCTAATTTTAAGGCTGTTTCTCCTTTGTTCTGGACCTCCCCCAGCAGAGCGAATAGTTTCTTTCCAGCTACACACTCAAATCCTTGAGTCAATGAGTGTGAGGCGTTCCCAGAACAGGTGTGGCCCACCCAGACATGAAGAGAAAGCATCCTTAATCTTGTCCCAATGATCTGCCTCAGTGCCAACCTCGACTTTGTTTTTTTTTTAACATTCCCTGTGTGGGATTGCTGATTAGTGACAAATACAACACCACTTTGTATCGCGGGTGAGGAACTGGACTGAGATTGCCCAACTTTATTCATGTAGACCCCCCTGGCTCTGACCAGAGACAATCATCCCATCGGTCTCAAAATGGATTCGAATCCAGGTCCGCAAAACTGAAAGGCCAGTCTCTGTTCTCCCCCACCCCCTCCATTTTATTCCCCTCATCTCCACCGCCGACTCACTTCTGTGGATGTCTGGCACGCTCTGATATCTCACCCAAAAAACTGCGGATGTTAGCAGGCCGGAACCAAGAACAAACCTGGTATCGTAAACAAAAACAGAAAATGCTGGAAAAACTCAGCAGGTCCAACATCACCTGTGGAGAGAAAAAAACACAGAGATAATGTTTCGAGTCCTTATGGCTCTTCTTCAGAGCTAAAAAGAAGTAAAATTGTAATGAAATTTATACTGTTTCAGCGGGCTGGAGCAGGTGAAGCTGGATAGAAGGCCAGTGATAGGCGAAGGCAAAGGAGAGATTGCCAGAGATGCCATGGACAAAAGGACAAAGGGGCATTAATGATAGTGATACTGGCTAAAGGAGGTGCTGATGGTGGCATTAAGATCAGAAAGCAGAATGTGAGAATGGCAGGACAAGGGTCAGCACTCTGGAAAGAACAACTGACAGATGGTCCTTGTGGAGGTGGGGGTGTGATGGGGGGACGGGACAGTGCTGGGAAAAAAGGTTGAAAATAGGATAAAAGGTGGGGATAAAACAATGAATAAATATGAAAATAATTTCTTTTAAAAAGTGGATAAAAAATAAAAATGAAACAACGGGCAGGATCTTCCGGTTGGCGAGCTTGCCAACATAGGGTGATGTCAGGTGGAACTCCCAATATCGCTCTGCATCATTTCTATTTTCAAGTTAGCGGGGGCGCAGCCGAGTCGGCTACACACCCGCCGACCTGTCAATGGCCTATTAAGGTCATTGGAAAACCAATTCAGCTTATTAATGGACCTGCCCATCCAACCCTAAGGCTGGTGGGTAGGCCGGAAGCCCAGGCGGGCTTGCGAAAAAAACATGCAGCCTCATCCATGAGCGGCATGAGGCTTCATGAGGGTTTTTAAATTTTAATGTAAGGTTTAAATATAAGTTATGGACATGTCGCAACTCATGTGACAGTGTCACATGTGGGGACATGGCAGGGAAAATTTTTAAACTCCTTTATTAAAAGTTGAAAATCTGAGCCGATCTCCCTGAGGCAGCACTTAGCCTCAGGGAGATCTGTGCGCTCTTCCGTGCGCATGCGTGAAAGAGCGCACTACCGGCTGAGGGAATCACCCCCCTGCCCGCAAAGGGAGCGCAAAGCGCTTAATTGGCCCACCCATGCAAAATGGCGGTGCGCCCCTGACTGGGGGAGCTGACTGGGAACCCGTCTGCTCGCGCCTGCTCCCGCTCTCCCCCCCACCCCACCCCGTGGACAGAGGGAAAATCTTGCCCAATGAAAAAATAAAAATTAAGAAATGGGAATAAATATTTGAAAAAAGGGGGTAAGGTTTATTAAACCTGGGATCATGCTAGCCTCTTGAAAACTTGATTGGGGAAGGAGTTATGGGAGCTGCATTATAACATGAAGTTATATTTTTTCGGTATTATTACTTAGATTTTAAGAAGACAAAAAGCTTGAACTTGAAAAGCACCTTATAATAAATCTCAAAAACATCCTTCATTCAAATAGAATTAACTACACTGCGGCGCAATTAGTTTTTTTCCAGTGGGCAAAGCGGACTTATTATTATTAACATGAGAGGGACATTTGTCTTTGTATTGACTGGCTAAAATGTCTTTAAATACATTTTAGTGAGATGGGATTGGCCCATGAAAGAGATTTATGTTGCAGCTTTTGTAGTAAAGCTACTTCAGTGCAAACACAGCCATATAATTTTTATTATGGAGCATCCTTATTACAGTGAATCAGTTAAAGGGGCAATTCCTTCCCTTCGTGAGAAAAGGATGAGGAAGGACTAATGCGTTAAAGAGGCAGTGTCCTTCCCAGGGAGCTGCTGGGAAAGTCTTTCCTGTTAATATTACTTTGTTCTAACGTTTATACTTTTGGAACAGTTAGGAGCCTGCAGAAGGGAAGCATTTTATTTCCCCAGCTTTACTTGAAGAAAGCCTAATGACTAAATTTCTGCTTTAAGGCATTTTTGCACTCTAGGATACCTCCATATATTGCTGCTGACACAGTCTGGTTTATTGCTCCTATGAAGTAATCACTACACAAACCAATCCATTTGTAATTATAAAGAAGGCTAAAACTGGGTTTTTAGTTAAAAAAAACAATAGATTAATTGATAAAGTGAATTTTTAAAAGTTCTTTTTTAATATTATTTTCTGCAAGAGTGGTATAGCAGAGCAGTGCAGATCATTTAAACAACACAGTAACATCAAGGAACAGGAAATCCCGTGCACAATGCGCACACACCTTATTTGTCTGCATCATCCATTGGGAAGAGGCTGTTAGGTCCCAAGCAGAATTGAGATTGATTGAGATTACTTGGCATTGCGTTGACTCCTGGTGTCGCATTGGAGTTGAAACAACATGAAAATGTACTCAGGTTTTCATTTAAAATGACCTTCGTTTAAATGAGTACGAGGAGGAAAAGAAACAGAATTCAATAATACCTTTGGCTTTGAATTTGTGCCAAAACCAAGTAGCCTTGGAACTACATTTTTAGCATCAGAATGCAACTCTCTCCACAACAAACCATTCTTCAGGAAGAAAGGTCAACTAGCCTGTACCCAACCTATATTGTCTTAACCACGAATAAACTCTCGCCAGTTTTTGTAGCAAATACACCTGGAGTTTGACCATTTGTTTCATTGACCACAATTTGCATCTTAATCACTTCCATGCATATACCCTTCAATGATATTTTGCATCAGAAGTCCTTCTAAATAGAGCCAATGATAATAACAAATACTACTCCTCTTGGTACTACTAATAGAAGGAAATTCTTGCATTTATATTGCACCTTTCACAACCATAGGATGTCCCAAAGCACTTCTGAGCCAATCAAGTATTTTTGAGGTGCAATCCATGTTGTAATGTAGGAAATGTGTAATGAAATTAATGTACCGGACTGATTTCTCACTTGAAATGAAACTTTATTCCAGGCCTCGTTTAGAAGCTACATGCTTGAACTCGGTCCATGACTAGAAAATTCCACCCCTAAAATTAAAACATAGAAAACAGGAGCAGGAGTAGGCCATTCGGCCCTTCGAGCCTGCTCTGCCATTCATTATGATCCTGGCTGATCATCCAACTCAATATCCTGCTTCTGCTTTCTCCCATATCCTTTGATCATTTTCATCCCAAGAGCTATAGAAACATAGAAAATAGGAGCAGGAGTAGGGTAACCGGCGCTTAGGGTTCATTTGTCAGTACAATCACGTGACCCTTAAAGGCAGTAGGAAAGGTTATACCCACAATCACTACATTTCCTCCCCCTTTAGTTTTTTTTACATTTCTAATTTACAAAGAATGCTTTAATCCACAACATATACATATATACACAGGTCATGTGATTAAAGATTAAGTCTCTGAGGTGGTTTTCTAAATTAGTTGGAGCGACATAGCTCCACCACTTGAGATTCTCCCACTGGATCGACATGACCAGAAACTGCAGCATCGGGGACATCCTTAGACAGCGGCAGTTCAAGGTTAGGTAATTGAACAGAGACATCAGTTATGTTTATTCCAGGTCGATCTGTCACCTCAGGGGTTAAAGGTTCGACATCAATTACAGGTGGAATAGCTGTTTGTTGGAATGCCTCTCTACTCCTTAGATGATCCACATGTTTTTGAACAACCCCAACTTCCACTTGGAATGACAAAGGTCCAGTTTCAGAGACAATTATACCAGGGACCCAACTAGGTCCATTTCCCAAATTCCGCACGAAAACTGTATCTCTTACAGTAAATCTTCAAGCTTTGTTATGAATATCGTGATTCAATTTCTGACTACTCTGGTTCTTCCCTACCTTCCCCTCTAAGTTTGGAAACACCAGACTTAACCTTTTATGAAGGCAGCATTTCATCAGTAATTCTGACGGTGTTGAACCTGTAGTTGCATGAGGAGTTGTACGATAATTGAGAAGAAAACGTGAAACTCAAGTTTCTAAGGCACCCTTGGATAACTTCTTCATTCCTGATTTGAAAGTTTGCACTGCTCTTTCTGCTAACCCATTGGATGAGGGAGGATATGATGCTGTTTTAATATGTTCAATTCCATTTTAACTCATGAATCACTAAAATTTTGTACAATTGAATTGCATTATCCAAAGCAATGGCTTCTGGTAAGCCATGTACACTAAAACATTGGCGCAGCTTTTCAGTAGTTCGGTGATCTAACTTCATACACATCCATCTACTTAGAATGCGCACTGATGATCAATAAAAACATGGTACCTAAAAATGGACCTATATAGTCTATATGTAGTCTAATCCAGGGTTGACCATGCCACTCCCATGGATGCAGTGGAGCTGAAATGGGCAACTTCTGTTGTTGCTGACAGTGGAGATGGTGCTTAACTGATCTTTCAATATCACTGATATCCAAATATGACTGATAAATCTTCTTTTTCAAGTTGTGAATAACCCTTCTCAGCTGCAGAGAGGGTTCTGGAGGCATAGCCTATTGGCCTTTCAGATTTGACTTCCCTCTACTTCTTTTTACCACAGAATTTTGTCTTGGCCTTCATTTTGATTTCACAGTTGATTTTACAAATTTCTCTCTGGTGAAATCTTAACTTGGTTAAGTTCAATAGTTAAGCTACCCATGGCCTCATTACCCACTCACACCTTGGAAAGCTCCATGACTTTTCCTCGTAATGCCTCTTTTGTTTCACTCAGCTGATTCTTCAGCCCTTCTGTCTCCTCCTTATATCTCTCAGCTTCCTCCTGGAACATTGAACATTGTTGAGTCTTTTCTACCAACTGTTTCTTCAGTTTGTTCAGAGTGGCATTATATTTGTTTTGTTTCTCGTCATGATTTTCCAGTGGAACCAACTCTGACCTGAGGGATCCTTGCATCCTGTGAAGGTCCTTCGATTCTCCTAACTCATTCCGAAGTACACTGTCATATTCCCTTAGCAGCACAGGAACTCTTCCTGTTCTCACTTGAAAGATTTCCAGTTGAGCTTAATTTTTTGTAACCATTTTTGGCCCAGAAGACTAGGTCCTTCATCTGTCACTATGATCACTGGAAGTTGGGCTGTCTTGCCTATAGGACACTGGTACTGTGGCAGTGCCCTTTACCTACATTGACTGCCCAGTGTATGTCACCAGCTGAGCTATAGTTTGCTCCAGATTCAGTGGCTGGGTACCTTCATGTAGGTATTTAAATGTGTGTTCTTCCACCACTGTGATCGAAGCTCTCATGTCTACCTCCATGACTAGAGGCTTTCCATTCATTTGAAGGGTGACAGTGATTAGTTCAGTTTTCATTGTCTTGACATTGTATAGTGAATAGGTATCAGTATCTGCAGCTTCTGGTTCAGTTATATTGTGCACTTCAATCTGCTTAGTTTGCTTCTGATTGGCTGTCTCGATTTCACCCTGCATTGCTTTATAACATGACCTTTTTTGTAGCAGTAATGGCATTCTGCCTCTTTAAATCTGCAGGTTTCTGGTACATGGTTACCCCCACACCTGTAACAGATTGATTTCTGAATCGCTGCTGAAATGCTTCCACTATGCCTTTTCGTTTTTTAAGCAGCAGAGGCTGACTCTCACTTCGCGGCTGTCTCTCTGGGTTTCCTGTCATGCCTGGCGGTAGGTTCCTGCCTCAATTGAAGAATGGTGCCATGTTGCACACTCTGTAAAGCCTGCAAGTCCCTCTCAGCACTCTCCATTGCTATCACTGTTTCCATGGCTTGCTTCAAATCAATATTAACTTCTGCAAGTAAATAGTACTGAATGGCATTGTCATTAATGCCACAAAACAACAAATCCCGCAACATGTCATTGAGTGTATCTCCGAAGTCACACTGCTTCAACTTCGCTATATAAGTTGCAATGGACTCTACTGGGGGCTCTTACTCTGGAGTTAAACTTAAATCTCTGCCTAACAACTGGTGGCTTTGGCTGAAAATGCGTCTTCATGAAGTCTTCCAGCTCACTAAAAGATTTAGAATTGGGCATGTTCAGGGCTGTCAGACTATGGATGAGGTTAAATGTCTTACCACCATAGAAACTTAGAAGAATTGCTTTCTGCTTTTCCTCTGCTGTTATTTCATTTGCCACAAAATAAAAATCTAGGCGCACTATGTACCGGCTCTAGTCTTCCAGGGACGAGTCAAAAGGGTCAATTCTGCCAAAATGTGGCATGACTGGTGAGTATACTTGTCTTAAGAATTGATGTACTCATATTCACAAGGCAAGGTGCAGCGTCGGAGCTATTTATCCTCGTCACCAATTGTAATAAACTTGATGTATCAGACAGATTTCTTACTTGTAACAGATAACTTTATTACAGAGCTCGTTTAGAAGCTACATGCTTGAACCAAGTCCACGACTAAAACACTTCACCCCTAAGATTACCTGCGCTGAGGGCTCATTCATCAGGACAATCACATGACCCCTAAAGGCAGTAGGAACGGTTGTACCTACAATTACTACAAAATGCAACAGACAACGTGCACACAGGAGACCGGCAAACCCTGCCCAAAGTCGACTGACCTTTTGCTGGCCCATCAAATTCTCCTCCCCAGCAATGATGCCTTCAGTGAGTGGGACCTGAAAATCCTGCCCTTCCCCATAAACAGCAATGTGATGATAATTAGATCATCTGTTTCTTTTGCGATGTTGAATTTAGAATAAATATTGGCCAGGACCCCAGGGATAGCTCCCCTGCTCTTCTTCAAAATAATGCCACGGGATTTTTTTTTTACAGAGCCTCAATTAAACATCTCACCCAAAAGATTACACCACCACCAATATCAGCTTTGATTTTGGGCTTTAGATTTTGGAGTGGTGTTTTAAACCCACAACCTTCTGATTCTGAGGCAAGAATACAACCAACTATGCCACAGCTAACACTTGAATAGTTGCCGTTACTCTTAATGATATTCCTATCGTATTTTCAGCATAGTAAAAGCTCTCTATGTGCTTCACTGTTGAGTTGAACTCAAACAGGAGTGTGAGGGAAGATTAGGGCAAGTGACTCAAGATAGAGTTGAAGAGGGAAGTATTATAAATATTAAGGAGGCATTTGAAGTTGGAGGCTGTGGGATGCATTTTGGGGATAACGAAAAGACTTGCAGAGTGTGGAGATGAGATGACTAAAGGTTGAAGGTTAAACGGTGTTGATCCGTACAGGTTTACAGCCATTATACTTTACTGCTAGAAAGGGATAAACTGTTACACTGCACTGTTTGTTTCATATTGGATGAGATTTTATTACATCCTACTATGTGGATTCAGTTCACATGTAGCTTTGAGTAGTTGTCATGGAGTAAGTTTGATATAACAGCTAAGACCTGTTGCCAGGAAGACCTGTGTGTTCCTGGTGTCTAGCCTTAGTGAATCTGGCAAGTCACTAAAAGCAGCTTGAATCAACACCAGCACCCTCCAGCTCCAAGAATGTCTCAGCATGTTTTATAAGGAGTTTACTGAGCACAGGATGGGCCCATTAAGAAGGGAGTGTGTACCTCCAAGAGAAAAGCTTTCAGGTAGCTTTTGAAGAAGTGTTATAGATATGAGGGTGAGGTGGATTGAATTATTATTACTGTTCCTGCTCTTTCACCCGTGACAGCGGTAGTTTTAATTTATACCGGGTGAAGCAGTTTTCTCATTAGCTCTGGGAGTATTTGGGAACCTCTCGGGTCTGCCTCCAAATTTGGAAAGGCGGGTTTGGGTAGCCCGACCTCCTGCTCACCCAGCAGGGGTGCAGAGTCCTTCTGTTTTAAATCTGGGCAAGGTCGTTTCCTCATCAACCGATTATCTATTCAGGGACTTTCCAGGTATCCCTCTTCTAAAATTGAAAAGAAGGTTTCAGACAGCCAGACCTCCTGCTCATCCAGCAGGGGTACGGGATCCCTTTATAAATTTGCTGGCCGGGTCTAGGGACTTTCTGTGCCTCCATTTATCCATGGGGAGATGGATTTTGCTCGCCCCTCTTTGGCTGCATCTCCTCCACCCTTTGCTATCCCCTTCCCAGCCTTTTCTCTTTCCCTGGCTCCTTGGCTGAATACGGCCCACCTGTTTTGGATGCCTGGGAGTTAACTGCAGCACTTGCTCCTCCTTTTGGGTGGTGGCAAGCATGGGCTTGCTCATGGGGTAATGACATCCCCAGTGTAGTCACTGTAGGGCTGGGCCAGTCCCTATGTGGTCCCATGTCCTCTAGGATACCCTGGCTCACATGGTACTGGCTAATTTCTTCTGCTCTGCCATGTGGCTCCTTGACTGTGGGAGGCAGCTCCCTCACTATCAGTTTTGCTGCCTAGAAATGGCCCTGTTCCCTGTTTAAGTTAGCACAGAAGGTGATTGTCAATTCGGTCTCTGGCTCACTCCCTTCATCCCTTTGGAAGTCCATTTCCCTGACCCCTTTGAATTTTACTAGCCTAATCTCAGCCTTTTGCAATCCAGGGAGCTTTCCCTGAGCTACCTGGTCCCTGATGGGTGTTTTCGCTCCCTGCAGTGTCTCTGATCTATTTTTCAGCCTTCTCCCACACGGCAGAGCTTTACTGAAATCATTCGGGTTGCCCAACCTCGCTGGGCGGTTGTGACTCCCTGGAGCACAGTGCTTGGGACCTCATCAAGTCATGTAGCTAACTCCCTCTGTCTCCTTTCCACCTCTTTTTGGAATTCCTTCTCTGCTTCTTGAGCTTTTAATTTCATCTCCACAGCTTTTGCCGGTAAGACCGGTTCTCACTCTTTTCTGGAAGTCTCTCTCTCCTTCTCTCTTCTGTCATTCTAGTCTCCTTCTTTCCAGCTCTAACAGCTGTTTTGTGGCTAGGGTAATTATCTTGGGTACAGGTCTCCAATCAGTTTTTGGTTCTGATTCTTCAATCTGTTCTGGACTGGGACTGAGGTCAAAATTCGCAAAAGGTATCTGCATTATAGTGGACCTTTTGGCCTCAGGAGGAATTTTTAGCTGTGTTTTCCAGGCTGCAAATCTCAGTTGTCCCCAACTTAGGGAGGATAAGGTTTCACATACCCATCTTTGTATTATAATTTACCATGTTGCTCTAATGTGTGATTACAAGAATTTGCCGTAATTATTTACAGATAATTTCAGCCACTGAACTTACCCTCTTTGGCTTCCAATCAGTTTCTCTGTATCCGATTCAGGCTCATTTTAAAATTTGGACTCTGGTCAGATTTTCAGTGCACTTTGGTCAAATTTTGGCTCAAATAAATGGAGCAATCCCAGACATGAGCTCCCAATTTGGTTACAAACAAGAGGGCAAGGTGGATTGAATTATTATTACTGTTCCCCCCCCCTTTCACCCGTGACTGCGATTGTTTTTCATTTTTAATTAAATTTGTTTCCCTTATTATTCTTTCCCATGTTGAAATTGGCCATGGTATTTTTCCCAAACTCCGGTTTATGAGGTCCAATGTTAAAAATAACCCCACAGCAAATTCCTTAAGGTGTAACCAAAACTAGGATTTATTAACTCATTCAAAACCTGAGGGATGGATTGCAATACACATTCACACTCACGAGCACACAAGGGAGAAAGGCAGAGAAAGAAAAGGAGTTACTTTAAAAAAAAAACAAAAGGTATTGGCGTTAATTCTTGTGAGTCAAGTCCAGTGAGTCAACGTCCAACAAAAGTTCTTTTAGGTGGTTTTGTCTGGCAGAATTCCTGGTCCTGGTCCTAGGGACTTGGTTGCAGGTTGAAGATGCAGCAAAGTATTCTTGTATTCTGGGAATTAGTTCACTCTGTAGGTGAAATACAGGATCCTCTCTGGAAATCCAACTTTGAAAGAGACGCAGGTCAAAGGCGGGCTGCAAGCCTGGAGTCCAATTTTCTCTTCTGAGGTTAAAATCACAACTCAAAATAGAGTCCAAAAGCTCTATAATTAAAATACTTCAAACAGCTCAAGTTTCAGTCATGTGACAGGATGGTTTCAGGTTGAGCCATTCAGCTAATGATGTATGTTAAGGACCCTTGTCAAAACCCATTGTACTTTGAGCAGGTAACTGTGGAACCATTTGTACAATATTGGGGTTGAGGAGTCACAAATAGCTCTGCCTTTGTCCAGACCCGGCTTGTGCAGACTTCTCTTCTATTAGTCCTTTGCGTTGGCTTGGCTGGAACGTTCATACAAGTCACATTCAAGAGGTTGATGAGTTAGCCATTGTCCATTGGAACAGCTTAGAACCTTCTAGAACTATAAGCAGGTGACGAGCTGTGACCATTTTATCAGCCCAACAATTGTCCATTTTTTATAAAAAAAAGAATTTAAACAAGAGAATATGGAAGATAAACAAATTTTAAGGCTTTTTTTTCTTCATAACTTCATGGCATGACAGGTGGGAGAGATGGACCAAGGTTATAGATTCAGCAAACAGTTTCAGAAGATCAGGGGCTGAGCATAAATAGTCATAATTCTCACACCAAAATCACTCACTAAGTTGCCAGCAATTTATTCTGTTTGCAGCGACTTTATATTTTGCTTTAGCTAACCTCAGGGGATGTCTGGAATGGGTGCCTGTCATAACAACTGAGATCGGGAACCTGAACCCCTACCAACCTAGAAAGTTAATTAAAGCTGACAAACAGCCTCAAAAAAGTGATAGGTCAAAAACAGCTCAGAGTATAGGCCTGTGATGGGTACTTACACTGAAAGTGCAGTGGAACCGAGAACGAGGATACTTTATATTGCAGGTCTACCCAACACATGTTTAGTGGAAATGTTCTTCATTTCTTTTGGCAAAACAGTAGGTTAAGGTGGATTTGTATTATTACTCTCTGTTAAATTGTTTTAAGGTTATCACGTTAACGAAAAGGCCAACATATTCTCTTGTTTAAGTTCTTTTTTTTTAAATGGACAATTGTTGGGCTCTTCTCTTATCCGCAGCTCCTGGTCCAAAAGATGTCAGGATACTTACAATTGAAGAATAGCCTATTATACCTCATCCATCCAGAAAGACCCTCCAGGTCCCCATAGCTGCATTGTTTTTTTTTAAATTGAGTCCAAGTCTTTCACCTCCACTATTCTCTCCAGAAGTCCATTGAAAGTGTTGATCACTGTTATATTGTTGTATTACCTGTAAAGAGCTAGGAACTAATTGTTATGTGTTGTGTTCCAGGGGGCCACATTTCACAGCTGCACTAGGTAGCCATGTGATGTGTAACAGAACCAGCACAAACCATTCCTTCTTATGTACGAAGCAGCATGACAAATATTAAACATAAAGAGCTCTCATCTTTCAAACTTAAAGTGTAATTATTAGCAACTTCAGGGAACCAAAAGACAACAAGAATGCACAACAACTTTCCTTGTAAAAAAGAACTGGCAGTATGTAGTCCTACATATATGCTTCATTATTTTGAACATCTGTTCCCTTGCCCAATCTAGCAATTTAATAAGCAGTGTTCTGATTCCATCTTGAACGTACCTTTATAAAATCACCTCTCAGCCTTCTCCGTGCTCCTTCCCCACCCCGCTGTTCATTTAGGTATTCTCCTCCTTTAACCACTGCTGTCACCAGCTGAGTCCTCCTCCTGTCTCTTTCCTTTTGCGGCTTTTCGGGGCAATTGAACTTTGCTGTTGTAACCTCTGAGCAGGAATTCCAGACCCCTTGAGAATTCCCACCCATAATATTCATCGACGTTGCAACAGCAACAGGAGATAAAAGCGGTGAATGAGGGGGGTAACCAAAAAGATCGCTGAGAGAGGCTGTCAGGTTGCGTGAGAGGAATAGCATGGAGCAGCACTGAATAGACTAATTAGGAGTGACAATGACAGGAGTAGCCAGGAGGAGCACTGAGGAGTGGAGCAGGAAGTGATGTTGAAGGGAAAAATAAGAAGCCGTGCTTACAGGGGTAACTGGGATTGATGCTGATTTTCATCTATAAACATGGATAAGTGGTATTGCTCTGAAGGTACTGTCCATATGGTGTTTATGGATTTACTATGTGGCGTGTGAGGCAATGAACGATACTGTTGCCGTGTCCTGAAACTCAAAGCTCCCATATTTGTGATACCTCTCTCAGATTATCCTTGTTGCTGACTAATGTTACCACCAGGTGAGAAGGGTTGAACTGGCTCCTCTCTGTTCAGCCTCCTTCAGTTTCTTTTTTATGAGGATATTATTTTTCCTAATCCAATTGTATTTAACTATTTAAGCTTTAAGCAATCAGGAGCCAATCAAAATAAGTTTTCTTGAGTCAAAGAAAGCGCAAATTTATTAACCGAAAAACCCGAGAAAAATAATAATAAAAATGTGACGTCACACACACAGGTATCAAAAATAAGGGAAGTTAGAGCCCAAGAAACAAAGGTTTAAAACTATACAGTTAAGTGTCCTTTGATTATTTTGAGGGAGTAAATTTTTAAACGTTGTGGCCGATTTGGATTAGCATGTTTGGTGGATGGATCATATATAGAAGATATCACAGTTATTAACGAGATCTTGGTTCACTGGTAAATTTCTAGTAAATTGGAATCCTAACCAGGTAATATCCTTGCTCTGAAAGAGAGAGAGAGAGAGCTCAGCTTTCAGCCTGTTTCCTCTTCTGAAAACGTTCTTGCAATCTCTCTGTAGTGACTGCAGCCTGGCCTGTTATACTTCACCCATTATGTATTTCCAAGGGGGTTGGGTGAGTCTGTCAGTGGCAGCCATGGTTTCAATATCCAGCAGTTTGCATTTTAATGTCTCTTCCGTAGACAGTGACGAGTTTCAATGGGTTTCTGAATGATAGGAAATGTCTCTCTCTTCGTACTTCCCTGAGGGTGCCTTGTTTTTCACCTTCACCTTGGAATCATATTTTCAAAATTAAAGGTGCATAGCCTTGTGGCACTAGTTGGCTCAGTATATAAATCCCCTTTCTGGTGTTGTGGTGAGCTGGACTGAACACTGCTAGTAGCTGTGATACCGCACCACCCCCCCCCGTCGCACCCCCACCACCACCCCCATGGCCTGATGGCCTCCAAGCACTCAGTGCTAGATATTCCTCCCTTTTATTGCTTGGGCTGTATTGTGACATGTTGACACTTTTAGTGAGGCCAGGCATTCAGAACATTTGTTACATTCCCAATTCCAGTATTGCTAAGGAGGAGAAGGGGAAGTTATTTAAAGAGCCACTTTGACTGAGTCAATTGATCACTCTGGGACCACTTGCTCCAGTCAAAGCGGCAAACCTAAAACTTGGAATGGATTCATTTTGAGCCAGTGGTACAGTAGCAGTTTTTCTTCCTCAATTGAGGCGTTTGTGTCATTGCTACCATTAATGGCTTTTGCCTCTGATTTGTTATATCCACCCCAGGAAATGGACTGAGGATAAGGGTACAGGCAGAGGTTCTGCCCCGTCAAAGATCCATTCCCCATTGCCACAGAAGGAAACATCTAACTCTCACTGCCTAGACTCACTCACCCTTCATTTTCGCTGGGTCAAAATCCTGGAACCCAGCATAACCACCCCCATCACCTAACAACACCTTCACTACATGGCCTCCAGTGGTTCAAGAAATAGGCCCACCATCATTATCTTGAGGATAAACACCAGCTTTTCCAGCAATAGCTGCCTCCCAAAATAAACATTTTCTAAAGAAAAATAAACATAGAAACTAGGAACAGGAGTAGGCCATTCTGCCTTTTCAGCCTGCTCTGCCATTCATTCTGAACACGACTGATCATCCAACTCAATAGTCTGTTTCCGCTTTCTCCCCATATCCTTTGATCCCTTTCGCCCCAGGAGCTATATCTAACTCCTTCTTGAAAATGTACAATATTTTGGCCTCAACTACTTTCTGTGGTAATGAGTTCCATAGGTTCACCACTCTCTGGGTGAAGAAGTAAAGAACAATGGCTGCTAGTGCAAGTTTCTGCAAGGCTGCTGGCAGCTATAGAACAGTCTCTGAATATGAGCCAGTGACTTCTGAACAGGATGGGTGGAGATTGAGAAGAGGGGATGAGGATGAAATTCTAGACAGGAATGTGATTAACGATGGGTTCGGTGCTCCCCAGGGTCACCAACTCTGGTTGGACTTATTCCTGAAGTTTTTTGACATGAGCTCCCGCCTAATGAAACAATGTTTTTCTCTTCCCCTCTCCAATATTTTTATAGCCATTGAATCATCAAGTTTTATAACCCATAGAAGCAGGGAGGAAGGCCATTTGGCCTGTCATGTCCATGCCAGCCCTCTGTAACAGCAAATCAACCAGTGCCACTCCCCAGCCCTTTACCCATAGCCCAATAATTTTATTTCTCTTCCACCTTGAAGTTTCTCACCAAGTCACTCACCATCCTGACTTGGAACTGTATCGCCGTTCCTTCACAGTCACTGGGTCAAAATGCTGGAACTCTCTTCCTAACTCCCTAACTCTAACTCTGGGTGTATCTACACCACATGGACTGCAGCGGTTTAAGAAGGCAGCTCACCACCACCTTCTCAAGAGCAACTAGGGATGGCCAATAAATGCTGCCCTAGCCAGCGATACCCATATCCCATGAATGAGTACAAAAAAACCCTTTAAACGAAGCTAGTCAAATAAAATGAAAAGAATGCTCCATTTTTAAAAAGTGCCCCTGTGACTTTTCTCCCTTGCTGCTTGCCGTAGTGTTCAGGAAGCAAACCTTTAGGGTGAGCAACCCTAGAGCTCTCTGTGACCTTGAAGCCATTTTATCAGATTGGTAAACAAACAGAACAGTGTCCCTTTAAGGCTTTCGGAGAATTAGGTTTTCTGGTTCATGAAGCTCTCAGTACTAAGATGGCTTCCTGCTGTTTTATAAGCACAACATGTCATTAGCTGAGTTGATATTCTGTGCAATGTTTAATATACTGTAGCATGACCAGAAAACAAGCTGAAAAAAATCTCATTTGAAATTTGATTTGTTGAAAGTTAATCTTATGGGGGAAAATAATCAAAATCTCCACAGCTGTAAAGCAGTATTAGTCACGAGACTTAACTGTGGATTCTGTTTGGAAATGAGATTAAAGGAGCAACAAACTGTGGTAAATACTTGGAATGTAAATTAATTACCCCTAGATGTGTTCCATCTGTTCAGTCTTTATTTATTTCATTCACTTGTTTTGAAAACGGTGGAGCCCAGAAGGCGCCTGCTTCCTTCATGGTGAGGTCAAAGGAATAGCATTTGGTAATGCCAGCCAATTGGACCTCTGCCGACCCAGTCCACACCCAATATCATCATTGTGCATGTCCTACCCCAGAGCATCGATGGCTGTTTTTGTTTATTTTGGTTTTATTTATTAATCTTTGCCCCTCCCTTCCTTCCACAAAAGGAAGGAAACAGGCTATAAAGACAGAATTTTTGGGGCCCTCAAAAGGTGGGAACAGAGGCTGAGGGCAAGGTGGGACCCCCAGAGAATACCCCCAGTGCTGGGCGGTGTGTCAGTTTCAGGGCGCCGATCCCGGCACTGGCAATGATCACCAGTTCAGGAGACATGCAGGCCAGGATTCCTGCTGTCCTCCCAGTTAAGGCTAATTAACACAGCTCAAAAGTTCATTTGGAGCTCAAGGAAGGGGAAGGGTGGGATCTTTAAAGGGGCTGACAGGTTCTTAAAGCTGTCAGTTTCATTACAGCTAAGGGGAGGTGGATATGGAGTGGGAAGCCAAACAGGGTTGTCAAAGGGCATCATCTTGCCCCATGGGAGAACTATTGGGGCAAAGGGGGACTTAGTATTTGGTAAGGGGGGTCCCTTTGGAACTGCACAGGTTACAGGAAGAGTGGATTCTGAGTGCCCATGCATTGAATGTGGTCGTCACCTCCCTGGTAATGGAGGGGGCAGAAGATCAAGGCGCAAAGTTGCCCAGGACAATTAGATGGCCATCCGCCCAAAAGGAAAGCCCCAGCTGGCATTGGGGGCACCATTGTCAGATTCTGGGCACCTCCCCCCCTCCTCCCCCATGGCAATGACAGGCCACACCCTCCTCAGGAAGGGCAGAATACTGGGCATCAGGAGGGCATTGGAGAGGAAAGAAGAGGGGGGAGGCAATGAAGGCCAAACCCTCAACACAAGATTGACTACTGAAAATGGAGCTACCTGGAGATGACCAAGAACCAATGCTGCAGGAGGCTGCAGCTTTCCAGGCAGATGGCCAATGACTCCACTGCCCTTATGGCCAAAACTCTTGCACTTTGCAGCATTGCTCAGCATGCCCTGCCAGTGGCCATCAAATTAACTATGGTCTTGAAATTCCTTGCTTCTGCCTCCTTCCAAGGATCAGTTGCAGACCTTAGTGGCATCTCACAGATGGCTGCACAACTCGCATCCCTCTGGCCACTGATACCCTCTTTGCCACAGCTGGACAGCACATTCTTCCAATGACTGACATGGCCTCACAGGGACGTTAGACATTTCTGGAGGTGCAGGGCATCACTGATTGCACCCGTTGGCCATCAAGGCACCCAGTGACTGGCCAGTGAGACCCATCGACAGGAGGGGCTTCCGGTCCCTCAGTGCCCAACTCACCTGTGACCACATCAAGAATTCCCTCCATATAAAGGCAAAATACTGTGGATGCTAGAAATCTGAAACAAAAACAAAAAATGCTGGAAAAACTCACCATCTGTGGAGAGAAAAACAGAGTTAATATTTCGAGTCAGACTGACTCTTCTTCAGCGCTCCCTTCATGTGTGTGTGTGCTGGCTTTCCTGGCAGCTGCCATGACTCCTTCGTCCTCCGCCAGTGCAGGCTGCCTCAGATCCTCATTCCAAACCCCAAAGTGCATGGATGAGGACAAGGGAGATCCCTTGAAGAGATGGCTATTCACATCACCCCTCGCTCAGACCCTAGGCAGAGGCATAGAGGCAACGCAGTTAACACCATCTGCTCAGCTAGACAACCACTGAGCAGACCATCGGGCTTTTGAAAATGCGATTCTGGCACCTGTGCTGATTGGTTAGTGCCCTGCAATCCCTTCCTGCAAGGGCCTTGGTCATCGTGACAATCTGCTGCACTCTCCATAACATGGTCCTCCAGACAGGTATGAACCTTGAGTGCAGTGAGGCCCTGGAAGGAGACAACCCATTGGGGGAGGAGCAAGAACAGGAGATGAGAGAGGAGGAGGAATTGGAGATGACATTGTATCTAGAGGTGCCACTGCTGCACACCAAGCTGCCCTTCTCCTGCCACTCTCCAGGTCGAGGACCTCCCTCCCCTCCCTCACTGCCTCCAGCATTAGGTTCAGGCTGGCATCAATGAAGCAGGTGCCAGGCCTCCGGCTTCTCTCTGACTTCTCACTTTTTTCTGGTGCAAAGGAAGATCTTGCCACAACCAGCAGGTTTCTCTCTTAGGACAGCCAGCAGCCTCAGTGATGGCTGCCATGGGGTGTCTGAGTGAGTCCAAAAACATTGCCTGACCCACCTCAATTCCCACGTGCAGTGGCTCTAAGTGGACAGAAAGCCCACCTTCATATCAATTAAGGACTCACCCTTGTGAAATGCCTGCCCAAAAACAGAGCCACCTCCATCCTATTCCTGTGACCAAAGCTCAGCCCAAAGTTGTCTTTTTTAAATTAAGGGGAAATTCCCAGATCCAGTGCTATAGGGTCCCAGCATGGCTCAGTTGGCAGCACTTTTACCTTGAGGCCACTCTGGAGGCTTGAGCACATCACCTTTACTGACACTGCAATGCAGCAGTGATGGAGCTCTGCACTGTCAGAGGTGCTGTCTTTTGGGGTAAGACATGAAATCGTCTGTTATCTCAGGGGAAAGAGAAAGATCCCATGGCACTTTTATGAATCAGAGGAGGGCAGTTCCCTTCAGGATTTTAGCCAATATTTATTACTCAAATTCTTGTCTTATGAAAAAAAGTTGAACAGGTTGGACCTTTACCCATTGGAGTTTAAAAGAATGAGAGGTGATCTTATCGAAACATATAAGATTCTGATGGGAATGGTAGGGTGCATACCCGGAGGATGTTTCCTCTTGTGTGTGAGACTAAAACTAGGGAAATAGTTTAAAAATAAGAGGTCTCCATGTTAAGGCAGAGATGAGGAGAAACTTTTTCTCCTGTAGAGTCACTGGTGTGTGGAATTCTTTTCCCCAGAAACCATTGGAGGCTGGGTCTTTGAATTTATTCAAGGTAGAGTTAGACAGATTTTTGTTAGGCAAGGGAGTCAAGGGTTATGCGAGAGGCAGACAGGGAAGTGGAGCTGAGACCACAACCAGATCAGCCATGATCTTATCGAATGATGGAGCAGGCTCAAAGGGCTGAATGGTATTCTGCTGCTCCTCTGTTCTTAGGGTTCTAGATCTGACAGCATCTGTGGAGAGAGAAACAGAGTTAATGTTTTGAATCCATATGGGTCTTCTACAAAATTAAAGAAAAGCAGAAATATGATGGAGTTTATACTCTTTAAATGAGAGTGGAGCAGGTAAAGCTGGATAGCTGGGGTCTGAGGAGAGATTGACAAAGCTGTCATGGACACAAGACAAAGGGAATGTTTATGGTACAGGTGAAGACTAAAGAAGGTACTGATAGTGGCATAAAGGTAAGAAAGCAGAATGTATTAATAGCAGAACAGAGGTAAGCACTCTGTGAAAGAGCAACATAGAACAAGTGACAGACAGCCCATTTCGGGGGTGGGGGTGCGCGGGAGGTGGGGAGAGGGGCAGTGATTGTGGAAAAAGGATAGAAAAAGGGATTATAAAAAGGGATAAAAAGAGGGATAAAACAATGAATTAATGAATAAAAATAAAAATAAGTAAATGAAAAATAAAAATTAATTTTGAAAAAAGAACTAGAAAAGGGAAGATGAAGGAGAGAGGTCTTGGTCTGAAGTTGTTGAAATCAATGTTAAGTCCAGAAGGCTGTAAAGCGCCTAACTGGAAGATGAGGTGCTGTTCCTCCAGTTTGCGTTGAGCTTCACTGGAACATTGCAGCAGGCCAAGAATGGACATATGGGCATGAGAGCAGGATGGTGTGTTGAAATGGCAAGTGACAGGAAGGTCTGGTTTTCCGCAAAGCAGTCACCCAGTCTGCATTTGGTCTCCCCAAAGTAGAGACCATATTGGGAGCAGTGAATGCAGTAGACCAAATTGAAGGAGGTGCAAGTGAAGTGCTACTTTACCTGAAAGGAGTGTTTGGGCCCTTGGACGGTGAGGAGAGAGGATGTAAAGGGGCAGGTGTTGTACCTTCTGTGATTGCATGGGAAGATGCTGAGGGAAGGGGATGAGAAATTGGGGGTGATTGAGGAGTGGACCAGGGTGTCTCAGAGGGAACAGTCCCTATGGAATGCTGACAGTGGCGGGTGAGGGGAAGGTGTGTTTGATAGTGGCATCATGCTGGAGTTGACGGAAATGGCGGAAGATGGTCCTTTGAATGTGCAAACTGGTGGGGTGTAAAGTGAGGACCGAGGGACCCTATCATGGCTCTGGGAGGGAGGGAAATTGGGGGGGGCAGAGTTGCGGGAGATGGATCAGACATCGCTGAGGGCCCTGACAACCACAGTTTTGGAGAACCTCAGTTTGGGATGAAGGAAGACATGCCAGAAGCGCCGTTTTGGAAGATGGCATCATCGGAATAGATACAACGGAGACGAAGGAACTGAGAAAATGGGATGGAGTCCCTACAGGAAGCAGGGTGTGAGGAACTGTAGTCAAGGTAGCTGTGGGAGTCGGTGGGCTTATAATGAATATTGGTGAACAGTCTATCACTAGAAATGGAGACAGAGAGGTCAAGGAAGGGAAGTGTTGGAGACGGACCATGTGAAGGTGATAAAGGGGTGGAAATTGGAAACGAAGTTGATAAATTTTTCCAGGTCCGGACAAGAGCGTGAAGCGGCACCGATACTGTCATTGATGTACCAAAAAAAGAGTTGTGGGAGGGGGCCTGAATAGGACTGCTACAAGGAATGGTTATGCCACTATTAGCACCTTCTTTCATCTTCACCACTACCATTAACACTCTCTTTGTCTTGTGTCCATGACATCTTTGTCAATCTCTCCTTTGCCCCACCTATCGCTGACCTTCCATCCAGCTTTACCTGCTCCACCCCCCCTTAAACAGTATAAATGTTGTCACATTTCTACTTCTCTTTAGCTCTGAAGAAGGGCCATACAGACTCTAAATGTTTACTTCATTTGTCTCTCCACAGACGCTGTCAGATCTGCTGAGTTTTTCCAGGATTTTCTGTTTTTGTTTTAGATTTCCAGCATCCGCTGTATTTTGCTTTTATTTTTTCTGAGGTTTCTAGATCACCAAAGCACATTTTCTGGTCATTATCACATTGCCTTTTATGGGAGCTTGCTGTGTACTGGAGCTTTTTTCCTGCATCACAATAGTGACTACACTTTAGAAGAACTTATACAATTTCCTGCATCTAGTGACCCATGAGGCAGACAAAGCACATGCTTCCATCTGTTTTTCCTGGAACAAGTCAGTAGCTAATAGCTCAAGGGACACCACATCAAGTATGTGAGTTAGGTGGTTGAGTTCGATAAGTGGATGATGTGGGTTATTGGGTGGGTAGGGGGTGAGGTGGGTGAGGTGGTGAGGGTAGTAGGTGCGTAAGCAGGTAAGAAGTGAAGTGGCTAGGTGGGTAGAGGTGGGGACGGTAGGCAGGTAAATGGGTAGGGGCGAGGTAGATAAATGGGTAGGCGTGAGGTGGGTAGGTAGGTGGGTCAGTTAGCTAAGTGGGTAGAGGTAGGTGGGAGAGGGTAGTCATGTCAGAGGGTAGTCACGCGGCGGGGAGGATGGTAAGTGGGGATTTAGGGGGTAGTCAGGTGTTTGGACGGGTGGTCTTGGGGATAGTCGTGTGATCGGGGGGTAATCGGGTAATTGGGGGTAGTCGGGTGGTTGGAGGGGTTGTCAGGGATAGTCTGGTGGTTAGTGGGGTGGTCTAAGGAGTAGTCGGGTGGTCGGGGGGGGTAGTCAGGTGGTCAGGGGGATAGTTGGGTAGACATGGGGGTAGTCGGGCGGTTGAGACGAAGTCTGGGGTGGGGTAGTCGGGTGGTCCTAATGTAGTTGGGTGGTTGAGGAGTAGTTGGGGGAGTTAGTCGGGTGGTCAGAAGGTAGTCAGGTGGTTGGGGGTGGTCGGGTGGTCCCGGTGGAGTCCAGTGGTTGAGGAGTAGTTGGAGGGGGGGGTTAGTCAGGTGGTCGGGAAGGGTAGTCAGGTGGTTGAGAGGTTGTCGGTGGGGTGGGGTGGGGTAGTGGGTGGTCCTGGTGTAGTTCCGGGTGGTTGAGGAGTAGTTGGGGAAACTAGTCGGGTGGTCGGAGGGTAGTCATGTGGTTGGAGGGTTGGTCAGAGGATAGTCAGGTGATTGGGGTTGTTGTCGGGGTGGTAGTCGTGTGGTCAGTGGGTAATCGGGTAGAGAGAGGATGGTCAGGGGTATATGGGTAGTCAGGGGGGTTGGTAGCTGGGTCGGGTCAGGTCAGGTGGGTAGTTGGGGTGTCAGGGGTAGTCACGTCTCAGAAGCAGAATGGGAAGGTTGTTGGGTCAGATCAGGGGGGTAGCCGGGTTGGGTCGGGAGGGTTAGGTCTTTTGGATCTGGAGGGTGGTGAGGGCAGAGAGTTAGTATTGGGCTGCAGTATTCAGGTCAGGTTAGGAGAGTTGTAGGGTTGAGGGGGTTCTCAGGTAGTTGGGAGTATGTAATTGGAGGTTCGTAGGATTGATTGCAGGGGCCAGTTCTGTAGTTATCCAAGTGCTAGACTCGGATTTAATCTGTCTGACATTTCCTGGGTAACTATCCAGGTAAGTACTGTGGAACTGTCCAAACCTAACTCAGAGTCGGAGACATTTGTGAAGGGACCCAGGGAGCAAGGGAATTGCCTATTGGCAGTTCAAACTTCCAGGGCACTTTCCACATGGGTCCGCATATCAGGACTTCCACAGTGTCCTAATACGCACCTCGGTCGTATATCTGGCCTCCAACAATCTGGAGCAGAATGAGAACCTTTCAGAGGAACTGTAATCTGTTTATCTTTTTTGGACATTTTGAACTGCTGAGTATATATCCCTTGTACATTCTCCAAGAGGTGGCTTGTTAGAAAAGTCTACAAAAGTAGCTACAAAACTAAAAATGGGCATGTTGCAACAACACAACCACATTGAAGATGCTACGTTGCAATATTGGGAAGGAGAGTTTCATAATTTTAATCATAATTTGACACCAGTGACACCTTCAACTGCAATTGGCAGGCTTTCTGCCTTTCTGTCTCATGAAAAATAAATGTGAAAGGTCGTACATTCAGAATTCAGAGTTTTGATCTCAGCCTTTAGTAGTGTAATGTGGATTGGCATGTTTCCATGGCAGCGCCTCTCTCTTCAGAAATTGGAAGAGAAAAGGCCTTAAAGAGAAGCAACTGTCAGCTTAAAATTATACCTGAAAATGGAGCTGAAAGACTCAAGAATTCCTTCAACTCCTTTCTGTTTGCAAATTCCCCCAAAGCAGCCTTTGTGCACAGCAACCACAAATAGACTTCTGGCATTTGACAGATATTATCATTAAAGAATGCAGTGGCCTCATCAAGTCAGTGATCATTTTAAAGTTTAGAATCAGAACAGTTGACTTTCCAAGTCTGCGGCTCAATGTGTTTCAACATGAGGCAAATCATTGGTACGTGCCAAGTTGATGCCAGTGGTCATGCTGGTCTGATTGTTCTTTATTGCAGGTGTGAAGGAACTACAACCACAGCATCATTAAGTGTAACTTGTAATCACCAATGGATGGAAGACAAGTCATTGAATGGGTTGGGGTTAGGTTCAGTTGTAGCACAAATTAACCTGTATTTACTCAATTTGTGATGTTTGAATATAAGATCATTAGGAATAGGAGCAGGAGTAGACCATACGCCTCCTCGAGCCTGCTCTGCCATTCAGTAAGAACATGGTTGAACTTTGACATGAACTGTACTTTTCCACCCTATTCTCATATCTCTTGAGTTCCCTTTGCCAAATAATCTATCAATCTCAATTTGAACATACTCAATGACTGAGGAGCCACAGCCCTCTGGGGTAGAGAATTCCAAATATTCATAACTTTCTGAGTAAAGAAATTCCTCCTCATCTCAGCCCTAAATGGCTGACCCCTTAGTTCTAGACTTTGCTGCCAGGGAAACAGCAGAATCTATCTTGCCAAGCTCTTGATGAATTTTATGTTTCAATTACATAGGACCACAAAGGTTATAAGGCACAGTAAACAGGCCATTCAGCCCAACCAATCCATGCCAGTATTTATGCTCCACTCGAGTCTCCTCCCATCTTTCCTCATCTAAATCTATCACTGTAACCCTCTATTTCCTTCTCCCTCAAATGTTGTCTGGCTTCCCCTTGAATGCATCTAAAGTATTCGCTTTGACAACTCCCTGTAATAGTGAGTTCCACATTCTCAGCACTCTTTGGATAAAAAAGTTTCTTCTGAATTCCCTATTGGATTTCTTGGTGATTATCTTATATAAATAGCCCCTAGTTATTCTCTTCCCAACAAGAAGAAACATTCTCTCTTATCTATGAAATCTATGAAAAGCTTTCATAATTTTAAAGACCACTATTAGATCATTCCTTTTTCAAAAGGGAAGAGATCCAGCCTGTCAATCCATTCTTCATATGTATGCCCATGCATTCCCGGGACCATCCTTGTAAATCATCTCTGCGGCCTCTCCAGTGCCTCTATATTCTTTCGATAATATGGTGACCAGAACTGAATGCAGCACTCTACATGTGGTCTAAGCAATGTTCGACACCAGTTTAGCATAACTCCCCTACTTTTCAATTCTACATCCCTACTTGTCAAATTAATGAGGTCACCTTTCATCCTTCTAAACTCCAGAGAATATAGATGCATTCTACTCAATCTCTCCTTACAGGACAAGCCACTTAAACCCGGAATCAATCTAGTGAACCTTTGTTGCAACCACTCCAACGCAAGTATATCTTTCCCTAGGTATAGAACCGTAGAATCATAGAAAAGTTACAGCACAGAAGGAGGCCATTTGGCCCATCTTGTCCATGCCAGCCCGAGGACACCCAGGTCCCCTTTCTAATCCCACCTTCCTGCACCCGGCCCAAAGCCCTGCAGCTTACAACACTTAAGTGCAGATCCAGGTACTTTTTAAAAGAGTTTAGAGTTTCTGCCCCTACCACCATCTTGGGCAGCGAATTCCAGACACCCACTACCCTCTGCGTAAAAAAGTTCTTCCTCATGTCCCCCCTACAACTTCTGCCCCTTATCTTGAATCTATGTCCCCTGGTTCTAGAATTCTCCACCAAGGGAAACAATTTTATCCTGTCCACTCTATCTATTCCCCTCATAATTTTGTACACCTCAATCAAGTCACCTCTCAGCCTTCTTTGTTCTAAGGAAAATAACCCCAGCCTATCCAATCACTCCTCGTAGCTACACTTTTCTAACCCTGGCAACATTCTTTTAAACCTCCTCTGCACTCTCTCCAGAGCTATTACGTCCTTCCTGTAATGTGGTGACCAGAACGGCACACACAACTCCAGTTTTATACAATTCCAACATTATATCCCTTACTTTTATATTCTATACCTCTGCCAATGGAGGAGAGCATTCCATATGCCTTCTTTACAACCTTGTCTACTTGAACTGTTGCCTTCAGGGACCTGTGTACTTGTATGCCAAGATCTCTCACTTCATCTACCCCTCTTAGTATATTCCCATTTATTGTGTAATCCCTGTAACTGTTTGACCTCCCTAAATGTATGACCTCACACTTCTCTATGTTAAAATCCATCTGCCACTTTACTGCCCATTATCTATAACCCATCTATTTTGTTTTGGAGATTATGGCTATCCTCCACACTATCCACTACTTGGCCAATCTTTTTGTCATCTACAAATTTCCTAATCTTGCCCCTCACGTTCACATCCAAATCGTTAATAAAACACAAACAGCAAGGGTCCCAACGCTGAGCCCTGTGGAACACCACTTGAGACAACTTTCCATTCACAAGGGCATCCATCGACCACTTCCCTTTGTTTCCTGTTACAAAGCCAACCTTTTATCCAGTTTGCCACATTACCCCAAATCCCATGGGCTTTTACTTTCCTGACCATGTGGGACCTTGTCAAATGCCTTGCCAAAATCCGTGTACACAACATCCACTGCACTACCTTCATCAACCCGTCTTGTCACTTCCTCAAAGAATTCAGTCAAATTTGTGAGGCAAGACCTTCCTTTAGCAAATCCATGCTGATCATCCCTGACTAGTCCATGCCTTTCCACATGACAGTTAATCCTATCTCTCAGGATTGATTCTACTAATCTGCTCACCATTGAAGTAGGACTAAATGGCCTATAATTTTTTGGCATTTCCTTTGATCCCTTTTTAAACAATGGAACTACGTTTGCATTTCTCCAGTCCTCCAGTACCTACCCTGTATCTAGTGAAAATTGGAAAATCATCCTCAGAGCATCTGCTATCTCCTCCCTAACTTCCTTCAGCAGCCTCGGAAACAATCCATCTGGCCCTGGTGACATTTCAACTTTCAAGGATTTCAACCCTTCGAGTACTTCCTCTCTCTTTATGACTATCCCATCCAATATCTCGTAATGTTCCTCCTGGACTACTATGTCTACATCCTCCCTTTCCTTTGTAAACACAGAGACAAAATAGGAGACCAAAACTGTAGACAATACCTCAGATGTGTTGTCACAGCAGCAAGATTTCCTTACACTTATACTCCAACTCCTTTGCAATGAAGGCTAACTTACCATTTGCTTTTTTGGTTGCTTCCTGTACTTGCATCCTTTATTCTCAGGGATATCCCACCATCTGTTCCATTTTGTCTATGTTTTCTAAAAGTCACTTTCCCTGGAATATATAGTTTTCAATCTTTACCAAGTAGTAACCATGACTCAGTAATGGCTATGAGATCCATACCCTTTACCTCTACCTATGTATTAACTCATCAGTCCTATGATTCAGTGGTAGCACTCTTGCCTCTGCTATTCCCAGCCCTGACACTCCTGTCTCTTAGTTAGCAGGTTGTGGGTTTAAGTCCTATAAAATCTTGGGCCAGAATTCTTTCCTTGTCGGGCGGGCTTGGCGGGAGCAGATGGGGGTGGTCGGGAAGCCAACTGCCGTGATCAACTCTGCTCCGCGATATCATGTGGGCAAGCCAATTAAGGCCCACCCTCCAGGGATCATGAGCAGCAGCACTCAGCGCTACCTGTGCAGGCAGGGAGAGGAGGGAGAGCCTGGCCTAGTGCACAGTTCGCACATGTGCACGAAATAACACTTGTATCTCCGTGCCTCAGGGCGACTGAAGTGCTTTTTAAAAAAACTAATGAAGACAGTGAAAAATTTAAAAAACATGTCCCTCATGTGACTGTGACTCTGTCACATGAGCTGGGATATGTTTTTAATTCAAAAATCAAGTTTTTAGTTAATGTTTATTTGCTTTAGGAAACCTCATCCCGCTCATGGATGAGGTTTCCTAGAAAATGTAAATGCCGCTTGGCTTTTTTGCCTGCCCGCCGACAGTAAGATTGGACGGGCAGTGTAAATTTGATTTTAATTAGCTTGTTAGTGGCCTTAATAGGCCTTTCAATTATTGGCGGGTGCGCAGCCGACTCTGGCGTGTGTCTGCCGAACGAAATATTGCGCAGGTGTGCAATGGCGTCGGGTTGCACGCCTGACATCATCACATATCATTTTATGCTCGGGCGTGTCAGGCGCCTGCCTGCACGCCGAGCGTTAAATTCTGCCCTTGGAATTGAAGCTGAGATCCTCCTAGTGAGTATAGCTCAGTGTTATCTGAGCCGGTGGATCAACTATATGAACCACAGGAACCTTGAACTAATCAGTTAGCTGTGAGGAAACTACACACAAATAATCTCTAGAGTTAATGAAGAAAGGGATGGTACTCAGGATGGAAGTGCCAAGTTCTTTTCTCACTTCTAAGGCCAATGTCAGCTTGAACTTGGATTGAAGGATCATTATATTTGTTTCACCACAGCATGGCCAGAGGCTTAAAATTAGCCTTGAAAATAATCTTTAATTAATCTTAAAATTGATTTGATCAGTGGTTAGGGCACTTCAAGCTGGTTTGCTGCCACTCTCTATATATTAGGACACAGCAAGTGTGCCACATTAGCACACCTTGAAAGGCATTTAACCAGTTATAAAGGAATAGATATTATGCCAGAGGCCTCACCTCTCCCTCTTAGCTAATGGAAGATTGTGGGTGCAAATGATGAATGCAATGAATTGTTAAAAATGAACTAATGATGTGCAAAGCATCCACGATTTAAAGATCAATTAAATTTGTGCTTAAAAGGTTAATGTATTTTTCCTTAGGTCTCGTCGAATTCCTGCACAAGACAGCTCAGAGAATTGCAGCCAGTCATCTCCGTCTGAACCCTGGGTCATCACCTACAAACCCTCAACTATTTTGTTCTTTAAGAAAAAGCTGAAGGACCAACATGGAGATCGAAGTCCACTTGTGGGTGATTAACCTACTGCAGCAGCAAAGAACTAACGCCTCAAGAACCTCCGCCACTAGTCCTCAACATGGAAGCTCCTTTAAATTATCTTTCAGTTGCAACATCCAGCACTTTGATACCTCAACGTGGAGGTGGCTTTAAACTCACTGAATTAAGCACTTCACACCGGGCACACGCATTCACGCATGCACATTTGGAACACCATCAGACCAGTTGGCTGACATCTCCAACGCCAGAGTCTAGTAAAAACAAAAGATCTCAGCAACTTTTGTATGCTATGCTCTCACAGCTCAACAAGGAGGAGGCAATCATCAGCATGAGGCTCTACGTTATATTGATTGGATTTCTATTAGAGTCTAAAAAGGGAAGGACACTTCACTTGACTTTCTGAATCCTTCTGGAAGTAGATGCAGACTGGTAGTGATTCCATCCTTCTGTGGGTGACTCTTCAATTATGTTCATGCAATGATCACTCAGCCCTTTAGGCCAAGTGTGTCTGCACTACCTAACAGCTCTGCGAGTGATTTCTTAACAGTTGCAGAAGAGCAAAAACGTTTAACACCAAACTGGCTCTTAAATTATTGAATCTAACCTGCAATCATGTTGTAGGTAAGGAACATAAGGAAGTGTTTTCTGATTGAAAGAATACCATTGTAAAATCCACAGTGAATGGCGATTCTAATTCAGCCTTCGAAATCTTAATTGCTGTATCGCAGGACCATCGCTGTGAAGATGAAAGAATCATGGAAAAGAACCAGAAATATGCTCACATGTAAAAATCCATACCTGCAATCCTTTAGGAATAATGAACTCAAGGGTGGTGAGCCTTTGGAGATTCTGTTACAGGGAATATCAAAATTCACCGTGAATTAACATGATGCCTAGTTGCTAAAAGTAGTGTTGCATGTAGGGCTGAGTGAGCTGGTGATGGATCTGTTTTGTTGGAGTTCCCTCCAATCAGTCAAAACTAAACTTTAAACAAGCCTCTCCTGCCTTTTCAGAAAAGCTTAAGTCCCAAATAAGTATTGCTGTGCATGTGCAGAATTTCATCTGTACTTGTTTATATGTTACCCCTCTAGTATCTGTTGTTTATGCCTCTTTTGGGTACCCTTCACATCGCACAGTTGCCTGCCAGGCAGCGGCCTGATCCTGTTCTCTGCCAGCGCTGGTATGTAACTAGTGTTATCATCTTAGTAGAGACTGATAACATTTAGAAAGAAATTCAAACTTCCAATTAATAGCTGGAAGAATGAAAAGTCAAGATTTCACGTTTTAAAACTTTTGCTGTAACAAATGACTAAAAGCACTATTGACTAAGCACTATTTTCTTTTTGTAGGCATCTTAACTTTTAACTACAGAGAGCAACATTCCCCTTTTATACTTATTACCTATCACAGTCTCCACGGAATTACAGTCCTTTTAGCAAACAGACTTTCTTTTAGATTTATTCTGTCACAGGATGTGGGCAATTCCCCTTGAGTAGGTGGTGGTGAACTGCTACAGTCCCATCTGTTGCATGTACACCCACAATGCTTTTAGGAAGGGAGTTCCAGGATTCTGATCCAACAACAGTGAATTAATGGTGATATGGTTCCAAGTCAGGACAGTGTGTGGCTTGGAGGGGAGCTTGCAGGTGGTGGTGTTCCCATGTATCTGCTGCCCTTGTCCTTCTAGGTGGTAGGGGTCGTGAATTTAGAAGGTGCTGCCGAAGGAGCCTTGGTGAGTTGCTACGGTGTATATAGTCCACACTGCTGTCACTGTGCATTGGTGGTGGAAGCGAATGTTTAAGTTGATGGATGGGTGCCAATTAATCAAGCTGTTTTGTCCTGGATTATGTTGAACTTCTTGAGCGTTGTTTGTCCACAGTTGCTCCCAGTTGCTCTAATGGGTTCCGGCATCCCCATTTCACCAAGTAATAATTTTGAGTGATTGTTTCCAGGCACTTTCCTTCATTTTCAGAGAGTATAGCTTGTACTGATGATTCTTCTACCCCCCTGGCTCCACCACCCCCCTCCCCACCCCTGGCCACCGACCACCACCACCCCACCACCACCCCCAACCCCAACCCTCCCTCCAGACCATACAGAATATGGAAGCTGCAGTTCCATCCCTTCGACTAGAGACCATCTTCCCCCTGCATCCAGCTGTGGTAGCTCTCAAAGTCAAGCAGCCTTTTCTCTCTGCTGACCACACAGAGCCTCTGCTGTCTGTCTGTGGTATTCATTGATTTGCAGGGAAGCCTGTAACCTGATCTCAAAAATGACTTCCTCGGCTCTCATCCACATGGCAGTGTGAAACACGTTAACCTTGCATCCAGGTAGAAAAACTAATTAGATACTCTTGATCCCAACTCACTTTCATTGTCAAAGTAAATGGACGGGCACAACATAACTGTTTACAAACCTATACCTATAACACTGTTCTGGGACTTTGGAGCACTCAGGGTCTATGCATTGCAAATTCAGAGACTGCTGCCATTATGTCCAGAGCATAAGTACCTTGCACCTTCTTCTCAGTAAAACAATATAAGCCTTCCTCTGATTTCAAGCAAGCAAACCACCCAGGCTTACTATCAGGCTGACTGCAGAACAGGTTACTTGACCTCCTTCTTTACCCTAAATTTCAAGCTACAGTCAGAAAACATAATAATCTTACAAACCTCATAATTGTAACACCTCCCCCAAAGACTGTAAAATGATCACTATAGTGATGAGTTTTCAAAAACACAACCCAAAACATAACAACTTTTAACATTCTATACACTTTAACAACTAAGTTACAACACACAGTACAAGTAACATATTTCCCCCACTGCTGTCACATTGTCCATTAAACAGTTCATCCCAGCAGCATCAAGATGTTTAACCTGCACTAATCGAGTACATGAAACAGTTCAGATTTATGGTCCTTTTCTTCAGCGATTCTTAAAGTCCTGTCAGTCAAGTGGTGGAGAAGTGGTTTCATTGCTAGTAGTCCCTTTCCCATGATGACTAAAGTTCACATTGTTTCCATGGCCTTTTTTAAAAGATGACAGAATTGATTCAGCCTGGGAAACTTTGTCAAGAAGAATATTGCTGACTTGTGATAGTCCGTCTGGTTTTTGAATACCGGCACTTGTAACTTATAAACTGAGAAGAAATATTCTGTCATAACATTTTTTTAACACTCTGGCTTCAATATTCCCTTTTGGTTCTTCTTTAAAATCAGACTTTACATTGTCATCAGAGTATTGACTTTTTAGCTCAGTCTTTGGATCATCCTGTTCAGATTTTAACTTCTGATCTCCATTCTCTTTCATGGCTACAGATTCCTTAAGGTCCAGATTGAAAAAGAAAGATTTGGCCAAACAAACATCTGAGTCATCTTTTCCATGTTTAAACATAGGATTACAATTTTCCTTCAATACTTTAAGCAGTTCATTAAGATCATGTTAATGGTGAATCAAAAAGTCTTGGTACTCCCTTTTTCAGCGAGTTCCCTTAGCTTTGAACTCCCTTCTCCAGCTGGCACACATTTTGCTCAGCTCCTCTACAAGAATAACGGCTTCATCCTTCTGAAGTTTCAGTTTGTTTTCTAAACTTTAACATGCCCTCATAGTTCCAAAATAACAGCATTCACCAGATTCAAATTATTTTGGTTTACCGCACCGTCTTTCTTTGTTTGCTCATTAGCCTGGAATTCTGATGCTGTATTCTGTTTTCACTCCTGCGACTTAGAGTCTGCAGGCAAGTTCAAAACAGACAGATTCAGTTTGTTTGCATTTGACTTTAACTCTTTGTTACCAATTGGAGGTTTCAAGGATTCTTTACTCTCAGAAGTCTGAGCTTTTGATTCTCTGGACATATCTTTAGTTGAAAGAATACTTTATACACCTGGATTACAAATAGTCCCTGATTGTTTGAGTACAATGTTAATTTCAGTTGGCTTGTCTCTCATCCCAGGAGATAGCAACACCTTATATCATGCAAGGTCATTTCCTAGTATGAAATCAACATTATTAACAGGCAGCTTTGACATCACTCCTACAATAACAGACTCTATAACAGAATCATTGCTAGAAATAAGTTCTAGAGGAATGAAAGCTGGATGGTGACCAAATGTATAGGAGGATAAGAGAGTTTGATCCTTTGAAGAGAAAATTGGTATAATATTCCAGGGTAGGGCATTTATGTAATATTCATAGGACCAAACTTATCTTTAGCTGCTGTAATTATTTGAAACTTTACACAAGTTTCTGATGCACATTTTAATATTGCAGGTAATATAAACTGTGACTAAAGCACAGTTTAAACTCACTCCACTCAAACAAAATAGGTAAACAATTTCAATCAGTCCCCTGTATCAATACATTTCTATTTAGTGAACTCTGGAGAAAAGCTTGCGTCTTTTGCTAACATCCATCTTTGAACTGAACCTGTATCCCTACGGATAATAATCTTTTTGAGTCCATTATCAGACAGAAATGGAGTTACTTCACCCTAAAACATAAAACTCCCATAATCTTATGCTTGAATCTACCACCTTTGTAAATACATTAAGTGGAATTGGTTTTTCACCAGCTCTACCTGTTGGCACAGCACTCTCTGGAGAAACACTCGTCACAATCAAAAGCTACTGGCTTTGGTCTTAATTTCAAGCAGCCTGCTTTTACATGCTCTGTCTTATGACAATTAAAACAGGTTGATCTCCTTGAATCATTCTCATCTGTCCCCAGGCTCTATACTGTCTCTTTTACTACTTTAAGGAGTATCTGTCTTTTTAGTTTTGCTATCACCCTCCATTGTAATTATTGTTCTGTTCATTATCATTATTATTGTAATTAGTGTTCTGTTTATTATCATTTCGCTTCCCTCTCCAGCACCTTTGTGGGTTTGCAAACAATATTTTGCTGCCCCCCCCCCCCACCCAACCCCCGCCATGTGTTTGTGGGATAGCTCACAACTCTCAGCTGAAACTGCAGCATCTCTTAATTTAGAAACTTTATGGCATTCTAGGTGGGACTTGATTCCGAAAGAATACAGTGTTATTATTCTTCCAGCAACAACATATCCCTAAAGTTTTCAACATCTTGCTTCAACTTCATTGATCTATACCATCGATTAAATGCCATCTCTTTTTCTCTTGAAAATTCCACAAAGGTCTGATTCTGTTTTTTCCTCAAGTTTCTAAACTTTTCTCGACTACTTCTGGAACCAGCTCATAGGTGTCGAGCACAGCAGTCTTAACTATATCTGCAGACAGTTCATTTGAAAAGGTTGATTAAACCTCCAATGCTTTTCCTACCAAAACACTTCATGATAGGATTATCCAAATTTCTTGTGGGCTCTGTAACTTCATAACAATTTTCTCAAATGAGGCAAAATATATCTTGGCTCCTTCCTCAATGAACTTAGCTACTTAGCAAATACTCCTTGCTGAGTCAAAACCATGAGTTAAACCTGACTCATCATCAAATCTATCTGCTACTCCCTCTCCATGTAGTCGAAGCCTTTCTCTATCAAGTTCAAATTTCCTGGCTCCTGGTTCTCTTTGCAGTTCAAAGCTTTCCCTTTCTTTTACTCTTTGAAATTCTAATTCAAGCTTTCACATTTCTTTATCTCTTTTGGGTCCTAGTTTTTTCATTTATTTTTCAAGCCTGCTTCATTTGTAACTGAATCCTAGCCAACTCATCCTTCATTTTATCTGGATTACCTTTATCTTCCTCAAGCTTCAAGCCAATACCTTAACTATCTCTGCTTTTTTAGTGCCTACTTTTAACTCTATTTCCAAATTTTCTGCCACTGATTTTACATTAAACTTTGTTAACTGTTTTGAGGTACTCAAAGTTAAGTCCTCCCTTTTGAGGAAAGCTTCTGCAACAGACATAGCCATTTTTGACTTTTCAATAAATACAACAAAAGTCACCGTGTAATCTGGCCTGTGTGAACTCTGGACAAGTCCACTGTACTCACCTCAGCCTGTGAATTTGAAATCCTGCAAAGGGCCCCAAATTTTGTAAGTATCTCCATAGAGACCTATAATGTTTAAAAAAAATTAAACTTCCAGTTAATAGCTGAAAGAATGGCCCATCAACATTTCATGTTTTAAAGCTATTGTAACAAATGACTAAAAGCACTACTTGACTGAACACTATTTTCCTTTTATAGGTAACTTATACTTTAAACTACAGGCCACACACGGCGGGGCCTTAAAATCCTGGCCACAGAGAGGAACATTCCCCTTTTATGCCTAGCACCCATTGCAATCTCCATGTAATTATATTCCTTTTAGCAAACAGGCCATAGTTGTTCCCAGTTTCCAATGGGGTTTCCATTTCCACATTTCACCAAATAGTAACTTTTAGTGACTGTCTCCAGACAGTCCTTAGTTTTCTACGGAAAACTAGTTCTTAGCTTTCAGGGTTTTTTTAAACCCACCATTGCAGTTAAGCCTGTTTTGATGATGCTTCATGCCCCTGACTACGCCAGAACAAAGTGCCTGAAATCTGTGGAAGGTTGCAGGATGTGCCTCTTTGACTAGATGTCAACTCCCTCCCACATCTGGCTGTCCTAGCTCACAAAGTCAAGCAGCCTTTTCTCTCTGCTGACCACACAGATCCTCTACTGTGATATTCATTGATTTGTAGGGAAGCCTGTAACCTGACCTCAAAAATGGCTTCATCTATTCTCTTCTACAAAGCAGCATCAAGTTTATTAACCTTGAATTCAGGTAGAAATGATAAATATCTATCTTTGATCCCAACTTCCTTTCATCTTTGAAGTAAATAGACAGAACAGAAAATCCTTTTAGAACCTGATGCCTATAAAAGTTTTTTGGAACTTTGGGAGACTCAGGGTCTATTCATGATGAATTAGTGACTATTGCCATTGTTTCCAAGCATAAATACCTTGCCCCTTCTCAGTAAGATAAAATAAGCCCTCTTTTGATCTTTAACTATCGCACCACCCAGGCTTACTGTCAGGCAGACTGTGAAACAGGTCGCATGACCCCCTTCATTTATCCTAAATTTAAAGCTACAGTTCCAAAACATAATAATCTTACAAACCTCATAATTGTAACTTGAGACAATTAGGTGGCATGTGTGAATGGCTGGGACTGATTATTCCTTGGTCCTTATAGGAAAGCATTTAACCCTTGTTCAACATCATCCTTGTCTTTCACTCCATCCTCCATAACGCAGGCAATATTGTGAACTGACTCTGTACTAAGTAATGACTATAGACCTGCATCATTTAGCCCTAGGACAAAGCACTGTAAGCAAACCAGTGGGTTTAAAAAAGAATTTGCATTGGGTCAAGCCAATTGAAATTTTCAATGAGCTTGTCTCAGAATTATATTCACCCCCAGGGAAGCACTTACCTTCCTGTCGGCTAAAAAACCTTGAAGACCAGTAGACTATTTGTATAATTGTATCCTTGGAAATCATACACAATGAATGTTATAGAGAAGAAGACATCTCTGTGCAATTCAACCTTAAGTAAATCGCTCCCCATACCAATATGATAATGGTCAGATCTTCCCATTCTGTCTCGAGGCTACAGGGCAGAATAGTAAGGCAACAAAAATGGAAATGAAAAAACTCAGAGGGTCTGGCAGCATCTTCGGAACAGTTCCAAAGAAGAGCCATATTGGGCTCGAAACATTAACTCTGTTTCTTCTCCACTGATGCTGTCAGACCTGCTGAGTTTTTTCAGCATTTTCTGTTTCTATTTCAGATTTCCAGCATCTGCAATATTTTGCTTTTAGAATAATGAGGTAACTTAGAAGTGCTGATTCAACGATGCACTCATTTTGGGAGCAAAGGCCCTGATGTGGCAGCAGCATGCACTCAAACCAGGAGGCTTGAGGCAGGTCCAAATATGGGCTGGGCGCCTCAATAATGTTGATAGATTGTGCTGCCTGTGTCTGACAGCTTGCCCAGCTGAGGAAGCCCCATTTCCTGAGGCTTGCCTCGCTGGCAGCAACCCATAGGTGAGATCTGGGAGGTGGCTGTGGAGTGACAACAGGGAAGAATGGGATTGTGATGGGGGCTGGAGTTTGCTTACCTTGGCTCCACCACAAGGATTTTAAAAAAAATTTTTCTTTAAAACATTTCCTTTTTGTGGGTGACTGTTTACTAATCCCATGCAGAGCATGCCAGCACCCCACTCCAGTCTGCACATTTTCGGCATGAGATGTTAGCCCTCAAAATCGTTTTTTTGCACATTTTTATGCCTGCAAAATGGGCATGAGATCCCTGTTCTACCTCTGAGTGCCAAACCACCTGGTATCCTAGTGCTGCAGCTGCTAGGCTCATATAGAAGATTTCAAGATCTGCAATAACTAAATAAAATCCAACCCCTACTGAAACCTGAACGCAGAGGGTATTTTTGCAGAAGTTTTCTTGTTATTGAAGAATGCTGCTTATTGTGCAGGCTTCAACGCAGCATATCAGCCAGGACCTGAAAGGAGAAAGCAATGGCAGCTTCCCAGAGCTGAGGTAAATGGCAGTATGTGGAGCTGTGGGCTGGTGATGCATGAAATTATAGCCTGCCAGACATTAAAGATTTAAAGATAAACCAAAGCTAATAAACCTCAGGCTAAATAACTCAGATATCTGCAACAAACAGCCAGTCTATACTATACATCAAAGGCCAAAATAAATGCTGCTGGTCACTAAAATTACTTCCTTTTGTTGTCCATAGAGTGACAGGATTAAGGAAAATATTGTCTTCAGCACAAAGTAATGTTAATTATGAATAAACTGAAATTGAGCAGGATTTTAAAAATCTTTTAAAGCAATAATTGGAATACACTTGCAGCCTGTGGGCCCTTACACAGTTTCAAAGCTACTGTTTAACCAGACTTCCTTGAGTGATGCCATTTTGCATTGTGCCTAATCAGAATTGATATTGTCTGGCTCCTCCTGTATCATTTCAAAGCCTTGCAGGGTAATTTTTTTTTAGGAATGCTAGTTTACAAAGATACAACACAGAGTTTAGTGGAAATGGAACGATATCCAACTTGGGCGATCTGTGAGAAATGTATTCAGCATAAGGTGTGAGAAACATATGAAAATTGAAAGCAAGAAGGTAGCTTCCTTAATACACATACTCCAACTCATAAATGTGTATGAAGGTGTTCTAGCTTTACATGTCATTATAGATTGTTAGA
This sequence comes from Carcharodon carcharias, assembly GCF_017639515.1. NCBI lineage: Eukaryota > Metazoa > Chordata > Chondrichthyes > Lamniformes > Lamnidae > Carcharodon > Carcharodon carcharias. Next base: position 48,915,914 of record NC_054479.1, on the reverse strand, counting down.
CTAACCACGAGAAGGTATATTAAATGCAAAGATATAGTGTGATAAATCAGTTAGTTGGGGTAAGTGCAAACAGAACCAACACTGCTGAGCCAAATTGAAGCATGACTTGGATCTCTCAGGATCCCTTTTATTAACTGGTTTGAATTTTACAAACTGAACAATGTTTCGCCCTTAGTTAAAGGGACCACCACTTCACATCAAGCCAGTTAAGTTCAGTTCAGGCCTTGAAGTAGTCTTTTATACGGGTATGTCATGGTGGAAATTCTTGACCCACTAGATTGTGAAGCGTTACTGAGGCGGCTTTCTGGATTTTTCTTCGGAATCCTGTGTACAATACAGGGGTTCTCATATTTCAGCACAGGACTTCCAGCATTGCTAATGGGCTCCAGTTTTAAATTACACATTAATGATATGTTTCAAAGATTACATTTCTAGAAGGGTTTTTAATTACTTTCGGTAGTTAGGGGCCACATGAATTTTCAAGCTTTTTGAGTATGAATGAGTCTGCATACTTGGTGTGTCCTTACATGCACAGCTCAATCTTTCTTCTGTCAAAGCAGCCTTTAATTATTGTAATTGAGTAGAGATAATTAAAGTGGGGTTGGGTCTTATCTCTTCTGTTGGGTGGCTTTCTCTTTTTCTGTTTCTTAACTTTTCAGTAAAGGGAAAGTTGGGTCCAGTGGAGTAAAATCATTCCCTTCATCAAAGACATGGTGATATTTATTGATTAGATTATCACTTCAGGTCCTTCAGTTCACTTTTCTCATTTTTGTTCTTTGTCTGCTTTCTCTGCCTTTCCCACAATGCCAGTTGCCTTTATGTTGCCTTCCTTTGTTTGAGAAGACGGTGCTGCCTAGACTCCAGGCTTCTCCAGTTTGGCTGTCATTAAGTGATCAGTACATAATTTGATGTGGTCAAGTAGAATAAATACCAACAAAATGGAATATTCTGTTGTGAGGAAGCAGTCCAGATGGAAGTTCGTCTGAACACTTATGACTGACCTAGAATGCAGCACAGCAATTCTCAATTGTGGGCACTGCTGAGTATTTAAGCCCACTAGCATCCAATTAAAAGTGACATGGTAGACCACTGTACTGCTGCTGAACACAGACATTTTTATTTTGCTTTATTTTATGACTCCTTTGGTTGTGTTTTCTTCAATACCCACAAGACCAGACTGGTCCATGGTAAAGGAACAACATTGGGAAAATTCTAAGTTGCTCCTACCCCTGAACTGCGTAGTCATTCTTTTCTGCTTTTCAAAGTCTGCACAAGTCCAGACCTTCAGATTGGATGGATTAGGGAGATTGATTGTTACCATGAAATCTAGTGTTTGAGCCATACCCTTGTATAAGCCGCACTCTTAATGTGCTTTGTATAGATCATATTGGTATTCAATTACACAGGTATATATAAGCCAATTCCACATCTTAGCTTAAACATTGGTATCCAATAGCGATTCAAATACAGGATTTTGGTGTGACCATTGTATATATGCAGCACAGAACCTGTACTTGCACTTGTCAATCATTTGTCCCAGTTTGTTGGTTTCCTGCCTATTTTATATTTGGTAAGGTTTCTGTGTCTTCAGTTTTGTTTGCTGCAAATCCGAAGAGCATGTTGCCTGTCAATTTGCATCTTGTGCTCCTCACAAGTGGGATACGTTTTTCACACATCCTGTGATCATATTCAGGTTACCTCTCACCTTCTGTTTGGGCAAGGGTCATCTATGAGAACGTAATGTCCAAAACCACTGTTAAGTGTCGATTAACATTGCCAGAATTCCTGACTCTCAGGAGATCCCATGTTATGTACACATTTTATGGAGATTTGAATCCGATTAATGCACCCCGCCCAATCCTCTATCAAAAAGTGCCCTCTGCAAGCTTGCACTTGTAACTTGCCTGGCTGAGTACCGGGAAAATTAACCATCAGTAGATTTTTGAGTAATGAGGATGTTAAAGGATATGGGGATAGTTTGGGAAGGCAGAGTCGAAGGAGAAGATGATCTTATTGAATGGTGGAAGAGACTCAAAGAACCAAATGCCCTATGCCAGCTCCTATTTCTAATGTTATCAAAGTTACCATAAATCCAGATCAAAATATGGCAAAAAACACACAGTACATTTTGTTCCACCATTGCAGAACTCTACAGTTTTAAGATGGATTATGGATGGGGGCATTCAGAGAAAATCCTTGAACTTAGCGGAGGTAACCTTGATGGTTATCATTGCCAGAATCCGAATAGAAGCAGGAAAGGTGGAAAAATGTTCTTGGGAAAAGAATCCCTCTATAAAAACATAGGAAAATGAAATTAAGCTATTTCCTTGATATGAATTCCTCGATATGTTAATATAAATCTGTCACAAAAATGTCAGTTACCAATTTGATCAGAATATCTTCTTTAAATATTATAAACTCACTATGAAATACTAAGGGGATATAATGGGATTGTGAGAAAGGTCTTTCCTGGAAAGAGGTTATAAAATATGGAATTTATTTTATTGAGAAATGTGTTTTTTGAAAACATTAATATTTCTAAAACACTTAGAAATTGATATTGTCTCCATTTATACCTGGTTACATTTTGGAAAAAGAGACAAGTACCAGCAGGGTATATGCTGTAAAACTGTATTCTGTTAAAAAAAAAACATTTTTAAGCTATTTTCATGTCTCCCATTCTCCATAAGAAAGTGGAAATATATATGAAGATAGTATAAGCAATAATTTGTACAGTAAATTATTCTGTTTTTTCTATATGTATGGATGTCAATATTTACAAACTTAAATTATGAAGAGTACTGTAGTTTATTAAATCTGTGTTTTAATAAATTTGCATGTCTTAAAATATAACCTTTTGCAGTTTCTACTAAACTTTGTTTTATTTTCTTGTGCAAGGTGTGAAAATAAAATTGCACACTGTCATCAGACCCATTGATTTAGTCACATTGCCCAGTTCCCCACATGTCTTTCCTCCCCTCACTTATGCACTGGCTTCCAGAACTCCATCGTCACTGGTAAAGTAAATACCTACTAGTGTAATGCAGACTCTTCTGTGCCAGGTCAAATGTAGCAGTGTGTGACACTTCCTGCCTCTCTCATCCTTTTTCTTCCTCTGCTGTTGCAGTCTCACTAGCTGGGATTTTCCAGTCCCGCCAGCGGTGGGCATCGTTGTGGGCTGGGCGGGAAAATTTGGAGAGACTTTTGGCTGCTGCCTGCTGCTGGCAGGACCAGAAATTCCCACCCACTATTTCTGTCGCACACACACTTTTCTAATCACAATTTTCTGATGAGCTGAAAGTTAAACAGGAGCAGATCTAAACTAAACAGGCAACAAATGCACAGACTGACAGAGAGGAAAGTGGCTGCAAAACTGGCAAAGAGAACCCATTAAAGGATTATGAAAACAACCAATTCAGAATAACAAATAAGATATAACAAAATGAACCATCTGAATCACTCCAAATACTTAATGTGAGGTAAAAAAGCTGCATTTTTTCCTCAGCAACTAAATTTTTTAATATCTAAATTGGTATCTAAGCAAAACATCAAGAAGTTACTTATTTCATAATTACAAGTTTAATGTTACCTATTGAATTCACTTTTAATATTCATTATTACCCTTATTAGTTCAGAGAGGGTTCACTAGGCTGATTCCTGGGATGAGGGGTTTGCCTCAGGAAGAAAGTTTGAGCAGATTGCATTTATATTCATTGGGAGAATGAGATGTGATCTTATTGAAAGATTCTAAGGGGCTTGATGGGGTAGATGCTGAGGGGATGTTTCATCTTGTGAGGGAATTTAGAACCAGGGATACAGTTTAAAAATAAGCTGTCTCCCATTTAAGTTGGAGATGGGGAGGAATTTCTTCTTGGAGGGTCATTGGTGTTTGGAATTCTCTTCTCCAGTGACAAGTGGAGGCTGGGTTATGAATATATTCAAGGCTGAGTCGGACAGATTTTTGATTGACAAGGGAGTCAAGGATTATGGTGGCAGGCAGGAAAGTGGAGTTGAGGCTAACTTCAATTTTTCTTATGTTCTTAAAGTTGGTATTTAAAGGCCCTCAGCCTGCATCAAAGGCCTGGAAATTACCCTACCCCCCACCAACCCCAAGAACAATTGAACGGGGTATTCAATTGCTTCAGACCACGTGCAATAGTTGGTTTCTCTGAACTAGAAAGGGCTTCCCCTTACCCAATAAGGATTTGTAAGGTTTTAATTTTGCAAACAAACTAGACATCAAAGCCAGAATTTTGACACCGGTGTGCAGGGGTGGGCCTGACATGCCAATGCGTAAAATATTGCGCGATGACGTCGGGCGTGCATCCCGGCGTCATCGCATGTCATTTAGATGTTCTGTTCGGTGAGCGCGTGCCGGAGGCAGCTGCACGTTTGCTGAACTGTCAAAGGCCTGTTAAGGACATTAGAGAAGTAATTAAGATAATTAACAACGCTGCCCATCCAACATTAAGGCTGGCGGGCAGGTGAAGAGCCCAAGCAGCCTTCGAGTTTTTCAGGAAACCTCATCCACGGGTGGGATGAGGTTTCCTGAAGGTTTAAAAAATCAGTAAATAAATTCTGCTAAATTGAGAAACATGTCCCAGCTCATGTGACACATGACGGGACATTTGTAAATAATTTTTATCTTTCTTTATTAAAAAATTTAATTATGTACTTAATCTCCCTGAGGCATGGAGCTGCCTCAGGGAGATTTCGGTGCTCTGCCGCATGCATGTGCGAGCGTAGGCTCCGACTCTCCCTCCTCCCCTGCACGCACAGGCAGCGCTGAGTGCTATTGGCCGTGCGTCACGCTGGGCGGGCCTTAATTACCGACGTAAAATGGTGGCGCAGAGCCAATCGCGGGCAGCGATCAGCTCCATGCCCGCCTGCACCTGTTCCTGACCAGCCCGTCCAACATGCAGAAAATTCCCCCCTAAATTCTCAAAGTTTTATTTCAAGTAGTTTTCACATTTAAAATATTACTCCCCTTTTGCAGTGAACTGCTGAAGTTGAACTTACAAGACTGAACTTTTACTACAGAGGCAGGGAACAGGGTCCTCGTCTGTTTTGGGGTCAGAAACCCACCACTGCTGGAACACTGATTAAATTTTAGATTTTCAATGGTGAACCTGTAGTTGATATGGAGACAGGCTCCCTGTCCAATTAGAGTCAGTGGGGCAGGAACAGAGGTGGGTCAGATGAAGTGTGGAACTGAGTAAAACTCTCTGGGGTATCCAAATCTGAGGCTGCTGGATGTCTAAAGGAAGAAATCAGATGGTTGTGCTAAAGCCTTCCACAGCACAGGGGGAAGCGAGATGTCACTAGGAGAACTGGCATTGGCACCCAGGACAGGACTGCCCACACTTGATCGATGCCAACCTGGTTCTAATGTTGAGTGCTGTGAGGGAGGGGAGGGAGATCCTTCCTGGAGGGGGGCAAGAGAAGGCCACCTCATCGCATCAAGCTGTAAGTGGGTCACTGGGATGATTTCTTTCTCTCTCTCTCTATTGTTTTCCTCTAGTTGGACCATATTATTGGTGGCACTTTAAGCCACATGTCTGGGACTCCATATTGTGCTGCCCATGTTAGGAAAAATGGTGTGACGGGAATGGGAATACTGGTTGGATTTTCACCTCCTAGAGTTGCTGCAGCAATTTGTAGCACACACACAGCTGTCCTGGCACAGATTGCGGATCAAACCTAAGATCTCCCTCCAATGCATGGCTCTATTCCACACTGCAAAATGAATTTACCAATTGAATTATTGAAGGAACTGGCAACAATATTCAGTATTTTTTAAACTTTATTCTCAGGCAGACATTTGGAAGTGTTTTCCAGTTATTTTTTGTACTTCTTATCTCAAGGTGGTAAAAGAGATAACAGGATCCCTCACGATGAAGGCGGAGTTTCTGGGCAGATATGTTTCCTGCATTGGCGGTAAGTGGTTCGATGTTCCAGCTGCATCTTCGATGCATGTCTTAGCACAGGTATCTCAAACTTCCTTTCACATGCCTCTCAACCTGGCTTAGAGAGGCTGAGCTGAAATGTTCCTGGAGCAGGAGATCCCTGACATTCATGGCATCTGCACAAACATTTGAATCCCAAGCCGTGCCCAGTCTCCTTGTTGATTAGCTGGGGTACTTCTCCATTCAGCATTATTTCCCGCTAACTCCCCTTCCTCATCCTCTCTCACCTCCTGCTCCTGTTCTTCCCCTGCAATAGCTGACACCTACCAGGGTCTCAACGTCCTTAATTTACCGGCAAGCACTCCTGCTGGCCAATTGGCCAGCTCACCAAAAATCATGTCATGTGACTATTCCTGACAGGATGCAAGGTCTTGGTTTGCATTTGATCCCGGCGTTGTGGTCCCGACTCCAGACAGAAAATCTAGCCCTAAGTGTGTGAGCTTGAACAACAAATAGGAGCAGGTCAGTCCACCTAGAGGGGACTGGGAATGATACCCTCAGTTTATTTAACGGTACAGTAATCAGCAATGGGAATACTGGTTGATTTTTTATCTCTAGAGTTGCTGAAGTAATATGTAGCACTCCCACAGAGGTCCTAGCACAGACTAAGGATCAAACCTAGGATCTCCCTCCTCTGCATGGCTTAATTCCATACTGCAGAATGAATACAAAAGGAATTACTGGAGGAACCTGGCAACAATGTTCAATCTTTTTTCAACTTTATTTTTAGGCCAGAAGGGTTTTCCAGTTATTTTTGTACTTCTCATCCCTTCGTGAGATCTACTTGGTCTGAAGTGGAGAGGTCAAATGTATGACCTACTCTCAGGTTACTGTTAGTGCCTCGTGTAGTCCAACACTATGAGGTTTATGGTCTGGCCCAAGCTGGATTTTTTACTCTGGTTCTTCCTTCTTTTCACTAGCAGGCAATCTGTACTCAGTGCCTCCCAGACTGTGGTATCCACTTGAACAGGCTCCTGGAGCCTCAGTTTATATTTCACCTAAAGCATAGCACCTCCAATGTCTGAGAATGTAGAGTTGAGGTAGAAAACAGCCCTGATTATACTGAATGGCAGTTGCAAACTCGAAGGCCCATAAGACATACTCCAGCTCCAATTTCTTATATAACTTATGCTGCAATATGGCATCACCTCAGGACTGCACTATCTAAGCCTTCAAGGGATATTCAAACTCAGAAGCAAGAGCTCCACCAACTGAACATAGACAATATATGATTTAGGAATGTCCATAATATAGTGGATTCTCCATCTTCTTTAGTATGTCCTATCATGTGTGGTTTCCTTATGATCTTTAAATAGAGATGAGCACACATATGAGTGATAAGGTGACCTGATACAAACATAGAGAATTATCAGCCAAATCATTTTACCATTGAACTGACATTCAAATCATGTCACATTACATTAATCATTCTTTAATACTCATACTATTGACCACAAACCTATCAAAATGAATTCATTGCTTTGTTAGCAACCTAGTATGTGTAAAGTCATTGTATATCTGCACTGTGAGAATGGAGTAGGCAGGTAAAAGGTGACTTGGCAGCTTGCAGTGCTTTCTGGATGGCATTCCATCATTGTAGCCGACTGAAACAGGAACCGAGGCTTAAGCAACTTTCACTTGGCTTCACGAATGAAACTGGGGAGTTAGAAACAGCCCAGCTACAGGACACAAGCTGGGTGCAGTGAACTTATGCTGCAGAATGCACAGCAAGGCAATGAACCTGTTAAAAAAAATCACCACTGACATGGTACAAGGTGACCCCTGAGCTGATCAGTTTTCTAGCTACGATGATAGAATGCCACCCAGAGAGCACTGCAAGCAGCCAAGTCGCCTTTCACCTACCTATACCAATCTCTCAGTGCAGATATACAATGACTTTACACATACTAGGTTGCTAACAAAGCAATGAATTCATTTTGATAGGTTTGTGGTCAATAGTATGAATATTAAAGAATATATTGTAAATGTAATATGACATGATTTGAATGTCAGTTCAATGGTAAAACGATTTGGCTGATAATTCACTATGTTTGTGTCAGAACACCTTATCATATGTATGCTCATCTCTATTTAAAAATCATAAGGAAGCCACACACGATAGGACATACTAAAGAAGATGCTCTCCTGCATTCCCAACAAAAAAATCTGCTGTGCTGGCCAGGACACTGGAAGAACACTCTCCTCTTCTCTAATATTTCATATCTACCTGTTTAAAGTTTCATCCAAGGATCACACTTCGCACAATGCAGCACTCTTTCAGTACTGCACTGGAGTGTCAATTTAGCTTTAGATGCTCAAATCTCTGGAGTGTGGCTTGAGCTCTTCTGACTCAGAGTTGAGAATGCTACTAACTGAACCAGGCTGAGGAAAATATGTTGAGATAAAATGGTTCCCTGTTTATACAAATCCCACAAATGTAACAAATTCAACTTTGCCAGAATGTTGTGCAATCTTTTGTCTTCATGCAAGAACCATTTGTTGAGAAATTCAAGCTTTGTTAAGTCTTATAACTATGATTGGCAAAAAGTCTACTCTTACATAGGGAATGCTAGATGAAAAAAGACCAAGGTGCATCAAGTTCACCCTCCACCATCTTGGAAGTCACATCATACAACGATAATAGAGTTGTTGACTAATCACTACAGTAAATCCCTATCAATTAGTCTACAACAGACCAAGAAATACCATGCATGTTTCAAGTTAATCATGTACTTTATCCCAAAATGTTATTTTTGAAATAAATCCATTTTCTTTACATTGAAATGTACCAATACTACCACCACCATCCCTGCAGGGAGCCTGATTATAGGTTGACCATGTACTGACTGAAATATTCGGGACAATTTTGACCTATGCTGCCAATTGGGGAAATTGATGGGATTGGGTGGAATGTTGTCTTTACACCCTGTCTGATCTTACTTTCCATTGATGGGAGACTAACATCAGATGTGGTGAAAAATTGGCATTCCACCCAATCCCATGTGTATCTTGTCCAGTGAAATTGGTTAAAATTCCCACAGATGTTTCCACAGATTAGTTTCAAATTTACCCCATGCTCGACCCCCACTAAGCAGAGTCTGCTTTTTTGTCTTCTATATGTTGATTTGAATGATGGGTTGAAGTTGCATTGTGTGATATCAATAACAAATGAATTAACATCTTAGTATGAAACTCCTCTGGCCATTATGGATTGTCAACCTACTTAAATGAAACAGGTCAACATCTTTTAGTCAAATGAAGGAATCTCACACAAACCTGTTAAAGAAAAATCACCACCAATATGGTACAAGGTGACCCCCTGAGCTGATGAGTTTTGCACGAATGAAGCTGGTTCGAAGATTGTGGCTCAGGATTGTGTTTGTGGAGAAACTATTTAAATTGACCTTTCTAAAAAAAAATTGGGTTGAGTTATATGATAGAATAATGAAAGCCAAAGATGTAAGTGGTTGAGCAGCGAGTATAAAAGCCCCATTGAACAGACAGCGTGTGGAGCCTGACAATGATGCTTTGGTTTGTAGAGGATTACTTCTGTGGAATGGTGAGAGTGGTGCCAGTTTCTGGTAGGAATAAATAGGATCTTGCAACAACAGCCTTCCTCCACATAGAAATTTGTGGTAGAGGGAAATGTTTACCGCCTCTTGTCATGCACTGCAGTTGAAAGAGACCAACATGTAGATGGAGAGATTAGGAAGATGTTTTTTTTCTCTCAGACACATATACAATCCCTGACCTCTCTCTTCATCCAAGCAACCCAGTTGAATTCCCACTTGCTAATCAATTAACACATTGCATCTGTCCAAGGGACTGAGATTCCTCACAAGTATTCCCAAAGCTCGCTGCTCAAACTGTTTCCGATTACTGCTAAGGCTGAATAAAATTGTTAGTTCATCTTCCAGGAATTCCACCAATTTGTTCTCCCCCGTGAGAGAAAAACATAGTCATCCAACAGACGGAAAGTGATGAGGGAGTCCCAGGTTATTTTTAACGCTCAGTCTTCATGCTTAGTACTAATTAGATTGGAGTTTCCAAATTGGCCTCTGTTGGCAGCTCTGTACAAACTGGCTGTATGGTTTTCTAGAGTTGGATAACATTTTCCAAGTAATTGTTTTATGATAAAGCAGCTCCTTCTAAATTGATCTTGAATTTGTAGTCTGCTTTGCACTACGCTGGACCATTTGACTGGACTGTGGCTGCAGATATTAAGGGCACATGTTCAAAATGAATGAGTCTGAAGCAAGGCTACAGGTCAGGAGAATATTTTTCCCCCACAGTGTAATGGGTGTGTGGAAAGCATTGCCGCTGAAGGTGATTAATAGGATAAACTAAACATTATTGTTGGTGATGTGAAGATGCTAATGCCTGTTGTTTTTCTGCAACAGGGTATGTTACCAATTTAGCTTGGATCTGGATTGACAGCCAATATAGACTTGCAGGTAGATAAAGAGGAATCAAAAATTGTATTTGCATAGGTTTGTCATTTGGTACCATTGCTGTCAGGAGGGCGACCATTCAAGCTCCCTAGACGTCATTGTAGGAGGACTTGTCTGGAGATCTGAGATTTGAGCCTCCCGCTATTCTGATTTACAGACTAATCTCAGTCAAGGTCGACAATTAATCCCAGTGACATGAGCTAAGAGAGGGGAACATATACCAGAGGTCTCACTCTTCATTGCGATCCAGTCTGGATTTCAGGATCAGGCCTGGACTATGATGAATTCCCCCACTATCACCAAATAAGCTGCCAACAATCACTGTCAAAGCTGATGTGAATAATACACATAATTGGGGAATGACTGGAGGGTACTGATGCTCATGTATCTTCAGGAGATGAGAGGAGAGAATCAAAAAAATCAAATCAATTGATATTGGCACAAAAACCAAAAAGGGTAATTTCAGTGAGCTTGCACTGCCAGCAGGAGCCACACCTGAGAGGATTTCTTGTTGGTTAAAGGACACTAACACATTGATTCTCTTTGAGCAAGACTCCCCACCATGAATGTGAGATTGAGGAATTTTCCTTTAACTTGTGCACACATTTAATCAGCATTTGATTTTTGAAGAAGAGCGGTTCTCCTCCCCCACCCTTCAATGGCGTGTCTACGGGCTAGAGTGCAGCAAAAAGTCAAGTGCAGCAATAAAGGATTCTTTGTTCGATATAGATGTTATTCTCAAGACATTTGAGTAGAAAACAATGAGGGGCTTCTGCAATAAAGGAGGAGAGAGTTGGAACATGGCCCATCAATGTTGGGTACTTAGTTTGAATACGGTTCAGGCTGACAAAAGTACAAACTTAAAACAGGTTGGTGAGGTTTCCTCTTCCTGGAATGGAATTGAACTCATGACCTTCTGAATCAGAGACCAGAGTGCTACCACAGCTGATACTTTTTTTGGATTTGGGAGGAGGTTCTGATTTGTGTTTAACCAGTGTGAATGCTCATGTCAATGCTAGTTATCTAAAGTCAGAAAAATAATATCTTTTCTTTTCTCACTTAACATCTTTTACCTTAAGAATAAATGCAAAACTTATTAATTATAACATATAAGTAAAATATAAGACCCCCAGAGAATCTATCGCCATCAAGTTCTAATTTTTTTGGCAAGTCTTTCTTTTCTGATCTCTAGTTATGCATGTTGCTGTCTGAATTGTAATTGTAAAATCTACAGTTTTATTCCTATGGCAGCTGAAGGAACATTACAAAAAAGTTAAGGATAAGGATGGGTCACACAGTCCATTCCTCATTCTATCTCTCCAACTCATCTAGCACAGCTTCCACCCACAGGATAGGATTTTTACAGTTGTTCTCTTGGTTCCCCACCATAGCTTCAGTGAAGGATTGGTATCAATGATATAAATGTATCTGCTGATCCTCTGCCGATTGTACGTTAGGAGATTGGGAGAACTTTCAAATAACATCTTTCTTTAAAGATGCTGTTAGGAAATAGAGTTAGTTTGAGTAAGTTATATGTGTAATTGGGTGTGTTAGGAATGAGGTTTGATTTTTATTTCTGTCTTTGTGTGTTGAGAAAGGGAGAATTTGAGTTTTAGTTTCACTTTTAAAGATGCTTGTTTTATAATGATATTTTATGACTCTTGAAGGGGAGGTAAAACAAACAAGGTCAGAAAAAAGCTGTGCTGTTGCCTTGCAACAGGAGGTTTCATAGAGACAGAAAAGTAGTTTCAGTTCAATTGAAAGCAGTTTGAATTCAGTTGAAAGCAGCATAGCAGATGGACAGATAGCAAGTCCCAAACTGCAGTTGAGGCCAGGCTTCCAGAGAGACTGGATAATGGGAGAGGGAACTGCAGAGAGAGCAGATTTCCCAAAAGAACTGAAAGGTCCCAAGGCCAAAGAGTGAGACAGAAAGGAAGGGTTGCAAGAAGACCTTCTAGTCAAAGGAAGAGCAGGAGTCTGGAAAAGATCCTGTTCTGTGGAAGTGAAAGCAAGGAGCAGAGAGGAATGTTCCAAGCTTCAAGATTAAAGAGAAGAAAGTTGCAGGAAGCAGGTTTAAAGTAATATAGGCATGCGAGAAGCCGGAAACTCCAAGGGGACAGCCAAAGGTCTGTAACTCTTTACTATGGGCATGTGAAGCAGTGGTGTTCTGTTGGCACAGCTGAGTCAGTGAGAGAGTGTGTGTGGAAGGAAGCTTGAATGCATATGGTGATCCAGGGGAGAGGAACATCGAAAGAGAGTTTGAAACCCTGGAGGTATCTGAGAGAAAGTGTTGTTTGGTAAAAGGTTCCAAAGTGAATTCTTCGACAATGGACATTGAAAACTTCCATGTGCATGATGGAGTTCAGTGAGACCGGTTGGCTCACGTTGTGACAAGCATCTGGTGGGAGATCCGTAGCATCTGTTTGGGATGGCATCTGTCACTTGGTCTCAGAGTATGATGTACCTGACCACAGGTCGCCGTGGACTGTATACTTAGTGTGAACATTAGAGTATAAGATAGCTATTGTAACTTGTGTTATCCTAACAAATCTGTATATATCTGTGAGGGTATAGTTGTGGGTGAAGTAAATGTTTTATCCTTTCATTAAAAGTTCATCAGCTGACCCCTGTGACTTTGTTCAGCAGCCACTCTGTATCTAAACAAAAAATAAAACTTAGGATCCATCAAGCTGGGTTCTACCCTGGGATCAGGCTTGTCCAGTAATAGCATCAGCTGGGATCAGAACAATGCCAAATATTTAAAGTAAATTATTTCTTGTGTTCTGAAAAATGCTTTTCTAGGCATCTTTCAATAGACACCTACTATTGTATTGACACTGAACACTGGGATCCTAACCAAACATATTGGAAGGCACTCACTCAGTATTGCAGTTATGCAGTGCACCTCTCAATTGAGTACCATTTTTTTCCATTTTAGACAATTGGGGGTGTGGGACAAATAGGATGTGGGAACAATTGTTTTACATTGAAATCCTCATGTGTTTACCCTCCCTTTCAACCTTCTCTCACTTTGGGTTTTCTAAATGGAGAATTTCAACATTTCTACTGAATCTATTAGCTCTACTGGTATAAAATTCTAAGATTATAGCACACCCTGAGCAAGTGTTTGTTTTATTTGGTCATGATTTTAACCCCTGCCACCCACACAAAGCTCAACAAGAATGGGATGCATTATTGTCAGCCAATGTTATAATGACTGGGTTTCAGGAGGTGTGAGAGTCCATTACTAATGATAGGCAAGGATCCTCTAAATATTCAAAATCCAGCTTCCATTGCTGAGGTTCAGGCCTTCACATGATTTTAACCCTGGGCGGGCAAAGTCACAGTGCGGTCATGCTCAAAGAAGCTGGCGTTAGTTGGACCCTGGGGCAGAAGTGTCCAGGTAAGTTAAGTGATAAAAACAAAAAACTGCGGATGCTGGAAATCCAAAACAAAAACAAAATTACCTGGAAAAACTCAGCAGGTTTGGCAGCTTCTCTTTCTTTCAAGTGCTAAGGAACGCAAGCTCCAACAACTCATCGACATCAACACACATCTAGGACCCTCCACCCCTGCCTGTCCCTCCGAACCCACCCCATCTTCCAATCCCAGCCCCAGCCGTGTATTCACTACACCCCCTGACCTTCCCCTCTCTGACGCTGAACATTCAGTGCTCAGCAAAGGACTTAGTTTCATACCCTTACGCCCTCATCTCAATGAATTTTGGGCTCGGCACAATGCTGAACTCTTCTTCCGCAGTCTTCATCTCCGTGCTCACTTCTTTGGGCAGGACTCCTCTCCCCATTCAATGGATCCTTTTACCCACCTCCAATATTCTCCCTCCACCTGGACCCCTCCCTCTGGATTCTTACCTTCTCTTGATCTTTTCATTGAGAACTGTCGGCGTGACATTAGTCGTCTCAATTTCTCTGCTCCTCTCAAACATTCTAATCTGTCTCTCTCTGAACTTACTGCATTCCGTTCTCTCAGGTCCAACCCCAACATTGTCATCAAACCCGCTGATAAGGGTGGTGCTGTTGTTGTCTGGCGCACTGACCTCTACCTCGCGGAGGCTGAGCGTCAACTCGCAGACATTTACTCCTACCTCTCCCTGACCATGACCCCACCACTGAACATCAAGCCATTGTTTCCAGGACTGTCACTGACCTCATCTCCTCTGGAGATCTTCCTCCCACAGCTTCCAACCTGATAGTTGCCCAACCTCGGACAGCCCGCTTCTACCTCCTACCCAAAATCCAAAAACAGGACTGTCCCAGCAGACCGATCGTGTCAGCCTGCTCCTGCCCCACGGAACTCATTTCTCATTATCTTGACTCCCTTCTCTGTCCCCTTGTCCAGTCCCTTCCCAACTACATCCGTGATTCCTCTGACATCTTACGTCACATCAACAATTTCCAGTTCCCCGGCCCCAACCGCTTCCTCGTCACCTTGGACGTCCAATCCCTCTACACCTCCATCCCACACCAGGATAGTCTGAGGGCCCTTAGCTTCTTCCTCAAACAGAGGCCCGAACAATCCCCATCCTCCACTACTCTCCTCCATCTGGCTGAACAATTTCTCCTTTAACTCCTCTCACTTCCTCCAAATAAAAGGTGTGGCTATGTGTACCCTCATGGGCCCCAGCTATGCCTGTGTCTTTATGGGGTATGTGGAACATCCCTTGTTCCAGTCCCACTCTGGCCCCCTCCCACAACTCTTTTTCCGGTACATCGATGATTACTTTGGTGCTGCTTCATGCTCTCGTAAGGACCTGGAAAAATTTATTAATTTTGCTTCCAATCTCCACCCTCCATCATTTTCACATGGTCCATCTCTGACACTTCCCTTCCCTTCCTTGACCTCTCTGTTTAATTTCTGGTGATAGACTGTCTACCAATATCCATTACAAACCCACCGACTCCCACAGCTACCTCGACTACAGCTCCTCACACCCCGCTTCCTGTAAGGACTCCATCCCACTGTCTCAGTTCCTTCGCCTCCGTCGCATCTGTTCTGATGATGCTACCTTCAAAAACAATTCCTCTGACATGTCCTCCTTCTTCCTTAACCGAGATTTTCCACCCACGGTCGTTGACAGGGCTCTCAAACGTGTTCGGCCCATCTCCCGCGCATCCGCCCTCACACCTTCTCCTCCCTCCCAGAAACATGATAGGGTCCCCCTTGTCCTCACTTATCACCCACCAGCCTCCGCATTCAAAGGATCATCCTCCGCCATTTCCGCCAACTCCAGCCTGATGCCACCACCAAACACATCTTCCCTTCACCCCCCCATTCCATAGGGATCGTTCCATCTGTGACACCCTGGTCCACTCCTCCTTCACCCCCTTCACCTATGCCACCTCCCCCTGCCCACGCAAAAGATGCAACACCTGCCCCTTCACTTCCTCTCTCCTCACCGTCCAAGGGCCCAAACACTCCTTTCAAGTGAAGCAGCATTTCACTTGCAATTCCCCTAACTTAGTCTACTGCATTCGTTGCTCCCAATGTGGTCTCCTCTACATTGGAGAGACCAAACGTAAACTGGGCGACTGCTTTGCAGAACACCTGCAGTCTGTCCGCAAGATTGACCCAAACCTCCCTGTTGCTTGCCATTTTAACACTCCACCCTGCTTTCTTGCCCACATGTCTGTCCTTGGCTTGCTGCATTGTTCCAGTGAAACCCAACGCAAACTGGAGGAACAGCACCTCATCTTCCAACTAGGCACTTTACAGCCTTCCGGACTGAATATTGAATTCAACAACTTTAGATCTTGAACTCCCTCATCCATCCCCACCCCCTTTCCGTTTCTTCCCCCTTCCTTTTGTTTTTTCCAATAACTTATATAGATTTTTCTTTTCTCACCTATTTCTATTATTTTTAAATCTATATCTTTTATGCCCTGTTAGTCTTTCCACCCCAACCCCACTAGAGCTGTACCTTGAGTGTCCTGCCATCCATTCTTAATTAGCACATTCGTTTAGATAATATCACCACCTTCAACACCTCTTTGTTCTTCTGTCTATGACATCTTTTGATTATCTGCTCCTATCACTGCTTGCTTGTCCCTACAACCACAACCACCTCCCCCAACTACTCTCCCCCCACCCCCCCAACCTTAAACCAGCTTACCTTTCACCCCTCTCCTAATATTCACTGAATTCTGTTGAAGGGTCATGAGGACTCAAAACGTCAATTCTTTTCTTCTCCGCCGATGTTGCCAGACCTGCTGAGTTTTTCCAGGTAATTCTGTTTTTGTTCCAGTAAGTTAAGTGTTTTTTAAAGTTTTACTGGGCTCTGTTAGGTAATGGGTGGCGGAGGTGAAAAATGGATCGTACTCGAAATCAAAGTGGAAACTTTAATCACATGTGGCTTGCTTCAGGCTCAGGCGATATCAGGAGCTTGTATTTGTCAGGGAGGCTGAGCTGGGCTGAGCTGAGCTGTCAAGAAATCTAAGCAGTCAAAGCTGGGGGTGTGGGAGGGAGCGGGAAATGCAGTAGGCAGTGAAATAATTGGAATTTGAGATAGCAGAAGGTTGAGAATGAATGCAATCCATGGGTTGCTGTTCCTTCAAATATTCAGAAGCACATCTCCTGCTAAATGTTTTAGGATGCATGGACTGCAATCAGTCATCTGCATTCACAGGATATCCCGCTTTATTTTATTATTCATTTGATGCCACAATCATTTTCTGAGATGAACACTTATGATTTCTTCTGAACAATATTCAGCCGTCATTGTCACATCAGCTGATACCCCATTGCTTCACATTCTTTGAGTAACATGTTGACATCATCACCAAATGATGCAGTTCCTTTGGAACTCAGAGACCACTCATTGTTTTGCAGCTGCAACTAGATATGTCCATCTGTCCTGATTGTAGTGTAAGTCTTAATTCAAAAGCCCATAGTGATTCTTTCAAAGTGTAGAGTTTGCTTAAAAATTTCAAATGATGCCTCATGTTTAATATACATGCAATTTTATTAATATTGAGTGGGCAGTGCGCCTGTAATTATCTGTTCACGTTCATCTCCATTTACTGGCGTAGGGCTGTAGATGGTGACCTTCAGGTGATCCTTGCTGTTGAGTCCCCTATAGCATGAGGGACTCTGACAGCCTCCCAGTCCAAGGCAACACACCAGGGTGCAAGTTTTCATTTCCTATTACAGCTTCCCACTTGGGTTGTAAAAGGGCAATGAGGATAAATGGACATCTAAACTGAAGAAGATAGGAACTTGGGACCGCAGATTTAAACTGACCCTGTCATTCTAAATTCTCATTTCTGAGGTCTGATATGGCATTCTGCAATTCACACAAGATTTTCTGCTTGGTTTTAGTAAAATCTATAAACAACATTGAGTGATAGTATGAAAAGTCATCATGTCAGGAATAGAAGTGAAGCTCTGCCTGGCATGATTTGCATAAGAATTGTGTACTGAGGCTTGAGACTTAAGATAGTTGGCATTCTGAAACTGCCTGAGGGAGTTGGGACAGTGGTACTGACTGAATGGAAAGTATTAGAATAATCTTTGTCAAGAAGCCACTAAAACCTGCTAACTGCAAGTGACAGCTTGAGGAAAATAGGGATTTGGACTGTCTGGATGAGGAAATTATTGACTCTGATTGGCCATGGAGAAACAGGGATGCCTGCTAAGGAAATCAGTTATTCAGATGGACTGAAGAAGTTAAAAATAATGTAGGAGGAAAAGAGGGATTGGGGCTGATTGAGATTCTGGACTCATATCATGGCACGACTAAGAATGAGATTGCACTGTGAGTTACATTCTGTGAAAGGAAGCAGTGGCCAAGTGAGAATATTGCAGATTACATTCTCGAATTAAAGAAACTCCCTCATCATGGTGGGTATGGTGCAAGTTTAGAAGCTGACCTTAAAGACACATTTGTGGCAGGCCAAGTTTTTGAACAAAGGCAATAAGCTGACATGGAAGGAGACCTGCAATGAGGCTACAGTCATGGAAATTGTAGAGATAGTTAAAATTGCAAGGGAGTTCTTTTCCTGAGCTGGGAGGAGAGGTCCAATGGAATTCAGAAAGACCCAGGCCACGGCAGCCAAGTTCACAGTCTTAAAGTCAGAAATGTAGATGTTATCATTGCCATGGTAGCCACCAACAATTTAAATTCCCCCATTTCTAGTCAAAGTGCTATGCTTGTGGGAATATTATTAATATCCAGGTAGCCTGCAGGAGTAGAGGAAATGGTAAAGCTCCAGGTCGCAGCCCTGCACCAGGTAAGAGTCCTGGTAGATCTAAAGCTAGTTCAGGAGTTTAGAAATCCTTGAATTTGATGTAAATGGAAACAGAAGTTGATGTTATGGAGCAGTAACATCAAGAGTTGTACTCGGTCAGACGGCAAGAAAATTCTAGCACATGGAAGATGAGGGTAATAGGATTGAAGATATAATTCCAGTGCCCACAGTAGAAATAAAAGTTGGAGATTCACAATTCACTTTCATCATTGAAACATGAATTGAAACAATGTCTGTTATCTTGGAAAGGGAGCATAAGAAATCCCTAAGTCACATTTCCTTATGGAAAAATGGTATGAAACTCATTAGTTGTTCTAATAACAGTAATCCACTGTTAAGTGGTTAGTGTTGGAGTGGAATATGATGATACATCTTCTTACTTGTCCTTGGTAATAGTAAGAGGGAACAAAGTCTCCCTGATTGGATGAAATTGGCATAAGAAAATACAGTTGAACTGGACTGAATCATTTACAGTAAGGATCATTATTGTTGCCGACTGGCCTTTGATTTGAGGATGACATCTTCTCAGGGTCGCGAGTTTCTGCTATATGGGTCTTCATGTGACTCAACAGGCCAATTCTCAATCCAGAGATCTTTGAGCACATGGGGCAGGATGTTTGTAATAATTGTAGCTTTAAGAAATGTAGTCACTGTAGCTTTAAGACCTATTGTGTTGTATAGTATCATGTGACATTGTGAACGAATCAGCTGTAAGCATGGGGAACCTTAGAGTAAGAGTTCTTCTTCTAGTTGTGGAGCTTGATGGAAGCATGTAACTGCTGCTGCAGCCTGTAAATAAAGTTTGATGTTTCTAATGAGAAACCTGTCTGGAAAATCAAGTCCATAACAATGTCCTATGAGATAGTAGGATCCAGAGTGCATGATTTGCTGTACTAGAGTACATTTGACTTTGAGGAAGTGCTAGGAGAGCAAAAAGTGGGCCAAATGATAAAATTAGGCTTCACAAGGCCAAAGTCAAAAATACAATGTACAGCTGACATTTTTCAAGATTAAGCCAATGCAATAAGTAAAAAGTTGAAGAGATTACAAAGAACAGGGGCAATTAAGAAGGTGAAAAGCAATGAATGAACCATACCCACAGTAAAGATTTGTTTTTCTAATTTAACCAATGGAAAGGTACTCAGCAAGATAGATTTGTCAAATGCATATTTGCAATTCAAATCAACTCACAAGAGCAAGGAG
The DNA here is from genome assembly GCF_017639515.1 of Carcharodon carcharias. Lineage (NCBI taxonomy): Eukaryota > Metazoa > Chordata > Chondrichthyes > Lamniformes > Lamnidae > Carcharodon > Carcharodon carcharias. The sequence goes on along the minus strand of NC_054479.1, from coordinate 48,896,030 downwards.
CAGGTTAGCAATCATACACCCAAAGTGTTGTACCAGTGCAAATGGTTACCATTTGGTACACTTATTCCTCCCACAGTACTCCAGAGTGTCATGGAACAGGTATTATGTGAGATTAAAGAAATGTCCTGCTTCTTAGATGGCATTTCTAATTTGCAGTAAGACAGAGAGAAAGGACATTCTAAGGTTGAATAAGTTCCTAGATCGGCTTCAAGCGTATGCCATCAAAGCAAAAAAGCATAAGTGGTGCTCCATGTTGTCAAGCATAACATATCTGGGTCACCAAATGTGTGATTAAGGTATCCACCCAATACAGGAGAAGGTTGAAGGGATTTTGAAAGCAAAGAGACCAGAGAACAAAGAAGAACTTATAATAATACTAAACGATCCTGTTGAATGTTCTAAGTTCATCCCCAATTTAGCTAATACATTCCCTCCACTGTATCAACTTCTCAAAGATGAAATAGATTGGGAGTTATCTGTGGAGTGTCAGGAAGCGGTTGAAGAAGTGAAGAAAGTACTGACTAAGTAAATTGTTTTGACCCACCATGATCCCAAGAAACAATTGATTTTAGCTTACGATGCCTCAACACAGGAGTTAGATGTGTTGTTATATAAAGGAGGATGGTATAAGAACATAAGAACATAAGAAATAGGAGCAGGAGTATGCTATTCAGCCCTTCAAGCCCACTCTGTCATTCATTGGGATCATGGCTGATTTTCTACTCAACTCCATTTTCCTGCACTATCCCCATATCCTGTGGAGAAGCCTGCAGCACATGCTTCACATACTTCAACAAAGTCAGAGAAAAAGTACTCACAATTTGAGAAAGAAGCATTAGTAATCATATATGGTGTTACCAAGTTCCTCTGTTACCTGTATGGAGGAAGTTCAATTTGTTAACTGACCATCAAACCCTTACAATCATATTTGGCTCAAAGAAGGGAGTGCCATCCCTAGCAGCAGTACAACTCCAGAGATGGGCATTGATTTTGATGGCCCATTAGGATGATATTAAATATTGTAAGTAAGCAAATGCAGACGCTCTTTCAAGACTTCCCTTGAAGCCTGATTCATTTCTAGCCACTGAGTTACCTGTGAATTACTTTAGGTACACAAATGACATGCCAATGTTTACCAGAGAAATTAATGAAGAAACTCACAAGGATACGGTGCCCAGTGAAGTGTTAAATTATGTCATGAATGGCTGACCTAAAGAGTATGATAATAAGAAATGAGAAATGATCCAACCAAGGTTCCTTTCATTCCATGGTTAAACACAAGAAAACTGTGGGAACGAGTACATGTCTATTTCTTTGAAGTGGAAGGAAAAGAGCATTTGTTTGAATCAATAGCCACAGAAAGTGGGTAAATGTTGAGGCTCTGCCCAATACCACAAGTGCCAAAACTATTGAGGTTTTGAGAAGTTGGTTTGCAATTTATAGCTTTCCAGGGGTGTTGGCGATAGAAAATGGTCCACAGTTTACATCAGAAGAGTTTGAAATATTTCTGAGTCAAGAATTGAGTCGGACACACTCTAATACCACCATATCACCCAGCGGAAATGGTGCCGAGTAGAGGAATGTACAGATTGTGAAGAGGTCTTTGCAGAAGTATTTGCTAAGTGACAAGCTAGACCGTAATTTCTGTGTTTCTCTTTGACACAGGCTAGACAATATTCTGTTCTCTTACAGAATAACCCCACAGTCTCCAACAGGTTGCTCACCTTATGAGTGAGTGCTTGCTTAAGTTTGAGCTTGTTTGCTCAAGCTTGACACCAATAGCAAAGAGAAAAACAAGGCAAAGTGAAGATGAATCATGATACACGAGGCATGAAACTTAGAAAATGCTTGTCAGAAAGTCATGGTGAAAGAAGACTGAGGTGATAAGGAAAAGTATGCGATTGGGGCTGTTCTAAAGGGACAAACTGCATTCACACATCTAGTGAGTTTGGAGAGAGACTTCATCAATGTCATGTAGATTATTTGCTTGAAAGAGGATATCTGATGAAAGGAGAGTATGATAAACCTCCTAAAGTCCAAATTTTGCCTAAAGCTCAAAGTGAAAGTTAGAAAGAAAGTGAAACTCAAAAAGAAATTGAAAGTTTGCTGGTAATACAGAATCCACCAGTGGGGCAGAGTGAGTCAGGGTCTTTGATTAAGACAAATCAATCGATGTCACAGTCCCCAACCATTAAGCGAAGTCAGTAGTCAAAGTCAAAGTTCAGATTTGACACAGTCAGAAATTTTGAGAGAGCAGAATCAAGCAAATGGAAATGGAAGGAAATTTCCAGATAGAATGAGAAAGAAGCCAGATAGGTTAATTAAAATTATGTAGGAAGGAAGAAGAAAAAAAATTGATCCTTTCGTTACTTCTTGTCAAATGTTGATGCTTTTGTTAAATACACACTGGTGTTAAGGAAAAACATTTTTTTACATGTAAATTGCTTTGGCAGTATCAGATATATGTGTTTTTGTTGTGGTTACAGTAAAACCAAGTATGTAATCCCAACCTGTTAAACTTTCAAGTTTTGTTGATATCAGTTTAGTTATATTATATTCTGGAAAATTATGTTCTCATGGCATTTTACATTTTAACGTGTAAGTTTTTTTAAAGTGGGGAGAGAGTGTAATGTATTGCAAGATCTGAGCATTTTGTTACATACTGTGTCTCCTGCCAACACAAGATGGCCTTGCAAGATGGCGCAGAAGCCAATGACATAATTTGCAGGAGGCATAGTATTGGTTGCATCTTATTCGGATCCTGAAGCCATTCACCCAGTTTTTAAGGCCAGCGGTAGGTGGGCAGTCAGGGCACGGCCTCCTCCAGTTTCCAGCGATCAGGATGGGCAGGGAGGGGTGGCTTCTAATCCGCCTGGTGATGATTGCAATTCCATTCACAGCCCCGCAGCTGGTTCCCAGTGACAGACCCGGATTAAGGGGAAGCGGCTCCGGAGCAGGAGATTCAGAAACCGTGGGGAGGCCACAATTGCAAACATTATAAACAGACTGCCTCCTTTTTGTAAAAAGTGTTAACTTGATGCTGCCTGTGCTATAACATTTGCAATTCCAGGTTGTGATGGCTGTGCATGCTCCTATAAAGATGGTGGCTACGCTTACAACTGCGAATGCATGGTGTTGGCAGCAAACACAGCCTTTGTTATATTGTCGTCTCTGCTGCCCTCTCTGTTGGGGAGGTGTAAATAAAGTTAATTCAATAATGGCTGTCTGCTGTGAGTTCACATGTTAATCTTTTCCAGTGCAATACAGAACAAGAAGTGAAGATCTGCCTGACATGATTGCATCGAAATTGTGCACTGATGATTGAGACTTAAAGGAGTTGGCATCCTGAAAGTGCCTGGGGCAGCTAAGATAGTGGGACTGATTCGACTGACTGAATGGAAAGCATTGGAATAACTTTAGTGAAAAAGTCACCAAAAGTAGCTAACTGCAAGTGACAGTTTGAGGAAAACAAGGGTTTGGACTGTCTGTAGGAGGAAATCGTTGACACTGATTGGCCATGGAGAAAACAGGGATGCATGCTGAGGAAATCAGGGATTCAGATAGACTGAAGAAGTTAGAAAGCTTGTAAAAGGAAGAGGGGGATTGGGGATGATTGAGAAACTCAGGTCTAACTGGTTTGAGCAGCAAATCAAGTATTAGGATTATTTTGTATAGTTTGGTAAGAGGACTTTACCTTTTGAGAAAAGGAGTCAATTTGGAACAGGCGCAACATTGATATTAAAGCAGGCTACAGGGACTGAGTAGAACCAGCTGACATTGTCCCAGTATCATGATTTGGACATTATAAATTTCTTTCCACGCTTTAATGCCCATTTTTGGATTATCAAATTATTCCGAGCTACCGGTGAATAATAAGGTAAGACTAGTTTCTACCAAAATTCTTGATGCCCTGTTAAGCTTACAGCTTGTTCTTCATAAATTTTGTGTGTGTTATCAGTTAGCTCTTGTACTGCCTTTGCCCATCCTAATGGTTTGAAAATGACAGTCCTCTTGCTACAGTTTGACTCAATGAGCAAGTGATTAGAACTGAGTGTATGAGGAAGACAGGAATTAAAGAGAAACAAGTGGGAGATGAATGCATAAGGAAAGTGGAGCTTGGGACTTGCCTGTATGTGAGAAACTGGGACTGGGATTGGGAGGAAGTCATGAAAGGGGACAAAAGCATGAGGAGAAAAAAATGATGGAGATTGGGAGGCACAGGAAGTGGTTTGCAGATGGGACTCCTTTATGAGGGCAAAATGGGATTGGCTCCTTAAATAAATTTGGACTTCCCGCTTGTTACTCCATGACGAAGGTGAAGGTTACTATTAACTGTGAGATGGAAGTTGGATACTGGGCTAAAAAAAGATGAGCTAAGAATTGGCTCCTGAATTGGGCTATTCAATCAGAGGGAGTTAGTATTTGTAAATTTGTTGACTAAGCTAGCTACATATGTTGTGTTAAACTCCAAAGGAAATTTAACACACTTTATATGATGAAACCAACAGAAATAATTTCAGTTTAAAAGCAAAGTAGTGCCGCTGCTGGAAATACGAACATATGAACATACGAATTACGAACAGGACTAGGCCACTCAGCCCCTCGAGCCTGCTTCGCCATTCAATAAGACCCTGGCTGATCTGATTGTAACCTCAACCCCACATTCCCACTTAGCCCTGATAACCTTTCACCCGGTGGCTTACCAAGAATGTATCTAGCTCTGTCTTGAAAATATTCCAAAACTCTGCTTCCACCACTTTTTGAGGAAAAGAGTTCCAAAGGCTCATTACCCTCCGAGAGAAAAAAAGCATCCTCATCTCTGTCTTAAATGAGCAACCCCTTATTTTTAAACAGTGATCCGTAATTCTAGATTCTCCCACAAAAGGAAACATCCTTTCCACATCCACCCTGTCAAGATCCCTCAGGATCTTATATGTTTCAATCAAGTCGCCTCTCACTCTTCTAAACTCCAGTGGATACAAGCCCAGTCTGTCCAACCTTTCCTCATAAGACAACCCACCCATTCCTTCTATTAGTCTAGTAAACCTTCTCTGAACTGCTTTTAATGCATTTCCATCTTTCTTTGAATAAGGAGACCCGAATTGTACACAATATGCCAGATGTGGCCTCACCAATGCCGTGTATAACAGAAGCATAACCTCCCTACCTTTGTATTCATTTCCCCTCACAATAAACCTGAAATAAAAACTGAAAATGCTGGAATACTCAGGAGGCCTGGCAGCATCTGTGGAGGGAGAAACAGGATTAATGTTTCAGGTCAAGAACTTTCATCAGAACTGGAATTTGAGTTTATGTCACATTGGCTTGAATCTTCAATTTGGAGAGCAGCAAATGGCTCAACTTAAGTTCTAGCTGCATCTCAGGACCCTGAAGAAGTCCTGACATGTCACCCATTCAGACAATGTTCACCCTCCTCCCTCCTGACCATGGTCATCCCCTTCCCAACAATGTTCGCCCCTATCTCCTGACAGTATTCACCCCCTTCCTGACCATGTTCACCCCCCCCATCCCCCAACTCACCTCCTGGAACCCCTGGCTTCTATCTGGCTGTCGGGAGAGTCAGCATTGTCGAGGAGTGCGCGGGAAGGGGAATGAGCACTATTTGGGGTGAGGGGTGCGGGTGAGCTTTGGATGAGGGCGAGCAGGAGTAGAGAGGAAAGAGGGTGAACTTTGTCGGATTGTCAGGGGGGTAAGAAGGGTGACCACTGTCATGAGTGAAGAAATGTGTCACATTGTCAGGGGTGAGGGAGATAAGCATCATTGTGACTGAAGGGTGTGAGCAATGTAGGGGGTGAGTGAAAGGAGTGAGCATTGTCAGGGTAAGGTGGGGGGGTGTGGTGACGGCGGTGAGCTTTTCCTGGAGTGAGGGAGGAGGGTGAACATTGTTGTGGAGTGAGGGAGGAGGGTGAGAGAGGAGGTGAGCACATTGTTGGAGAAGAGGCTGCGCAGTGTTGAGGGGGGCAGTTCCATTTAAAAACAGTGTAATCAATGAACTGAAGACAGGCCTTTAGGGCTGTGTGTTTAGTTTATGACAAAAAAGGGGCCGTGGCTTGGCTGGAATTAAACTCACTACTTTGTCTCCTGCTCGTCGCTGGATCCCTGCTGGAGCCAAGACCAGAAGAGGCAAAGCCTCTAACTTAAGATGGTAAGTGATCAGTTTAACTCGCAGTTAACAGTGGGTGCACCCACTGACCAGAAGATCTGGGCAAATTACTGAGCTCCTCACTAGTTTGGATCAAATCATAATTTGTGAAGCAGAATATTATAGTTTGTTTTTTGCATGCACAAGACTTCCATTTCATGTATCACCTGACAATGGTACCTCAAATGATGTAGCAGTCCCTCAGTGCTACGCTGAAGTCTAAATGAGATGTTCAAGCACCAGTGGGCTACTTCAATCCATGACCACTTAACTTAGAGGAGGGTGCTACCAAGTGACACCTGGAACCAAACAAAAACGTCTGCTTAAACATTGGGAAAACCAAAGTCACCTTCTTTGACCACTGCCTGGCTGAATCAGATTATTCAAAATCTTGGAGACCTGGTTAACCTTTGCCTGAGATTCCAAATTCATACAAAGATTGCCTACTTCATTTTCCGTAACATTAGTCACATCCATCCACCTCAGCTCATCTAGCAATGTAACTCTGTTTCATGCCTTTGTTACCCCCATACTCAATTACTTCATAGAAGGACATTGCACAGAAGACAATTCAACCATCGTGTCTGTGCTCGCTCTTTGAATTAGTCCAATTAGTCCCATGCTATTTCTCCCATAGCCCCTGCAAATTTTTGAAGTTAGCTTTGTTTTAAAAGTACTCACTGTAAGACCATTCTGTGCCAGGAGGGCCCGATTGTGGAATCAGCCTAATATACTTTATATCTGTTAACATCTTCTTCACTACATGGTCTAGCAGCTCAGTAATCTGACAGAATGAATCACCTGAACTTTGTGGAACTTGTCTGATTTTTCTATATATTTCCATGAATTAATAAGGGGGTCAGTTCTGCTGTATCACCATCCAGTAGTTGAGGCCAAAAGTCTGCCTGTTCCACTTTTTAAAAAAGCATTGTCTACCATTTGTGGCAATGCTGGAAAAGCTACATTTATAGCCCATCCCTAATTGCTATGCTGTGGTTGTGGTGGGACACTTCTTAAACCAATGATGTGTTCTGGTATGTTTTCAAACAGGTTTTTGCATGTATAAAAGAAGAGGAACATCCAAAGTATTTACAATTTCATAACTTTACAAGGGTCCCCTGTTATTGTTGGGTTGTCTCGGAAGACATTGGGTGCCTTACTCTAATAAGAGACCTGACTGGAGGCAAAGATCTTTCCTGAAAAGTGCTTTTATTTACATAACTAACTATATACAAGATTACAGAACAATAGGACAGAAATACACTGCTCCTGGTTCTTCTCACTCATCTCTCCCTCTCTCTATATCATTATGACATAGCTCCTTACGCAAATGTGCAGTAGCTATTATTAGAGTAGTGTTAGAGTTAACCCTTTGCTCTACAGATCCACTACTGCACCGTTAGGTTTTTTCAGTCCACTGTGCTTGTGCAGACTGTTCGAAAGGGCAACCCAGTTAGTTCCACTTCCCCACTGTCCTGCCAATTTTGCCCATTGAAGTATTTATCCAATTCCATTGACAAGTTATTATTGACCTTACTTCACCATCCCATCAGGCAGTACTGAGATAATCATCTCTATCCCGGGATATCACTGCAGGAGTTCCTCAGGGTAGTGTCCTAGGCCAAACATCATCAGCTGTTTAATTAATGACCTCCCCTCCACATTAAGGTCAGAAATGGGGGAATGTTCGCAGATGATTGCACAATGTTCAGCACCATTCATGACTCCTCAAATACTGAAGCAGCCATGTCTTGTGCAGCAAGACCTAGACAACATTCAGGCTTGGGCTGATAAGTGGCAAGTAACACCCACGCCACACAAGTGTCAGACAATGACCATCTACAACAAGATATAATCTAACCATCTCTCCTTGACATTCAATGACATTACCATTCCTGAATCCCCCACTATCAACATTCTGGGGGTTACCACTGACCAGAAACTGAACTGGACCAGCCATTTAAATACTGTAACTACAAGAACAAGTAAGAGGCTGGGAATTCTGCAGGCAGTAAGTCACCTCTTAACTCCCCAAAGCCTGTCCGCCACTTACAAGGCACAAGTCAGGATTGTGATGGAATGAAAATGTGCACAGGCGAAGAAATCCAGGTAAAAGTTATCACCAGAGCAACTATTCATCATAGACGCCAATCGGTACATCTACCCATGATGGTATTAGAAGGTAGAGGACAAAACCTTCTAGGTCGAAATTGATTGAGGGAAATTAACATTGATTGGCCAGTGAGGTTTCAAAGGAAGCGGGAAGAGTTCCTATATTGAGAAAGGAATAAGACAAAGTACTTCAGAAAGAGTCCAAGGACCACAATGGGATGAAAAAGGAGTGTGTAAGGATTCAACAACCTGAAGAAATAAAGACTGTCTTAAGCAATAACGTGGAAGAACAGCAGAAGAAACTCATGGAGACTCTGCAGAATGACAGAGTTCAAGATGAAGTGACTAACCTTCGCAAAGAAAAGGAAAACCTGTTGAAAGGCCTTCACACACTACAAGATTCCCTCAGGTCAAAGTTTGTGCCTCTGGAAAAGTATGAAGAGAAACAGGAAGAATTTAACACTCCTATGAACAAACTGAAGAACCAGTTGGCAGAGAAGAAGCAGCAGGAAGCCAACAGATACAAGAAGGAGACAGAAGAGCTAAAGAATCAGCTGAATGAAGCTAAAGAGGTTTTAAAAGCCAAAGTCATAGAACTTTTCAAGATGCAAGTTGACAATGAAGTCATCAGTAGCTCAATTACTGAACCAAGACAAGTTGAGATTGCATCTGAGAGAAGTCTGGCTGACAGTGAAGTAAAAAATAAGGCCAAGACTAAATTCTGTTGTGAAAAGAAGAAGACACGTAGAAAGAAGATGCAGAATTGCTGATGAGGTGCTGTCTTTGGACAAGACTAAGCCTGATACTTCCCAATTTGGAGGGGAAGGTGTAGAAAAGTTAAGGGAACTAAAAAGCAAGTCATGATTTGCATAGTCGAGAGCGACAATTTACTGTTGGAGAAGCAGTATATGTAAAGAGTTTCGGTGGAGAACTGAAGTGGTTACCTGGTAAGGTAAGTTCTGTGACCAGACCATTGTTGGACAACGTGGAAGTGGAGGGCCGGATCACCCGTAAGCATGTGGATCATTTAAGAAAAAGAGAGATAGGTCAATTCATAACATGGCCAAACAGGTTGAGTATCAACTTGTAAATTCTTCCAACATACACCAATGGCGGGTGCTAAGACCGGGTGAGATTCTCAGTCAGCCATGTGATGGAAATAAGAGCCTGGAGCATCACTACCCCATAGCTCCAGACAACAACATGCACATGAAAATGTATGTTGCCGCAGCAACTCAGACTCCTCAGAGCTGGGGAGTAGAGGGGTGCTGGGGACTCAGTTAGCTGATTGGCTGGTGTCGGTCAGATTGGGGCCAACAGCATGCGGTTCCATTCTCTGTTCTGTTCAGGTGGGTTTGGAACCTGCTTCCTTGCCCTAACTGTGGCGGCGCTATGGGTTGGACCTGCCTTTAGGCAGAGAACTGAAGAAGAAAAAGTTTTTATGGCCTCTTCTCATCTCCTTACTAAAATATATCATTTTGATCTTCTTTGTTTTATACTTCATCTGCCCATTTTACCAGTCCATATCCTCCTGAACTGTAGCATTATCCTCCTCACTGCTTATTACATTTTTGAGTTTTGTGTCATTGCATACTTTGAAATAATGCCCTGTATACCCAAGTCCAGATCATTAATACTGATCAAAAAAAGCTATTAGTTCAATACTTCAATAACCTTCTGGTCAGCTTCCCATTCTTTACACTCCATAAACTTCATTTGCCTATACCCTATCTGGCACAAAATCATTTTCACCAATTATAGCCCTCCTCACTGAATTACGTTGGCCTGCAAGGCTATTTCTTGTGTTTATATCTCTTCCTGTCATAATCCCCCCTTATTTCTGAAATATCCTCCAACCCTACATTTTCCTGCCCTGTAAATGACCTCTTGTGATGCTCCTTTTCACACAATTCAGACACCAGTTCCCACTCTTTCAAGTTTCCTGATTGACCTCTTTGGCTTTCTACTTCCTTCTTGCCTTTTAAGACCAATCTTAAAATCCACCTCTTTGACCGAACTTTTGGGTAGCCTCCCAATCTAATGCATCTTCCATTTTACAAGCATCTCTGTGAAGCACCTAGATGGTTTTGCTACTTTGCATGTCAATGTTGTTGTTGGAGTTAATTGGTTGACTTTGGGATGCTCATGAGGACATGAAGGACATGAGATAAATGGAAGCACCTTCTTTTTCACAGACATTTATGGGAATGGTCTAAAATGATGTCCACTTTTTCGATATTGGTCCTCACATCTAAGGTTCAGCTTGTGCATACTCCAGTACAGATGATAGCAAAGAAATACCATCATTAGCCTGATCTAGACACAACAGCGCTGCTCAAAGAGGCTGCCAGGGGATTAGTAATATAAAGCAACTGGAATGGTTATCTAGAAAATTGTGATGTGTTTATTTTAAGAAAATAAATCCAAATATTTTGATGCTCCTAAATCTCTCAGGGAGGAATCGTTCCAAATTTGCACTAAGTACGGTAGCGGGGCGGGAAGATGGATGTTTTACCCACTGGCTGCAATGGGGGCTTTTCACGCCATATCATCCCAATCCCGCCTCATTAATAATGCATTCCCAGGAAACAGGCCATTTTAATGGCAGGCAGGCTCTCATTCGCCTGCCATGCTGCTTCATCTTGCTGGGCGCCAAATTTAAGGTGCAGCCACGCGAACACCTCTCAGTGCTTCCAGACAAGGACTGCTGAAAAGAAGACATGGCCCCGAAAGGCAAGAAGATTGCAGCACACCCCCCCCACCCCCGGTTTAGTGATGCATCCCTTGAGTGCTTTTGGACGCAGTGGAGGTCCGTTGTGATGTCCTCTACCCTTGCCCTGGCTGCAAGAGAGGCAACGTCATCAATCTGGCTTGGGAGGCAGTACCAGCGGAGGTCAGTGCCAAGGCCCTGCAATAGAGTACAACCACCCAGGGCCACAACAGGAGATGAATGAGCTCCTCTGTTCCGCCAGGGTAAGTCACTCTTCTCATCACTCTCAACTCACACACTCACAAACCCATCACACATCCACAGGGCGCTCACTCACTGCCAGTTCAAGGGACATCACCATTCACTCTTTCACACGCACCTTCATTGTCCTCATCCTGTCCATCGGACCACTCTCTACCCACACAGGCCAGGCATACTTATCATCTGGTCTAGCAGACATCCTGCTAACACTTTCTCTATCTCTATTCATGCAGGACAAGCTGGCACATAACAACATGGAGAGGTCGCAGACCAGTGGAGGAATGCCTGAAATCAAGGTCCTTATAAACTTTGAAAACAGAGCCATCCAGCTGGCCGGTGAGGATCTGGACCAGTCCTGCGTTGACGGTGAGGTCAATGGTGCTCTATCAAGTGAGAATCCAGCAGTGCAACATCCATTACACAACCAAGCTGTGAGTGATGTGTCCTGATTCACAGGCCATTGCCATGCACTAATTATCTCTCCTTGCTTCGCAGGCACATCTGGGAAACAGCCGACTGAGTCACAACCCAGGTCTTCGACTCAAGCCGCGAAGAAACCTCCAAAGAAGAATCTGATGACACCCTAATTGAAGACCCGACAGAGCGCTCACCCACACCCTCTACCAGCGCAGAGACACACATCTCAGTGGGACCTAGCTTTAGAGTAGGCTTGGGATCACAATCTGTTGAGCACGTCGCACTTTCTGATCCATAGCAGATGGAGGTAGGGACTTCCCAGATCTCTGGCACTCTGAGGACTGCTGGAGCCAGGAATTTGCTCAGTCCGAGTCAGATAACGAGCCTCTGGATTCGATCATATCACGTTGCTGGAGCTGCAAAGGCAAGCTTGGGAATACCAGGAAGGAATCTCCACTGCAGTCCTCAGATTACAAGGCATGATGGAGGAGTCCATCTGCCTTCAGTCTGAAGTGATAGTGCTGGCATGCCAATGCACTGAGGCCAACACTAGTAGGATGGAGAGTTTGTTCCAGAACATTGAACCTGCACTTCTGCGCAGGCTCAACATCATTGATGCCATAGTTGGCCTCCAAAAGTCCTTACGCAAGAGGGGTGTAGGGCAGCTCAATCTCACTCCAGCTTCCCCTTCTCCTCAAGGAGTCAGCCAGGGGCCCTCGGACACCCATAAGGAGGTGGATCAGCAGGTGCATTCCCCGGGGCTATCCACCCAGGTGACTCTGGGACTGTCCAGCCCATCCGAATCCCCTCTTCCTGTGACCTCAACAGCTCCAGCTACACAGGCTGAGGAGGGTTCCACTGCCACACAGCAGGACCCCGAAAGCAGGCCGGGGCCCTCCAGGTCTCGGTCTTCCAGACGATGACCGCCAAGGTCATCACAGAAAGGGTGTAGCAGTTAGCAGGCTGCCTCCACCTCTGCTGCGGATGTCGGGGGAGCATCAAATAAAGGGTTGCTCATTTAAAATGGAGATGAGGCAAAACTTCTTCACTCAGAGGGCTGTGAATCTTTGGAACTCTTCCTGAAAAGGTGGTGGAAGCAGGGTCTTTGCATATTTTTATGGCAGAGGTGGATAGATTCTTGGTAAGCAAGGGGGTGATAGGTTATCGGGGGTAGGTGGGATGCAGATTTCAGGTTACTATCAGATCAGCCATGACCTTATTAAACGCCAGAGCAGGCTCGAGGGGCCGAATGGCCTACTCCTGCTCCTTAATCGTACGTTCGTATGTAGTGGCAGGGTTAGGAAGGTTGAGAAGATGTAACTCTTTTGAGTTAAACAAATAAACCAAATTAACAAAATCAGGGACAAGGTGAAAAGCAGTCCCTTAAAGGGAAACTGCATAAACAAAGACAAAATTTAAAGGAAACTTGCAAACATTAAACAAAAAGGTGAGTAACATGGTCAATAAAACACCCCAGTCCGCATGGTGCCCACTGAGCACGGAAGGCCTCCACAGTGCTGGCAGACTCCGCGTGCTCCCTTTCCAGGGACACCCAGCCACAGGACACCCAGCCGCGAACATTGCCGCGGAAGAGGGGCAGACAGTCAGGTCAGATGATTCTCTCGATTGCTTGCTGCCTGGACCTGTTAATAACCAATTTTGCAAGGCCCAGGAGCAGGTTCACGAGGAGGCCCTCCTCCCTCCCAGCCCCCATCCGCTTTGGTGCACGTAAATCAGGAATGTGGGACCGAAGTGCAAACAAAACAACAGTAAAAGGTTTTTTAAATAAATGAAAAGGAAGTGAAGCCTACAACACCCTATATATACATGGTCCATGGACTCCACAAGGCCGCAAAAGGTGCAGGAACGTTGCGAATCTATGAACCGACATAACCTACAGTTGCATGGGACCGCTGCGTGCAACACTCTCCACCCCAGGTCTCCAGTGGAAAGTCCCTCACTGGGGACCTCCGCCGCCGGATGGCAACAAGGCACACCAGGGGGTGTCCGGGCGAGGAGTGAGGACAAGGAAGTGAAGGGTGTGCAGCAGCAGGCCATACAGGAAACCCCTCCGCGCCAGGCTAAAGGGCATGGAAGGCATTTCCATGAGGCGACTCAGGTTGCGGGGCACCTGATCCTGAGAGAAGGTTTGCCACTAAGAGCCAATGTGGAATTCTGTCTAAACAGGGGAACGCTCAGATGGAAGACCACCTGGGCCACCTCGAAACCCAGAATGATGTTGGGGCCGAGCACAACCGTCCTAAGGTCTTGAATGGCATTGGCCATAAGCCAGACGTCCATGGACTTGTGATGCACCAACTCCTGTGGGAGCATCCAGCCCATTCCTCCGCCACCCAGCACGTCCCTGATCCTGGTAACCCCGGCAGCCACAGCCCTCCTCTCCACCAGCCATTCAAAAGCGGGGAGGGGCAGATTTCTGAGCAGCGGCTCTTTGACAATAGCCGCTACTCCTGATGGGGGAGAGCTGCGTCACGAGGCGACCTTGTTCCAGACCTTGATCAGGTCCTGGTAAAAGATGGGCAACACCTGCAAGGAGCCACAAAAAACCCTCAGGTCTATAAATAGGAGCTGCACGTTATAATTCAGGCCGTGCACTTGGCAGAAGAAATATGTCACCAGGGCATACCATCTCAGAGGGTCTCGATGTTAAGGTATCGCTGCAGGGCCTAAAGGGGGGAAGTTGCCACCTGGGTGTGTGGGCACACCAGCACCTAACCGCCCTCCCTAAGCAGGAGATTCAGAACTTCAGCAGCGACCCAGTGCAGCTTTTTGTCCCAGAAGAAGTCAGCGAGCATTCTCTGGATTTTTGCAACAAAGTCCACGGGAGGAGTCAAAGTGACCAGCCGGTACAACAACATGGTGGAAATTGGCTAGTTTATGACTAGAACTCGACCCCGGTAAGACAGCACTTGAGCTACTTTGAGCTAATTAAATAACTCAATCATTATAAGTGATCTTCCATATTTTCTACTTTGGTATTACTAGAGTTGTCTTGCAATTTTGAGCGTATTACAACTCTGCTTTGTTCTTAAACTGGGAGGTGAAATGAAATGCACTCGGAGCAGTCCTGTCCAGTGCCACAGGCGAGTGGTGACTTTGGCCTCCTGCTCCTGCCAGTCCGCCAGCCAGGGTTTCTCAGCAGGGCAGAGGTGGATCTCCAGGAAACTGGTCCTGCTCCAGGTAAAAGGCCTGAGCTCCTCGGGTAGGGGATCTATCTGCCACTGACCGACCAGGAGTCCGGAACATTTGCCCCAGTTGATCCTGGCAGAACACATGGCAGAGTAGACCTCCTGGCACTCGTGCATCTTCCATAGGTCAGCCGGGTCAGTGAACGTCATCGGCGTAAGCCGAAAGGACCATCCCGATGCCCAGCCGGCGCAGAACCAATCCCGACAACCTCCTCCGCAGGAGGTGTAGGAAAGGTTCCATGCAGATGGAATACAACTGGCCAGACAGGGGGCAGCCCTGACGCACTCCTCTCCCAAAGTGAAGGGGCACTGCCAGGGACCCATTAACCTTCACTAGACACTCTGCGGCAGTGTACAGAAGTCGGATCCGGGCAACGAATTGCATCCCGAATCCGAATGCTCGCAGAGTCCCGAATAAATATTCGCGACCCACCCTGTGGTCAAGAGACAGGAAGGTGCTCGACAGACTAGTCACCTGGGAAATGTGGATGGCGTCCTGGACCAGATGGATATTATCAAAAATGGTGTGGCCCGGGATGATGTAGGACTGGTCAGGGTGGATCACGTGGTCCAGCACAGTTCCAAGGCAAGAAAACATTGCCCTGGCAAAGATTTTGTAATCCATGCTGAGGAGGGAGACCGGACACCAGCTCTCAGTGTGCCGGAGATCCCCCTTCTTTGGTAGCAGGGCAATAACCGATCTGCACCATGAGAGGGGCATCTCCCCAATAGCGATATTCTCCCCCACGACCCCAGCGTAGTCGCTCTCCTGGACATCCCAGAGTGCCCTGAAGAACTCCACGGTCAGCCCGTCCAGCCCCGGGAATTTGCCCCTGGAGAGGCTGTTGACTGCGCCGGTCAGCTCCCCCAGACTTTTAGGGGAGTCAGGCTTTCCGGCGCCCTCCGGGCCGACCTGCGGCAGGTCCTCCCACAAAACTCTCTGCGCGCCCCCTCACTGGACGGATCCGGAGAGAACAGGGCAGTGTAATAGTCTCGGGCGATGGCCTTGATGCTCTCCAGATCCAAGACAAGGGATCCGTCGTCGGCCAGCAGTGTAAGGAGCTGCTGACAGACCCCGTGCCTTTTTTCCAGCGAGTAGAAGAAGGGGGAGCCACGGTCCAGGTCCTGGAGGAACCGGATCCGTGACCTCACAAACACGCCACGGGACCCGACAAGTTGCAGATCCCGCAGCGCGCCCTTCTTCTCATCGTACGCCAACCGCTGGGCCGGCTCCACATCGGGCTGACGGAGACTTGCCTCCAGGTCGAGCAACTCCTTCTCCAACTCCTCGAGCCTGGATTTCCGCCTCTTTGTCGACCCCGTCGCGTACTCCTGACAGAAAACTCGGACGTGAGCCTTGCCCACGTCCCACCATAATCTCAAGGAGGGGAAGCTTCCCCGCTTCCGTCTCCAGCCGGCCCAGAAACAACGGAACGAGTCCAGGAACCGCTCGTCCTCCAGCAGCAGGTTGTTAAAGGGCCAGTATGCGGAACCCGTCCGAGCGCAGAACGGAGCGAGCTCCGCCCACACCAGAAGGTGGTCTGTGCACGGCACCCACCGCACAGAAGCCAATGAAATGCAGGACATGAATGCCCTTGAAACGTAAAGGCGGTCGAGTCTGGACACTCTGACTCCAGGTGACACAAAAGTGAAAACGCTGGAGACAGGATGGAAATTTCACCAGAAGTCCACCAAGTCGTAGGACCCGACCAGGTCCCTCAGCTTACTAACACATTGCGTGCGGTGCTGGGCCTGTGATGGTCCTGGGCCTTGAGGGTACAGTTGAAATCCCCCCCAAGGACGATGCACTCGCCCACGTCAATGGAGCCCAGAGGAGTGGACACTTCCTCAAAGAAGCTCGCTTGCTGCTTCACGCCCAGGGGAGCGTACACATTCACAAAGTGAAGCATCTCCAGAACTGGAGGCTAGGTGACACCCTCACCACTCCAGGAGCCACGTAGTCTTATCTCCTGGAATGGTGTGGCTTTCCTGAAGGAAGCACACCACATACTTCCTGTCCCAGAGGACCAAGAAGTCCTGGAACCTGTGCTGAGCATCCCTGCTGCCGTGGATGTCGAGGCTGGCTTTGGTTGTCTTCATTGTCAGAAGTATGTGCTACCCATCACCTAATGTAAAATGCAAAAAGGAGAGAACTATTTTAAACCTGAAGGAGTGACAACCCCAGCCATAGCCTTGACCCATGCCCCGATGGTCATGTTGGGGTGGGTGTAACTCTTCACCTCTAGGGCTTTGGTGAGGAGGCGGAAAGATGGTGGGACCACGGGAGCAGCAGGGGCCACAGAAGCAGCTGCACCCGCGTAAGTTTTCACCGCCTCCTCATTTTCCCTGGAAGGCCTGGCTACAGGCGACCCTGTCACAGCCATAGGGGTTGAGCCACACCCATCCCGAGCTCTATATTCAACAATATCCCACCCCAGGGAGAGGGGGAAAGGATAGTGTAACCTCCCCCTCCAGGATGACAAAAACAGAGATGAGAGGAGGGAGAAGTGTAAAGGACAGGGAGACACAAGGTATAAAGGGTAGGTGGGTGTCATTTGATGGAGTGGAGTGTGGGTGGGGGCCTTAACATTCTTCCGATGTGGGGCAGGTGGGGGTGGGGGGGGGGGGGAGGTGCGATGTCTTCACCAGGCAGCTGGTACTGCCTGGCACAAAGGAGTCAGCTCTGTCCCTCATCACCAAGCAGCACCAGCTACCTGGACTCAGATACAGTCAGAGCGAGGAGGGGGGAGTTGTTGGCAAGATCTTAAACAACAGACACACACCTCTTGTCCCCCAAGTCTTTGCAGTGGCCTTCTCTCCTCCCCCTACAAAGCACATGTCTGCCATCAGCCCCCACTGAACAAAGGCCCAGACACCCACCTCAGATGTTAAACCAAAAACCCTTGCCTCCTGGCCTCTCTGTCCTGCAGAAGCAGCATCTCTCTCTCTCTTTCTCTCTCTTTCTCTGCCTCTCTCCATCAGCATCTGTGACCAGTGATGCTATGCTCCTGAAGGAGTCAGGTGCTGAAGGCTGACAAAGGCCACAAACACTGCACTCAAAGTTTCACATCTGTGTCTCCATGATATGACCCTGATCACAGAGCGCAAGTGAGCTGCCCTCAGCCAGACAGGATTCAGACATTCACAAAGGCTATGTGAAGATCTATGTGAATGTGCTCACTGCAGGTCGTCATCATCATCCTTCTGGAATCGAGTGACTATTAGGGTCTCTGCTGTGTCTCCATGACAGGAGCCTTATCACAGAGTATATGCCCTGCCATCAGCCAGACTGAAATCAAACATTCACAGATGCAGTGTGAGAATCTATGGTGCCTCACTGAATGTTCATCATCACCCATGAATCTAGCAGCTTTGAGGGCCTCCTGAGCACACCTGCCTCATCTGGCCAGTGCGAGTGCCTCAGCGCTGTCATCATCGCCTATGAGGACCTTCTCACCCTCATCCCCATCAACATCCTCCTCATCAGAGACATGCAGCTCCTCCATCTCCTCCTGAGACAGCTCCTCTCCCCGTTGCAGCACCAGGTTGGAAAGGGTGCGGCAGGCTACAACGATACGTGTCACTCTCTGTGGATTATATTGGAGGGCTCCACCAGATCGATCCAGGCACTGGAGCCTCATTTTCAGCATCCTGATGATTTGCTCTACCAAGGTGCAGGATGCAGCATGAGCCTCATTATACCTTCTCTCTGCTGCTGTCTGAGGCCTCCGCATGGGTGTCATCAGCCACATCCTCTGTGGGTAGACCTTGTCCCTGAGGAGCCGTCCCTGCAGCCTCTGTGGACCCTGGAAGACGTTAGGGATCTGTAACCGAATGAGAATGTAGGAGTCGTGGACACTCCCTGGAAACTGTGCGCAGACCTGCAGGATGTGTTTGTGGTGGTCCCACACCAGCTGCATATTCAGCGATTGGAAGCCCTTGCAGTTGACATAGTTGACCACTTGTTGCGACGGAGATCTGAGCACCATGTGAGTGCAGTTGATGGCACCCTGCACCGGTGGGAAACCCGAGACCTGGGCAAATCCAATCGCTCTTGCATCCTGGCTCTCTTGGTCCCAGGTGAAACGCACAAAGTTGTGTGTCCTCGCAAAGATGGCATCCATGACCTCATGGATGCATTTTTGGGTAGAGGCTTGTGATATCCCACAGAGGTCACCTATGGAGCTCTGAAAGGAGCCACTGACATAAAAATTGAGCACACAGTCACTTTCATGGGCTCTGGCAGTGGATGCCCTCCATGTCCCCATGATGCCAAATCCTGCAGCAGGTGGCAGATGTGACCAACCAGTTCCCTTGGCATTCGCCGTCTTCGACGACACTGGTTCTCGGTCAACTGCAGTAATAAAAGGCCGTGTCTATAGACCCTGGTTCTAGCAAGGCACCGAACAGCAACAGCTCACTGTTGTTGTTCAGGGACATGTGTGGGAGATCTGGCCACCCCTTGGTCCTGAGGGTGCTTCTTCCCCCTCTGCACAGCCAAGCACCTCAGCCAGTCTCTTCTCTATTGTCTCCACTTCCTACACACCATGAGGCATACAGCTAGTTCACCAGTTTCCATACTCCTCCTGTAGACATTTGGGTTAGCTTGGGTGCACTAAGAACTTCTCTTGGTGAAGTCTGAAGGCTCCTTAGCGCATGCCAGAGAGTGCTGGCCACCAGTTGGATGGCCAGAGTTTAATGCAGTGCATGGCTGCCCAAAATCCTACCTACTTCTGCCCTACTCCACCTGACAGATTGGCGGCAGCTTTGACCATTGGACTGCATGCTGTGCTCTCAGCTCAGGGGCAGGCATTCTCCTAACCCGCACTGCAAGGCTGCACTGTTAGCTTGAACCATGGGGTAGACTGGTCCAAGCTGGGATGATGACATTGCAAGGGGCTGTGAGCACCTCCAGCAGTGACTGCTCCATGGCCAGGTTTAGCAAGGAGATTGTACAAAGAGCCCAGTCATCCAACTGTACTGCAGTCCACTAAAACACACGTTAGTTTCATTTTGTGCCTGAGGGCTGAAAAGCCCATGGCACTTTCCTGTCTCTGCGTTGCTTGAATGGGCAGGTAAGCTAGAGGCCAAACTCCAAGTATGTCAATGTGGCTCGGTCTGAACTGTCTCAGCTGCAGAGGAATGGTCACTTCATACAAGGTTTCTCTAATGCCTGGTCGCTTCCCTCCCCACAACCCTGCACATGCTTATGCACTACAATCAACTGCAGTGCAGTTCTTACCCCCCCCGAAGTCACCTCAACCGCAGGGCAACCCTTGCCTCAGCACTGCACTCGTCCACCCTCTTCTTGGCCCCACCCCAGCAACGCTGAGCTTTTCAGTGTGCACTTCACGCTGGTGAGCCATTAGTTGGCCAGTCAGTGTGAAATCACGGCCGGGTGCCGATCGCAGTCAGGGCCCTGTTTCCCGGCTGCTCCTGTGCCTGTTGATTGAGCACGCCTGCCAAGGGTAAAATTCAGGCCCAGGTTTAAATTTGGTAGCAGGTTCAGAGGGAAGTATCTTTATAAGTATAAACAGGCATCCAGCTTTGGACTTGGAAAACCACATTGAGCTTCGCAGTCATTGGACTGCAGAGTATTTCAGGACCAAAGGCATGTATTTCCCTGGTTGGTATGCCATTTTTTTTACTTGATTAGAAACAATTTTGCATCAGTACTTTGCTGGGAATGCAGTGTGTATTCTTGGGCCTCAGTCTCCATTGTGAAAATGATTTGGTCTTGGGCTTTGGGGCACAATGTTACCAGAGTGGTGAAGGTTCTTGATTGCCTGTGTTTGGATTACTGCTCCCCATCTGGGTTTACCTCCTGAGAGCTGGTTTGAGTATATGTGGGGGAGTAGGTGAGGTTGGGGTGGGGGTGGGGTGAGGGGGATTCACTGTATTTCTTGGGGAAGACCCAAGACTGTTTGACATTTCTCCATTCCCGGTAACAACATTATTCATTCAGACTGGGACATTTCCCCACAGATGCCCCAGATGTTTCAGCCATGTAAGCTGAAGCTGGGGAAGCAGGGTGTGGTGAGGGTGCTGGGTGGGGGGGGGGTGGGGGGTGGGGGGGATCTATATCCCACCCTGGTAGCAGCAAGTGAGTGAAAATGTATCTTGGAGAAAGAGACTAATTAGTCTGCATACTGTTTGGAGTGCAACTTCTCTAATGAAAGGACCTAGCAATTACCAGGCTGCAGCTTTTAATTATCTGAACTGGTGATGGATGCATTGTCAACCGTTATGACATAGACCAAGATATTTTTATTTAGAAATAGACCAACCCAAAAGCAATATCCAGTCAGGCCTTTTTATATTCATAGCAAAAGAACGTACATTTGACCATTCTTCTCTATAACAGGCAGCTGCAATATTTAACGTAGCAGTTCTACTACTGATACTGTTTCCACACCGGTAACTGTATTTAAGTGGTCATTTTGCAAGGTGTCATGGGTCAGAGATGGGACAGTAAAAAGGAAAAAAAGGAAGACTTGCATTTATGTAGCATCTTTCATGACCTCAGGACATTCCAAAGTACTTTACTGCCAATTATGTACTTTTGAAGTGTGGTCACCATTGTGACGTAGGGCAGTCAATGTAGTTGAACATCTAAATTCAAAGCCCCACTTGGTTGTTGGTTCAGCTGTGGTTACACTTTATTGCCAAGAATGTGGCAGAGTAAAGAGCCACTTTACAGTGAGGCAGAAGGTGCACTGTTAATCCTGGTTATATGTGAACATGCCATTCTGCCTATCTTAGGTCGCTATTTCGCTACAAGACTCTGAGTCTTCCAGGATGGGTTTAAAACAAGACCAAGGGATGAAATGTAGACCTTACAGAAAGTACCAAAAATTGACCTTGGTCTAAATAAATTAATAGCAATCTGCTCTGGTCAAGGCATTTTACACATGAAGGACTATTTGATTTCTGCATTATAAATGTTGCTCTTGTAAACAGCTGGGTATACATGTGTACCTCACATCAATTACATAATAATTGATATGAATGAATTAAGTGTGTTGCATCTGTCTTGCTGTACGGTATATACATATTTTCGATAAAGATCTAAATTATTTTTTAAATTGAATTTTTGATGCCTTTCACCTGTGGCCTGAGGCAGTCAGCACACTGACTCTTTAATTGAACTGTCAGTTGCAATGACAGCCAGTCTGTCAAGGTTGTCCTAACACTACTTGTATTTCCCTTCCCCCAGTATAGTATTAATCTCAGTGCTCACAGCGTGTCATTTGGAAGCTTGTTCACCCTTATCTAAATGTTTAAGCCCAAAATCTAGCTCAACACTCCACAGCAGTACCAAGGATGTGCTGTGCTGTCGGATGTGTCATCCTCTAAAGGGGACAGATTAAGCAGTCAGTTGACTCCCTGCTGGCCCATGGTATATTCCCAGCGCAGATATTCTGCTATACTTATCTACAGTGGCTGCACTTTGGTGACTCAGTCATGTGAACTGCTTTCTAACATTTTAATGTTCAACATTTACACAGTATGATGAGGCTGTGTAATTCACTTCCAAGATTACTGGTTGTGGTAAAAACTATGGCCTTGATACTTACTCCCCCATCACCAAGGGTTAAATTATGAGAGATTACACAAAGTAGATTTGAAATTTAGATGACTAAGGGTTGATTTGATCACAGTTTTCAAGATAATAAGGGAAACTGATAGGATAGATTGAGAGAAACTTTTTCTGCATGTTGGAAAGCCGAGGACATGGGAACAAGGCCTAAAAATTAGAGCCTGCCCTTTCAGGACTTAAGTTAGGAAACATTTCTACACACAAAGGGTGGTAAAAGTTTGGAACTCTCTTCTGTAAACAACAGTTGATGCTGCTGGGTCAATTAATAACCTTAAATCTGAGATTGATAGATTTCTGTTAACCAGGGGTATTAAAGGATATGGGACAAAACTGTGTGTAAGGAGTTAGGTTGCAGCTCAGCCATCGTCTTGTTGAATGGTGATACAGACTTGAGGGGCTAATGGGCAACTCCTGTTTCTATGATTTTTCTGCTGAGAGAGCCTCACTTAGGCAATAGTACCCTCATCTAGCTCTCTCACTATTACTTTTTTTATTATTTCATTGGATGTGAGTGTCACTGGCTAGGCCAGCATTTATTGCCCATCCCTAATTGCCCTTGAGAAGGTGGTGGTGAGCCACCTTCTTGAACCACTGCAGTTCATGTGGTGTAGGTGTTGTTAGGAAGGGAGTCCCATGTTTTTGATCCAAAGGTATGATAGGAATGGTGATACAGTTCCAGGTCATCGTGTTGTGGCTTGGAGGGGAACTTGCTGGTGGCAGTGTTCCCATGCATCTGCTAGCCGTGTCCTTCTAGGTGGCAGAGGCCATGGGTTTGGAAATTGCTGTGGAAGGAGCCTTGGTGAATTCCTGCATTGCATCTTGCAGATGGTGCACACTGCTGGTTGTGCATTGGTGGTGGAGGGAGTGAATGCTTAAGGTGGTCCACGGAGTGCCGATCAAGCAGATTACTTGTCCTAAATGCTTTTAGGTTTCTTGAGTGTTGTTGGAGCTGCTCGCATCCAGGCAAGTGGAGAGTATTTCATCACACTCCTGACTTGTGCCTTGTCGCTGATGCGGCAGAAAGTGAGTTACTCACACAGAATGCCCAGCCACTGATGTTCTCTTGAAGCCAAAGTATTTATATGGCTGAGTTCTGAAGACGAGTTATACGGACTCAAAACATTAACTCTGTCTTTCTCTCTACAGTTGCTGTCAGACCTGTTGAGTTTTTCCAGCAATTTTTGTTCCTATTTATATGGCTGGTCCAATTGCATTTATGGTCAATTGTAATCTCCACATTGTTTATGGTGGGGGATTCAATGATGGCAATACCATTGAACATCAAGGTGGAGATGGTTAGATTCCCTCTTGTTGGCGATGGCCATTGCCTGGCACTTGTGTGAATATTACTTGCCATTTATCAGCCCAAGCGTGAATGTTGACCGGGTCTTGCTACATATTGGCATGGACTGCGTCAGTATCTGAGGAGTTATGAATGGTTATGAAAACTGTGTAATCATCATTGAATATCCCCACTTCTGCCCTTACGATGGAGGGTAGAAGCAGTTGAAGATGGTTGGGCATATGACACTACCCTGAGGAACTCTAGATGTCCTGGGGCTGAGATGGTTGGCCTCCAACAACCACAACCAGTTTCCTTTGTGCTAGGTATGACTCCAACTAGTTGAGATTTTTCCCCTCGCTCCCATTGACTTCACTTTTACAAGAGCTCCTTGATGTCACACTTGGTCAAATGTGGCCTTGATGTCAAGGGCATTCACTCTCACCCCACATCTTAAGTTCAGTTCTTTCCATGTTTTGACCAAAGTTGTAATGCATTCTGGAGCCAAGCAGTTCTGGCAGAACCCAAGCTGAGCATCAGTGAGCAGGTTCTTGTGAATAAATGCTTCATGATAGCATTGTCAAAGATGCCTTCCATCACGTTCTTGATTACTGAGAATAGACTGATGAGGAGGTAATTGGTCAGATTGGATTTGTCCTGCTTTTCGTGAACTAGACATACCTGGGCAATTTTCCACATGGCCGGGTAGATGCCAGTGTTGTAGCTCTACTGGGACAGCTTGGCTAGGGGGCGCAGCAAGTTCTGCAGCATAAGCCTTCAGTACTTTAGCTGGTATGTTTTCAAGGCCCATAGCCTTTGCAGCATCCAGTGCCTTCAGCTATTTCTTGATATCACATGGCGTGAATTGAATTGGCTGAAGAATTGGCATCTGTGATGCTGGGGACCTCAGGTGGAGGCCATAGCAATGTACCCTGCATCCAACTCTAAAACAGCATTTCTGTGATTTTGAGTTTCCCCAGATTCTACATTAGCTGGCATTTTGGCTTCCTTGAAGGTTGAAACTATTCTCCCTTTTTAAAGAGTGGACCCAGAGTGAGTGGGTTTCCACCCAGTTAGACTGAGTTGGATACAAACCATATCACAAAGGGAAAATTACACATTCATCATGCCAAATATCAGGGGACATAGAAATGTGAAACCGAAAAAGACAAAGTTCACCTAATT
The DNA here is from genome assembly GCF_017639515.1 of Carcharodon carcharias. Lineage (NCBI taxonomy): Eukaryota > Metazoa > Chordata > Chondrichthyes > Lamniformes > Lamnidae > Carcharodon > Carcharodon carcharias. The sequence continues at coordinate 48,871,091 of NC_054479.1, read as the reverse complement.
CACCTTCTGCCATTCTGGTAAATGCAGGATACAGCAATAAACAGTTGTTGCTTGATTAAGAATAATTGATTGCAATGGTTAGTTTGCAAAAGAGCCCTTTTGACGTGAGGAAAACCATGGTGGTAGAGAGCTTTAGAACCATAGATCCAAAGTCACCTCTTTCCACCCAAGCTTGTTGGACTTTCCACATGTCAAGTCTCAGAAAACTCACATACTATATCTTAAAATGTTGCTTTCTGAAAGGAATCCATCTAATTTATGTTTCAATGAATTAATACTAATTGCTTCAACCCTCTGTAAACCTGCTCATTGATTAACCACTTGCTCACTGGTTTCTAATCATTTCTTACAATTGTCAATATTATTTTCTTGGAGTTGATCCCCCTCTGTCACAGTACCTTTACCAGAGAAGCAGGGGGCAACCCTGCTTAAGTGTATAATGGCGTTCTGGAAATTTCTGGCCAATGTGACTGGTGGTTTTGCTAGGAAGTAACTCATATTGTTAAGTAGCAGTATTCATGTGCTTAACATCTCTTAGGTGGCAGAAAACTGTAAAGTTTCATGAAACATCCTACACTGCTGCTGGAGTGCTGCAGTGCCAAAGTGAAATCACTGGCCAGTTTTATTTGGTCACCAGTTCATTGCCTAAAGTCCTACAGAAACACAGGTGGGGAAAGAAACTCAGCCCAACAAACTGGAATCCACATCTCAGTTGTGGAGATTTACCTTATCTTACTGTCAGGTGTAAGATCTGTTTATGGGAGAGTGTATGACCATGCTGCAATTCTCCAACTCTCCATCTCCTTCAGTATCATGTGAGAGATGGGGATAACTTTATTATAAGAGCAGTATCAGTGGAGTGACAGATGAATAGACTTTTAATGCTAGCTGTATGTCACACTCCTGGGTAGCTAACACTAGGAGATCATGGGTGGCACCTTTACCTGACATTAAGAACGTTACAAAGTAAGTTTATGAAGTCTCCAAAGGGCCACTTGAGTACCCTTAAAAAGTGGCTTCTCACAAGGCCTGAGTTGTACTGCACCCAGTGTGGTGGCCTCCTGTAGGTGACCTAGCAGTTTCAACTTTACTGTGCTTGAAAGTCAGATGAGACCTGACTCCTAAGTTTTACTTTTTACTTGGGTGCATTTCAGAAACACCATTCCATCAATGTGAAAGTGTCAGTGAAATTATAACTGCACCTTTGTTTTCAGATCAATCTGCTACTGAATCTGAAAGAATTGGCTTCAGGTCTCTGATGTTTGCTCTTCAAATAGATGGTTTTTACAAAAAAAATGATACAGGTATAAGTATCGGGTCCAGACAGAAGGCAGGAATCACCCCCTCTCCCTACTTGTAGAAGCCCCTCTCGGAGTTGCACACAAAGAGGGGCTGATTCCTGCCATCTGTCCAGACCCAATACTTAAACCTGTATCTTTTTTTTGTGGAAAAAAAGGAGCCTCTTGAAGTGCCTGAGAACAAGCTCCACCCTGTCTGATTCTGTGTGACCAGCAAACCTGCTTGCTCTTATTACCCAGCTGTAACTTGAGGACAGGGTCTGTAATCAGGAATACCTGTAATTTCGAGAACTGAGGGACCTTTTGTCTCTGCTGGTATTGCACAGCTGGTACTTAAGCTCACCCAAGGGACTGTCCTTGATAAATCATTCTCTGTTCTAATGCGAACACCCCGGGAACACAGCTTTGATGCTTTCATAAACACTGCATCTCTCCAGGTGAAGACCTGTCAAGGGATGAAATACTCGGTTTCTAGTGTCAGTGGTGTGATTGCAATAACCAATAAAGTGAGAGCTTGGGGTAAACAGAGAGCTCTGAATTTACTGAAGTCGCACTGAGCTACAATGGAATTCACAAGCTTTTCGCTCCGGATGTTCTGAGAATTGTACTTGTATCAAGTACCTTATCCGATTTTCCTTTATTGTATTGCTCTACAAAGCTGATTAAACTTTGAAAACCATACTAAATTGTTGTTAATGCACACTGTAGCATGTTAATTATAATTCAGGTCTCATTGCATTTTATTGGCAGTGCACAGCAAATAGCATATTTGAAGAATGTGTTTTAAGTATGCTGAAGGTAAGTAATGAAGATAAAATGTAGCTTAGGAGGGAAGGACAATCAGTCGGGTAAAATTGCTGTTATTCCTAAGGTGCTTCAGCTTTCATTGATTCTTGACAAATGAAGGTTTACGTCCAAACCAGCATTTATTTTTGAAACAAAACTCAAGAATCCGCAACAGCTTCCTATGAATTCTTGGGCTGGATTTTATCCACCCCTGCCACCGCTGCCAGGTGATTTTTCAGTTAGGGGGCACATAAAATACAAGGGGTGGCTAGCCCACCACCTTTTCACCCAGCTCCGAAATACCCCCCGGAATACAGTAGGCAGGCCAAAATTGGCAGCCCACCCAACATTTCTAAATAACTAATTAATGGCCAACTGACCTGTATATTACCTAGCCACACCATAATATGGTTGGCGTGGGCAGTCAGATGAAAGTGGACAGGCCATTTTTATATATACGATGGAAGGGGGGTGTAGAATTATGGTTTTGTTAAATGTTGGACTGTATCTTTAAGAATAGTCCTGTGATGAAAGATCACATGATCTGTGTAAACCAACATGTTAGCAACGCAGGCTCCCTCCACAGTCAGTGCAGAGATAGAGATGGAGTTGAAAGCACACATGTAGTTGCCGCTGGCTATATTGTAAATAAACCTAGGGCAGAATTTAGCCCTTGTCGGGCAGGCTCAGCGTGAGTGGGTGGGGGTGGTCGGGAAGCCGACTGCCACCCGCAATCGAGGCTGAAAGGCGATTTCACTCTAGCGAGCCAATTAAGGCCCGCCCAGCGTGAAACACAAGCGGCATCGCTGAGTACTGCCTGTGCAGGTGGGGGGACAAGGGTGAGCGGGGCGAGTGCAAACTTCACGCATGAGCACAAGTGCGCGCTTGAGAATCTCCTTGAGAGCTGCCTGAGGAAATGAAGAGTTTTCAAAAAAAAACATGAAAAATGTAATAAAACATATCCTCTCATGTGACTCTGTAACATGAGCAGGGGCATGTTATTTATTAAATTTTAAGTTTTTTATTGTATTTTTATTTGCTTTAGGAAACCTCATTCCGCCTGTGGATGAGCTTTCCTAAAAAGTGCAAAGGCCACTTGGCCTTTTCGCCTGCCAATCGTAAGGTTGGACGGGCAGCGACAAATGTTAGTCAATTGAGACTTTAATGGCCTTAACAGGGTTTTTAATTGTTGGTGGGGACACCGCCGATTCCCACGCACGTCCCCTGACTGAAATATCGCACGACTGCACGTTGACTTCGGGATGCTTGTCCAATGTCAAAGTGCATAATTTTACACTCAAGCGGGTCAGGCACATGCCCCTCCCCCACCCTCCCCACCTAGGTAAAAATTTTGCCCCTAATGTTTCCACTTAGAAAGTTGTCTGCAGATCAACTCTATTACAAATAGACAAAAAGGCCTCACAACAACAAACCGGCAACGAGGATAAATCAAGATAAATTAAGATAGATCAGAATCAGTACTGTACCTCGCCCAATTGTGAGTATAAATGTCTGTTTAAAATAACAGAAGATATACTCATCTAAAATGCCACAATTTGGTAGAGTCAATCCCTTTGAGCCAGACATAGACAATTGGTCTCAGTATATAGAACACCTCACGTTCTTCTTTCAAATGAACAAAATCACAGGGGAAGAGAAGAGGTGAGTGATCCTCTTGAGTACTTTTGGGAGCAAAGCCTACAGATTGATTCAAAGTTCAACGGCACCCAGTGCCCCAAATTCGAAGGATTTTGGAGGACCTCATGAAGGGACATTTTCAACCCAAGCCCTCAGTCATGATGCAGAGGTTCCAATTCAATTCATGAAATAGAGCCCCAAGTGAGACATTTGCTAGCTATGTCATGAATTTGAAGCAATTAACTGAACTTTGCGAGGTCAATGAGACTTTCAACAACATGCTCAGAGATCGTTTAATGTGTGGTGTGAAAGAAGTAAGTATTCAGAGAAAATTGCTGGCTAAAGTGAATCTGGATTTTAAGAAGGCGTTAGAAACAGCGCTGACCGTGGAAAGCGCTGTAAGAGCTTCACAAGCAATACAAGGGGTGCAAAATGGCGCCGTACACCAAATCGGTTGGGAACAGTCAGCCGAAAATGGCATGAGAAAGCCAGTGTAGAGATAGAGAAATGGGGAACAGCCTAAAAATAAGAAGAAATAATTTAGCAGCTAAATCAAAGAACAACTTTAATCGATGTGGAAACAATCAGTCTTTTAGCCTTTAAAGAAGTAGATTGTTATTTTTGTCACAGAACACAGAAGTGGACATATAACGAGATAGTGCAAAGAGAGATTTAAACAGCTTGCAAACAACAGAAGAAGCCCAGTGAAATCTACAGTGTAGAAGAGCCTGAAACAACAAATTCTGACATTTATTCATTGTTTAGCGTGAAAGTTGGGATGACAGAGCCAATATTTGTTACAGTACAAGTGAATGGCAAACCATTGAAAATGGAAATAGACACGGGAGCTGCCACTACTGTACTTGGGGAACACACTTTCAGATATTTAAATAATGGTGAACATCAATTAAATTTGGAACAAACATCTACCATGTTGAAAACATACAGAGATGAAGAAATCTAAGTAAAAGATATCAGCAGAGTAACTGTCCATTATAGAAATCAATCGGCACAGATACCCATGGTGGTGGTAATAGGTGAAGGCCAAGCCTTCTTGGGCGAGATTGGCTGCAGAAGATTAAATTAAACTGGTCCAAAATCTTCCACTTGAGAGCAAGTGGGCTATCAGAGCTGCTTAAAATGTATGCCACTGTCTTCAAAGACAAACTGGGAAAAGTCCAAGGCCTGCAGGCCAAGATTTACATGGATCTAGAAGCAACCTTGTGCTTCATGAAAGCAAGAGCGGTGCCATACGCCCTGAGAGAAGGTTGACACTGAGCTGAAACAGCTAGAGGAATTGGGTGTCATAAAAGCGGTTCAGTTCTCAAGATGGGCAGTGCCCACAGTCCCTGTCCTTAAACCAGACCAGACCGTCCAGATCTGTGGGGACTATAAACTAACGGTTAACAGAGCAGCAAAACTGGACCCATTCCAAAACTGAAGACCTATATGCCAAGCTGGCAGAAGGACAATGTATACAAAGCTTGACATAAGTCACGCATACCAGCAATTAGAGTTGGATGATGCCTCCCAGGAATTTGTCACAATTAATACCCATAAAGGGTTGTACAAATATAGCTTTTCAGTGTTTCCTCATCCTGTTCCATCTTTCAGAGAACAATGGAGGGCTTACTGCAGGGACTACCTCAGCTTTTAGTCAACTTAGACAATGTGCTGATAATTAGATTCGCTGAAAAGAACATTTGACTAACCTAAACAACTGAAAAAGGAAAAATGCACTTTTCAAGCAAAGGAAGTAATCTATTTGGGCCATCGGGTAGATTCTCAGGGGTTCCACCCAGTTGAAGAGAAGGTTAATGCAATAAGAGAGGCACCTGCACCCAAGAATGCCTCTGAACTTATATCATTTTTAGGAGTGATAAATTATTATGGGTGATTTTTACCTAATTTTTTTACAGTTTGACTTTTATGGCAGACATGAAGGAGTTAATAGGTGATTCGTTGGAGGCCCAGCTAGCATGCTTTCCTTTTCACTACTGGATGACCCCCCCACACGATGACACAAGCAACACCTGCAGAATTGTTGATGAGATACCATCTCAGGACAAGACTGCGCCTTAATTTCCAAATTTGGAGGGGAAGGTGAAGAAAAGTCAAGGAAACCAAAAACTGCGCATGACTCGCATAGTCGTGAGAGACAATTTACTGTTGGAGAAGCAGTATATGTAAGAATTTCGGTGGAGAACCAAAGTGGTTATCTGGCAAAATAAGTTCAGTGACTGGACCATTATCATACCACATTGAAGGCCGGACCACCTATAAGCATATGGACCATTTAAGAAAAAGAGAGATAGCATAACAAGGTATGGTTCCACCTGTAACCATAACTGAACCAGTGTTACCTGTTGAAGATTCTCAACCAATGACAGACATGTCTGATGTCTCTATCACAGTGAAAGACACTGAGCTGTAAGTGCCCACCAAGGTACCCGATGTTCATGCAGTTCCAGAGAACTTGGTTCCTGAGAAAGAATCTGAAGTTGTGGAGCTGCAACATTCCACACAAACCAGGAAACCACCCGAAAGACTAAACTTGTAAATTTCATGACAAAAACAGAATTACCTGGAAAAACTCAGCAGGTCTGGCAGCATTGGCGGAGAAGAAAAGAATTGACGTTTCGAGTCCTCATGATCCTTCGACAGAACTTGAGTTCGAGTCCAAGAAAGAGTTGAAATATAAGCTGGTTTAAGGTGTGTGGGGGTGGGGGCGCGGAGAGAGAGAGAGAGAAGTGGAGGGGGGGGGGTGTGGTTGTAGGGACGAACAAGCAGTGATAGAAGCAGATCATCAAAAGATGTCAACAACAATAGAACAAAAGAACACACAGGTGTTAAAGTTGGTGATATTATCTAAACGAATGTGCTAATTAAGAATGGATGGTAGCGCACTCAAGGTATAGCTCTAGTTGGGGTAGGGAGAGCATAAAAGATTTTAAGATATTTAAAAATAATGGAAATAGGTGGGAAAAGAAAAATCTATATAATTTATTGGAAAAAAAAGGAAGGGGGAAACAGAAAGTGGGTGGGGATGGGGGAGGGAGCTCACGACCTAAAGTTGTTGAATTCAATATTCAGTCCGGAAGGCTGTAAAGTGCCTAGTCGGAAGATGAGGTGTTGTTCCTCCAGTTTGCGTTGGGCTTCACTGGTCCCTTGTAAATTTCATGACCTGTGTAAATATTATAATGTCATGAGATAAATATACTTGTAAATGTAATATGTACAGCAAAGTTAAAGGGGGAGGAATGTAGTAATTATCATTTTGTTAAATGTTGGACTGTATCTATATGAATAGTCTTGCGATGTAAGATCACATGATCTATGTAAACCAATGTGTTAGCAGTGTGGACTACCTCCACAGTCAGTGCAGAGATAGAGATGGAGTTGAAAGCACATGTATAGTTGCTGCTGGCTGTATTGTAAATAAACCTAATGTTTCCACTTAGAAAGTTATCTGCAGAGCAACTCTATCACAAACAGGTGACAAGGCCACACTACAACAGGGGGAGTTCCTTTCAGGGGTGCCCTGTGTGCATTGGGCACACCTCGCCCCCCACAAAATGTTACCTCCCCCCTTTGTTCCTCCCACCTTGCCTCCAAATCCCACCCTCCCACATCTATCCCTGAGTATTCAATCTCTTCCTGCCCTAAACGTCCAGGACTTACCTCATTCCGGATGCCATTGCTCTTCTTTGTTGGCTTCCTTGCAGTCCCAGCAGAGCCACTATGACTTCTAGAGTTCTAGTAGAGCTGCTGGCCAATCAGATAGGGCGGCAGATCTCAAGGGTGGGACTTTCGCCCTATCAATGGGTGAAAGACTTGCCAAATTAGTAAAAAGCACCCTATTCAGAAAATTGGATGTTAACAAAAGCTTTTGGCCTCTGGTCAAAAAATCCAGATTGCGAACTACTTTTATCACCCCATTTGGCTCTTATTGTTTTAACAGGTTACCATTCGGCATTTCTCCTGCACCTAAGATTTCTCAAACCCTGGAAGGCATGAAAGGAGTAATGTGCCAGATGGACAACATTCTCAAACAAAGTTCATCAAGGGGAGAACATGACCGTCAACTGAGAGCAGCCCTCAAAGTCCTACAAGAAGCATCAGAGCGACAAACGTAAATTTGCAAAGCCTATTGTAAAATTCTTAGGCCACATTGTGCAAACTTTGGGAATTAAGGCCAACCAGCAGAAAACTAAAGTGATTAGAGAGTGCCCACAGCCTAGAACCATCACAGAATTACAAAGATTCTTTGGCATGGTAAATCAAGTGGCCAAGTTCATACTGAACCTGGCGGAAATCAACAAGCCATTATGACATCTTCTGAGACAAGGCCAACAGTGGTGCTAGAACGTCAAACTGTAAAACGCTTTCAACAAGGTGAAAAATCTTTTCATATCACCTGAGATATTAGCACACTATAACCCAGAGTTTCCAACAATTGTAGCAATGGACACATCATCTACAAACTTGGGCACAGTGCTGTTTCAAGTTCAAAAAGATGGACAAAGAAGACCAGTTTACTATGTTGCGAGGGACTAAGACCTCACACTGTATATTGTTATAAAATACATGTAGATATGCTCTTCACTATTTCTAACATTTTTAAAACTGAACAAAGACCTTTAAAATGACTGAAACTGTGTCTGTCTGTGACCCCAGAAAAAAAGATGCCACTTGGCAGTTTTAGGAAAAACTCACACGTCATTATCTCTGAGGATTCACTAATAACCCCTTGTGGATTGTGCAGCCCAACTTCAAAGAGAACTATAGAAAGGCCATCTGCATTTAATAACCCAGGCTGGCCAGAAGCAGATGGATTGTCTGCTAAGAAAAAGTCCCCGCAATCTTCCTTTCAATTCCTTATGGCTGAGAAATTTACCAGTCATTGGAATCCAGATGATGGACACCTTTGTCAAAAATGGTGGAGAGGTAGGAGTCATGTGACATGGGCCTCTGGCTTGTAGAACAAATAATATTGCCTTGCTGAGCCGTACTGTCTCAGTCTGCTGTTTGACATCTGACTAGCAGGCCACACTGAAGGGGCTCTGGGCTCGGTTGGAAACCTAGCCCTATCTACCTTGCTTCTGCTGGAAGTTCTGTACCATTGCCTACAGACAGATTCATCTCTTCATGCTTATCTCACAGAAAAAGTGAATTCTACAACATTGATTTTCAGCCCATGGACTTCCATGAAGGAATACCTTATTGGATTTTGATTCTGGACTCTGGAACCCACATGAAACCATGTTTCTTTCTCTGTGGTCTCTGAACTGTAAATCTTTCTTTTCTCTATCCCTGTGTCTGAATGCGAGGGAGATGTTGTGAACCCTCATTTCGCATTTTGAGTGCGTGCAAATAAACTAACCCTTTAGGTTCATCCTATCTCAAAGTTTCTTATGGGGTTATTAATAGAAAATTGGATCACATCAAAATCAAGGGGCTGGGAAATACGCCACTGCTTATAAAGTGGGAAAAAAATTCAAAACACCCTTCTGTTTATGGACAAGTGATCAGAGGAGAAATTAGTGCTGTTTAAATTCGCCCCTCTTCCTGTCTATAACAGAAATTGGGAGCTCAAATCCGAAATAACCCATTTCAATTTGACCAGAGTCTAAGTTAATTCAGGAGCCAAATCTGATATAAAAGAACCAATTAGAAATCAAAATGAAAAACTCAATGGCTGAGGCAAATTTAAAAAAACATTAACTTACCACAACAAATTCCTTTTTCCCTAACAGAAAGAAAATGGCAACTTTCAATGCCCGGATGTAGGTCAAGCAAGGAGATCTGAACAGTGAAACATTAGCATCCCTTAGCACAGAGCAACTGAAAGCTATAGCTCGGGAGGTACAGTTAAAGTTACCTCGTAAAGTGAGGAGCAGTGCACTGATCCAGTTGTTGGTTGAACATTTGGATGTCGCATATCCGATAGACCAGGTAGCTGAAGAGCTCAACCATAACTCTGAATTCCCTCCCCTAGCCAAATTCGAGCTGAGAAAGCTCAAATTGCAGCTAGAATTTCAGGAGAGGGAACCGGGGAGAGAAAGAGAGAGAGAGAGAAAGAGAATGAAAGAAAGAGAGAGAAAATTACAACTCTGAGAATTGTAAATGGATCTAGCAGCTCAAAGGGAGAGAGACCAGAAAGCTGGAAGATGCAAGGGAAAACCTCTCTTGACTTAGTAGCAGCCCCTATCTCCCTAGCCCAGAACTATTCTCTCAGGCTCTCAAGTATGCTAGATTCTTTCCCAAATTTGAAGAGAGTGATGTGGAGTCAATTTTGCCACTTTCGAGAAAGTAGCATGACAGCTAAAATGGCCATTGGAGATCTGAACATTTTTAATCTAAGGGCAGCTTCCAGGGAGAGCACCAAAAGGTCTATTCCATGCTGGCTCCCGATGTGTCCATAAATAATAAGCAGCCCAAGGCTGCCATCCTAAGTGCCAAGAGTTAGTCCCAGGGGCATCTCACTGGCACCTTTGGAACCCTCGCAAGAAACCCACACAAACCTACCTCGAGTTTGAACGGCTGAAGCAAATGGTGTTTTATCAATGGGTAAGGCCCCTGAAGACCCTGCATATCTGTGAGAGATTGCGGGAGTTGATAATGTTGGAGGAATTTAAAAACTGTTTACTCTTCAGCCTGAAGATGCACTTGGAGGAGCAGGGAATCCTCACAGCCCAAGGTAGCTGACAGCTACCATCTCACCCTGAGGCTTGGAAACTCAGGCAGACTTTCCACACCATCCCCATGATCTTTGGAAAGATAAGTAGAGCGCTCTGGATAGGAAAGGCCACCCACCCCCACCCAGAAAAGAAAATACAAAGGAGAGAAAAATGAGCTCCCCTGCAGCCCGAAAGGAGAACACCCAGAAACCAGTGTGTTCTCATGCAATTAAGTAGGCCACCCCAGACCTGAGTGCTGAAGAGTGCAAGGGAAGCCTGTAGGTCTAATAGGGCTCCATATGAGTGGACCCCCGAAAGATGCCCCAATGGGTAGTCCGGCAGAGCAGGCTGAGACTCTTGCTACAGAAACTTAACCTTTGGAGCGCATGGCACTCTGTGTGTCTGAGCTGGACAAACACCCAGAGAACTTCCGGAGTTTTGTCCTTTCAGGGACAGTGACACCCTACCCATCCCAAAGTGTGAGCAAGTCCGTGGTACTGCTCTGGGACACAGGGGGCACTCAGTCTCTAATGTTGGAGGGAAACCTACCCCCTGAGACCTTCCTGAAGGCTAAAGCTCTGATCAGTGGAGTGGGAGAAGGATCTGTGTTTTCCCCCCCTCGTAAGGTCCACCTAGAGTGTGACCTTACTCCAGGTTCTGTCACGGTAGGAATTGTCCCTGAGCTACCAGCAGCAGGAATCGATTTCGTCCTCAGAAAAGATTTTGCTGGCAGCAAAGTGTTAGCCAGTGAAAGAAAAGCCAACGCCAATCAGCAGAAATCTGCAGGAGGCTGGGAAATGTTTAGGGCCCAGAAGGGTGAAATAAAACCCATATCACTGAGTGAGAGCTGCTTGAATGTAACAAGGCCAAAACCAGGCCAGTAAAGTTAAAAGAGGTCCAGGAAGGCCCAACAGAATTTAAAAATAGGCTCACAGAACATCCCAGAATTAAGCAGGGGCCAGAGAAGTCCCAGGACAGGGAAAGGGATAGTGAGGGAGATGCTCCATGTCATTAAAGAGCCTGAAGGAAAGCAAGTTATTAAACCAGGAAAGATAAAGGTTAAGGAACTGCTTGAAGTATGGTTGTCAGAAACCTTCATTCCAAATTTAAACAGGGACAAAGGGAGTCCCCAAACCTACGAGCAGATGGAGAGTGAGATGCCTCCCCCAGTGGAAACACCACAAGGGAGTGCAGCCGGAGCTGCATCTCCACTTGGTGTTCCAGCGAACAGGCAACAAGTTAGGAGAGCACCCATTCCCAATCCAAAGGCACCCGCTAAGAAGCCATTGATTGGCTTAGCCAGCAGCTTTATGGCAAATTTAAGTGGGATCAGGAATTGGCCCAGAAAGAGTGAGGGTGATGCCTCACTTATTTGAAAATCCACAGGGAGATACAGCAAGAGCTGACCATCCACCAGAGGGCAGAAGTGTTGCAAAAGACATGGGGCCTACTACCCAGCTGACCAGCAGAGAGATTCCCACCAGATTGGATCCCATACCCACCCAACTTAGTGCAAAGTCATGAGGCAGCCTCACAGGGCTACCCACTGCATTTAAAGGATCCGTAACAACCCACCAGGCTACAGCACTGTAGCCCTACTTGGTATGGGTGCAAGGGAGGCCCCTTACAGAAGGCAATCTCCCTATCATCCGGATCCAGAAAGGCTGGCCCAGGTTCAGGAGCACATTGCCTACCTGTTGCCATACTTACACTTAGCGCCTAGCAACAGTAACTGGAGCAACCCCAGTGATGCTAGTGCCTGAGCTGGACACTAAACCAGAAACCCTGAAAGAGACCAATGTCCCATTAAAACACCCCAATCTCCTGACCCTCAGCCTAACACAGTTTCTGGCTTTGAACAGTTGAACCAACAGGTTGCCAAAGTGGGCAGGGAGGAGCTAAGCTGGACCACAGCTGTTCAGCCTTATGATCAAAGGACCTGGCACTCACGGAGTCAGATGATTCACATCCCCTGCAGATAGCCCAGAACAGCTTGACCATCACTCACCAACTGTATGCTAACCACCTTATACAACCCCCAGACCCTTTAGCGGGCACTTAATCAGGAGTTGAACAGGCTGAGTTCTGAAACCAATGGCTTTGCTTATGCCTGATCCCCAGCAGAGGAAAAATTAGAACCCCAGGCCCGACAAGACTTCCCAATAAAGACATTTGAACCGCCATTGCCCCTGCTAGCCGAGTGTCTGACGTGCCAGGGTGAATGAGAGAGTGAGCGCATACATCTTTCCCTCCTGTTCTTCCATCATAAGAGCACATTTTAAAAAACTGAAATAGAATTCATTTTTTTTCTCCAAGGCCAAGAGGACTGTGAGGGACTAAGACCTCATGCTGCATATTTTTATAAAATACATATAAATATGCTCATTGCTTTTTCTAAAATTTAAAAAACTGAACAAAGACCTTTAAAATGCCTGTGAACCCTGAACAAAAGACACCAATTGGCAGTTTTAAGAAAAACTCACACTCCGTTATCTCTGAGGATCCACTAATGACCCCCTGTCGACTGTACAGTCCAACTTCAAAGAGAGCTGCACAAAGGCCATCTACATTTAGTAACCCAAGCTGACCAGAAAGAGATGGATTGTCTGTTAAGAAAGAGGTCCAGTAACCTTCCTTTAAATTCCTAATGGCTGAGGCATTTATCAGTCATTGGATTCCAGACCATACACTCCCTTTGCCAAAGACGGTGGAGAGGTGGGAGTCATGTGATATGGGCCCCTGGCTTGTGGAACAAATAATACTGCCTTGCTGAACTGCAGAGTCTCAGTCTGCTGTTTGACATCTGACTAGCAGGCCACACAGAAGGAGCCCTGGCCCAAGTTGGACACCTGGCCCCATTTATCCTGCTTCTGTTGGGAGTTCCGTACCACTGCCTACAAGGCGGATTGTGACTGAGTCACTCTTCTCATCATTCTCAACTCACACTCTCACAAAATCATCACACATGCACAGGGATCTCACAATTCAAAGGACAACACTACTAACTCTCACACACACCCTCACATCTCCATCAGGTTCATATCGTCTGGAGCTCATATCTACATTCCTGTCCATAGGTCCACTGACCACACAAATATTCCACACAGTGCCATGTGTCCTGCTCATACTCTCTCCATCTGTTCTCATGCAGGAGAAGCCTGTGCACATCAGCAGGAAGAGGTCCCAGACCGGGGGTGGAGTGGCCTACGTTAAGCCCCTCACTCACTTTGAGGAGAGTGCCATTGTGCTGACTGGTAAGCATGTGGACTGTGCCTGCAGCCATGGTGAGGTTAGCAGTGAACACCCACATTTGGATCCTGCACCAGATCATCCATCTCTTAACACAACTGTGAGTGCTCTCTCTCCTGTTTTTGACACTGCTGCCATGCACCAATTATCTCTACTTTGGTTCACAAGGAGCTCTGCCAAGTGGCTGACACCGTCAGCCAGCCAGTCCCTCAGCTCCACCCACATCCTCACCTCCACCCAAGAGGACACCTCTTCCATTGAAGAGCTGGAAATAAGCAACCTGGAAGACTCATCACAGCGCCTACCTACACTCTGCACCAGTGCAGAGACACACACCTCAGTGGGGCTTAGATCAGGAGCTGGCTTAGGTTCAAGATCTGGTGGTCACCGCATGGACACGTGTCCATGACAGCAGGAAGAGGCAGGTTCTGCCAAGATCTCCGTCACTCGGAGGACTGCTGGGGAAGAGGCTTCTGTGAGGTACGAGTCAGATGATGGTCCTCTGGATTCAGCCTTTCAACTCATCATGGAGAGTCAGCAGAAGGCAGGAGAAAGCCCTCAACAGAGTGGCATGGAAGTCGGAGGAGTGCGTTTGCCTGTTTTCTGATGAAGTGGTGCCCATCTGTGTGCATATGGAAGTCTCTATGGGAAGGATGGCACACACCATGGAGACCCTGATCCAGCAGAATGTGGAGATGTATGCAGACCTGCACTCCATTGCAGTAGCCATGGGTGAGTTCCTGCTGTGGTAACACAAGAGGGAAATGGGGCATCTCCAGGTACTCCTTCCCCTCAATGGGTCAGGCCGGAGCCCTCGGGCAGGAAGGAAGAACAGCAGCTGGACACCCCTGGGTCATCCACTCAGGAATCTCGGAGGCTGGCCTCCTCTCCGAGTTCCCTTTGCCTGTGAGCCCCTCAATCTCGTCCACTGTCACTGCAGAGGGAGCAGCTGGCCAATAGGAGGACAGCCTAAGCAAACCAGGGCCCTCAAGGCTTCAGCTCACCAGAGAACCCATCAGAGTCATCAGAGGCAACAGGGCCAACCATTGCATAGGATGTCTCCACCCCTGCTGCGGATGTCAGGGCAGCACCTAGAAATGGTAGGCCTAGAAAAATTTAGAATTTCTCACACAAGTGGTTGCACGGGTGAACACTTTATAACCTGAAATTATAGTCACTTTCACTGAATAATATGTAATGGTATCACTTACAGGCTTTGCTAGTCCTCCTCTTGCACCTCCCCTCCCCTCACCCCACCCCCACTAGCAGATCAGTTGCACACAACCAGCCCACGAATAATTCTGGAAGGACAAGTGTGTGTGTGCCAGGCCCATTCGGAGCCTTAGGGTCTCCATGGTGTATGCCATCCTTCCCATAGAGACTTCCACATATGGGCACCACTTCATCAGAAAACAGGCGGACGCGCTCCTCCGACTCGCATGCCACTCTGTTGAGGGCTTTCAACAGCTCTATGTAATGTTCTCTCCCACACACGGAGAGCCTTCATCTATCACACGCATCTTGCTGTCCTGAGCATTTTCAATGCTGCCTGCTGGGGTTCTCTTTCAGTTGTCCATCTGAGCTGACCTGCATCTCCACCCGCCCACTGATCACACTCCCATGCAGTGCCTGTGTCAGTCCAACTCGAGGCTCCACTCACTTTAAATTTTAGCAGCATGGTGGTTGTCAAATATGTTTTCACCTCCCCTGTCCTTTCCCCTCCCCCAGTCACTCATGTCCTTTCCCCAGTCACTGTTGACCCTCCTGAAATCACCTTCCACCTCTCCTCCATCACCTACCAGCCTGAATCCTTGTCTTTCCGGAATGTCCAGATGAACGTGCACATTCCTTATCTTCCTTAGAATCCCATCCCCATCCACATTGACTCTCTGACTTCCTCCTTCCCACACCTAGGACCTGTGTATGCCTCCGGGTCCCCACCAGCCACCTTCGCTGTCCCTTCTGCTGCTACCATTGCAGCCTCACCGTCCCACCCTGCAGGCTCACTCTGCCCTCTCTCTCTCATTCTCACCATTCCCTCCTACCACGCCCACTATCATTTCGGTCCCCAGGAGGCAGTCATTGACTCCACACACCCTTTCCTTGCACTTTCACCTGAACATTCCCCCCCACCACCACTCCCTCCTTTACCCTTACTCCTTCCTCCACCTTTACTCTTTCCTCCATTCTTACTCCTTCCTCCACCCTTACCCCTTCCTCCCCCCCTCCCCAACTCCTTACTCCCCATGGAGTCCTTCCCTCCTCCGAACTCCCTCTTCCTTCTGGACTCCTTTCCCCCTCTGAACTTCTTCTTCCCCCTGGACTCCTTCCTTCCTTCAAACTCCTTCCCCCCAACCCCCCCGAACTCCTTCCCTTACCCCCTCCACCACTCTTACACCTACCTCATCAGTCGCCACATTGACCCCCATTACACTCTCCTCCCCCACTGTACTCCATCCCTCCCTCCTAGCCTCACCACCCACACACACCCCCCCAACACCATCATTCCACCCCTCCCAATCTCGCCCCCTCCCCCGGTACACCTTCCTCGCCCCCCTCCCCCGGTACACTTTCCTCTCCCACTCACAGCTGGACGTTCCTCTCCCACACCCCTGGTACACCTTCCTCACCCCCTTCCCCTGGTACACCTTCCTCACCCCTCCCCCTGGTACACCTTCCTCTCCCACTCATAGCTGGACATTCCTCTCCCACAGCCCTGGTACACCTTCCTCTCCCACTCACAGCTGGACGTTCCTCTCCACCCCTTCAGCAATTACCCATTGCAGACCATGGCCAGGTGCCTCAAAGCAGACCCCAGACATCAACGGTGACCTTCCACCTTCCATGAGCTGTTTCGGGAGGAGTCATGTCCTTATGAATCCACCCAGCAGGTTAGGCATGTGTTCCCCCAGGGTCTGGTAGCTGTAGGGCTCCAGCATCTTCTGCTCCTCAGATGTTCATGAGGTGAGCAAGACCCTCATGATAAATCCCAACTTCTGCATGTTACACTTGTCACTATGTGTTCTGGGCTGGCTTATTTTCCTGTCAACGTGAGCAGTAAATTTGACATGGGGATGACTCTGGCGAGCAGGGCTTATAAATAGATGCAAATGTATGAAAATGATGTTCCAGATGTGTGGTGGTGGGAACAGGTGGAGTGGATGATCTCAAACTAGTTTCACAACGGCACGAAACCAATTTTTGGCCTTCCCACCATATTGTCCACTTACGCCCGCCATGACACCTGATGCCAATGACGACAGAAAATTTTGGCCTGTGACTCATGAAACACGATTCAGTTACTGAGTACATTCAAGGAAAGTACCAGGATGCAATGTCAAGAATACCAGTGGAAGGAATCAAGCTGGATGATGTAAATTTTATTAAATTTTATTTTACTGAACACATACCAGCCACTGAGAAGAGATTACAAGAGATTGAGCAAGCACAATAGCAGAATGATGAGTCTATCAAAATGAAAGAGTATTGCCAGAATGGATGGCCGGACTAAACTACTAACAACCCAGTACTTAGCCAATCTTTCAAACAGAGAAAACATCTCACAATCATCGATGAGTTCTCAGTTTTTAATGACAAACTAGTCATCCCTAAAACACTTAGGCTCAACATTCTCTAAAAAATCCATCACAGTCACTTGGGATTAGCAAAATACAGAGCTCTGCAGTCAGTCTGGTGGCCAAGCATCAGTCACTCCATTGAAGAGTTAATCATGAATTGCCTTACATGTGCAGTGAATAGCCAACAGCAGAGTGAACCACTGACACCCTCCACTTTTCCTTCAAGGCCATGACAGCACCTGGGAATGGATTGATTTGAGTTCAAAGGCAAAGTTTTCATGATCGTCACTGATTACTACTGCAGATGGTTTGGACTGAGTAAGCTGCACAGCACCACGGTGGAGGTAGTCATTACATCACCAGGAAGAAACTTTGCAACACATGGCATCCTGGACATTGTGGTGTCGGACAACAAACCTCAGTTTGTTAACGAGCTGTTCCATAACTTTGCATTGGAATACGGTTTCATGCATGTGACTAGCTCACCTAGATATCCTCAAGCAAACGGAGAAACAGTAAGAAGAGCTTGAACAATCAAGTAATTGATGAAAAGGAACAAAGATGTTAACCTGGCCCTTCTTAACTACAGAACCTCACTGCTAAAAAATGGGCTCTCACCATCAGAAATGCTGCTGGGAAGATGGCTGAGAATATGACTTCCAGCTCAACAACAAACACTACAACCTCACATTACCCTCAATGATCATGAGAAAGTTAGGAAACGTGTGGAGCAACAAAGAGACAGTCAAGCTCATAATTTCAACTTCAAGCACAGGGCACAAGTCTTGGAAACGCTACAGCCCAGGGACAGTGTGGATACGAGATCAACAGAAAGAAGGCATTGCGATAGAAAGAGCTCCACAGCCGAGATCTTATAGAATCGAGATGGGCCAGGGAAATATCAGAATGAACCGGAAAGTTTTGATCTCATTGGGAAGGGAACCAATGGAACCTTGGACATACTATTTAGATCCGGATGGAAACAGGGAACCAGAAACAAGGAAAAACTCTACAACCACCCAGGAGGAAGACAGTCCTCTCAAACACTGAGAGCATGCAGACTATCCTCAACCTCAAAACGAAATCAAGACCAGATCAGGGAGATTGGTCAAGGCAGCACAGAGAATAACCCTATGAAGTCTGAGACTTTGCGGAGGGATTTAGGAGGATGTATATAACTGGGATAAAGACTTGGGGGTTGATGTAGGAGGATGTATATATAGTTCAAGCATTCCTTATCCAAAACCCTCAGGGCTGATTGCATTTTGGAATTCAGATAATTTCAGTTGTTGGATATTATATATAAGCTTACGTTACGATAGCCTAAACCTAGGCTAGCTATAGGCTATAGTAAATAAAATGGTTGGAAAAGGAAGATGTATCATTGAATAATAAACACAGAGTGCTTGTAAAAGTTTCTTCTTGACATGTTCACCATAAAAATCACAAAGTAAACAGTGCAGACAAATAAAATATAAGCAAAAACCTGAGAATGCTGGAAATATGAAATAAAAACAGAAAATGCTGAAAAATCTCAGCAGGTCTGACAGTATCTGTGGAGAGAGAAACAGAGTTAACACTTTGAGTCCGTATGACTCTGTTTCAGAGCTCTGACTCGAAATGTTAACACTGTCTCTCTCTCCACAAATAATGTTTGTACAGACAAATTACGGGGCTTCCTGCGCTAAAGGTCTATGAGGTTCAAAAAGAGTGCGGTTTTTGGATGTGTTTGGATTTACGAATAAAGGATACTCGACCTGTAGTTGGGACAAAGACTTGTGGGGGGGAGATGTAGTGTAAAGGGTTAACATCAAGAGCACCCGATACTGATGAATATCACATGTCTAAGAGACTTCAACCTGGAAGGAAGTAATAGTACAATCTTGTGTAGAGCACTGAGATGTACATAGATCTAGAGTGGTTTTTATGAATAACAGTCTAGAGGAGCATTCTTAGGGTAACAGGCAAACCCTAAAGAAACCCCATCTGGAAACCAAACTCAAGATGAAACAACTGCAGTCTGCGTGGTAAGCTTGCTGCTCCAAAGCTGTTCGGTAGGTAGTCCTCTTGTCCCAGGGAGATGAAGGAACAACTGATACATGTTCAAGTCAGAATATTGTGTAACTCAACCAACTGTCTGATAGATTGTGTGAATCTCTGTCTCTGCAGGATTTTCCAGATGGAACGTTTTCCTGCCTCACCACCTGAAGGATTGGCAGGGTATGTATTCCTGCTGATACCGGCTGCACTGCAGCCGTTTTAACACTTGGCGGGGCGTTAAATGGATCACCGTGAGCGTTTTGCTCTCATCTAGGAGGAAGTCCTGCCTTAGAGAGGTGCTGACCAGATGGCTGGAATCTCTGTAGTCCCAACAGCGCCAGGTTTGAGCGCTGGCCACTGCTGGGACTAGACCCAGTCCCCGAATAAAAAGAGCGTATGGAGGCCGGACTGAAGGTAAGTCCTGCGTATTGGCTGTGCCTGGCGAGGGGGCTGAGGAGGTTGGGGGTGGGGGTCTGTGTTTGAAAGGCTGGGAGGGGAGTGTTAAAGGAGGGTATGACATTGCGGGGGGAGAGGTCAGGTGTTACCTCCAATGGGTACAGGGAGCTCCAGTACATTGCCTGACATCAGCCCATGTAGCTAAAGCTACCCCGTCAGTATGGACCTCTCCCTGCCATGGGTAAAATAGAGGAATGAGGCAATTAGGAGGCCAATAATAGGCATTTGGTGGGGTGCAGTCTAACACCTCCACCTTGGCCCCGTAAAATGGGAGGCAGGTCAGGTGCTGGTGGGTAAGCGGCGGTCAGGCTACAACTATTTCAAAAAACCCCCAGCCTTCAAATCCAGTAGTGAAGGAACTATAAAATTCCAGTCTCTGACTTTCTTGTATGTAACCAGGTTGGATTTTTGCAGCAAGCAAAATTTAAGAGACAAGCCAGTCCTCCTCAGTAGGCCAGGTGACTGCAAGTAATTACCTCAACTAACAAAAGATGGGATGGCCCCACTGTAGCATTTCTGGCCACACAGAATGCATGTGGGTTTAATTTGAAGGAAATCCAGTTTAAAATGACCAGCAGAGAAAGGGCCACACTCAGAAATATTTTTTTAAATGCCTTCCTATGATAAGAAATGTTATAAAACCCACCATTCATGGAATCATAGAATGGTTACAGGACAGAAGGAGGCCATTTGGCCCATCATGCCCATGCCAGCTCTCTGCAGGAGCAACTCAGCTCATCCCACATCCCCGCTCTTTCCCCATTGGCCCTGCAATTATTTTCCCTTCAGGTGCTTATCCAATTCCCTTTTGAAAGCCACAATCGACTCTGCCTCCACCACACTCTCAGGCAGTGCATTCCAGATTCATCACAGTAACGTCTTGATAATAACAGTACCAATTACTATATTATAATAAGCAAATGCAGCAAGCTACGTGTCACAAATTAAACTTTGCAAATGAACATTAGCGTGTTTTATTTTTTAGCCTTGTATCGTCTATTATTCGGAGACATTATTAATAATATTTATTTTGCCTCAGAGTAAACCTGAAAACAAAAGGGTTATAAATAGTAGAAATTCAGGGAGGACTTTTTCCATAGGTCAAAGTGCAGAGATTCTTGCTAACCCATGAACAAAAAAATCAGTTTAATTTTTATTACATTTCGGTCCTATGTTATTAATTGTTTTTAACCCTAAACAGAAAAACAGAAATAGTTGGATATACTTTCAGGAAAATTGAGCATGAGGATTGAATGGGGGAGGTTGTCATCACGTTGGGTAGTTTGCAGCTTAATAACATTCCTGGACAGTCAAGGAATTTACACAAAGGGTAAAGACATGTGGATTAAATTACAGTGTTGGTCATTGAAACAGACTATCTAATGGGTTCAAGAGGCCACACTGTGAAGACTCATGATCATAAATCCCACAATTTTATTAAAAACATTAAGATTCGCTTGAGAATTACTTTGTTTTTAACTTCTTGCATGGGCTGCAAGCTTTTACGAAAACAAATGATGGGGGCTCACAAATACTGGCAGTGGCGTAGGCATTTTTGTGGACAGTGCAGGCGTTAGTCGATGCAGTGATGAAATGGAGTTGAGTCTGATCGAAAAGGGACAGTCAGGAAGTGTGCTGATCTGTGACTGCACTTTACGAAAGAAGATAGCCTGCGTTCTGTTACTTTCAGAAAACAACAGCTCAAACCAAGTTACAGTCAAAGTCCTTTTCTCACAAGTTACGGTTCAGACATTTAGCAAATGATCCAATTCCCCCTAAAATTGAGATTTTTCAGTAAGCCTTTTCTATTGAAAGTGGACAAGGTGTTAGGTGTTGGCTTTCCAATGCCAACACTGACATTACTACCCAATCGAGAAAGGTAAGCCTTAGGAGATGCGAGAGCAGCATTCTCTCTGCAGGCTTCGGGGCCACATTGTCAGGCTCAAGTGGGGGTCAGAAGCCACACCATATAGTGAACAGTCACTCAACTCTGATGTTCCCCAAATTGGTCGAGAAATGACCAGAGGGTGGGCTTTGCATCCAATTAAGGACAGTGGGATCCCAAGGTTAGAGGGCCAAACAAGGCCCTCCAACATTGAAGGAATAGAAGCTTGCCTTTCGAGGAAAGTGGAGGAGTGAGTGCCCCAAGGAGGCATCCTCTCTCCAAGTTTCTAAATTTTAAAATAAAAAACAATGGACTTGGGGTGGGGTGGGGGGGTGGGTGATGGTTTGGGGTGGGTGCAAAGGATAGGGGTGTGATGCAGCTGGGTTGAAGCAGGCAGGGAGGGCCTGTAAGTCTGCCTGGAGCGCTGGCCCCCGGGAGGTGCCACCAGGAGGCCATCTGCAGGCAGCTACACTGTCCTCCAATGCCTCTGGGGACCTGGGAAAATTCGAGTTAACCACCTACAGTAAGCCTTAATAGGCCCTTAACAAGGTAAACTGGCTCCCTGCCACCTGTCGGTGGATAGCCCTTCTACCGCACCCCCACCCCATCACACGCCTCCCCACAATGCCCCTCCTCAAAATATCTGAGATGCTGTCCCTGAAACAATAAACAACATATCCCAACTCCATGTTCCTTCTACCCTTCCTGAAAGGTTCTGCCAAAATGTATCAACATCCTGAGGGTTACCACTGACCAGAAACTGATCTGGATTAGCCATATAAATACTATGGCTACAAGAGCAGGTTAGAGGCAAGGAATCGTGCAATGAGTAACTCACCTCCTGACTCCCCAAAGCCTGTCCACAAGGGACAAGTCAGGAGTCTGATAGAATGCTTCCAATTGCCTGGATGAGTGCAGCTAGCCCACTTGATTGGCACCATATTCACAAACATTCACTCCCTCCACCACCGACGCACAGCAGCAGCAGTGTGTACCATCTACAAGATGCATTGCAGGAATTCACCAAAGCTCCTTAGACAGCACCTTCCAAATACATGACCACTACCATCTAGAAGGACAAGGGCAGTAGATGGGAACATCACCACCTGCAAGATCCCCTCCAAATCACTCACCATCCTGACTTGGAAATATATCCCCATTCCTTCACTGACGTTGGGTCAAAACCCTGAAACTCCCTCCCTAACAGCACTGTGGGTGCCACATGGACAGCAGTGGTTCAAGAGGCAGCTCACCACCATCTTTTCAAGGGCAACTAGGGATGGGCAATTAATGCTGGCCTAGCCAATGAAGCCAACAGCATGTGAATGAATAAAAAAAAGGTAACAACTCAATCATTGTGTAATGTTACCCATTTGCACCCAATTACCTTTGCTTGTGTCTGTATGCATTGTGCAATTTTTAAATTAACTACTATAATGTGTAAACCCTCTCAAATTCTGTTTTTTTTTATCTCCTTCTGGCAAATATTCACTCTCATGTTGTGAAGATGTTGACTTTCTTGTAGGAAAATGGTTCCACAGGCACCAGACACCTGCTGGTATCTTCCTTGAACAGCCATTGTTCAGGTTGGATTTAAAACAGATGCTACCATCAAGCTATGTGGTCACGGTGGATGGAGCACAGTCCTTTCCACAATGCACCCAATTCCAGCTGCAGGGACACTGGTGGCTTCCAAAGCCCTTTTTTCCTCTAGTCCCCCAACTGAGAAGCCCTGAAGTCAGTTCACGAAACCAAATCCAATGTGCTACTCATTGATATCAACAACAGAGGCATCGAGAATAGAAATTCAGTTTCCACCTAAAATCCATCTTGATGGGCAAGGCTAGGAACTAGCCAAGTGTGGAATCACTAGAGCAAATCAAATTCTACCATTCAGTGCCACAGGAGGTTGATGCATGAACCCACCAATCCATGCTGAGATTTGCCTATATATCAATTCAAAATTATGACTAGACTTTTCATTAAAGTTTGGTTTAAAATATTGTTGAGCTTTTTTTAAAAGCAATCCTGATGTCTTCTGAAACAACTTAATGAGATCAGTGAGATTTGCCTGAAGACATGGCATAGCAACGCATTGCTCTTAGTTAATAATCACAGAAAGGTTAGTAAACAATCGAAAGCTTGAGGCTGTTTCCACTGAATCCCAAACACAGTTGAGAAAATATTCCGCTTTTTTTTAACTAGTTTAGTTTTGCCAGCAGCTTTATTAAGACATAAACAAATAGCACTTTTTGGCAGCCTTTAGGAAATAACATTCACTGCAAAAATACAACTCCATATTTGCAGTTTTATAGCATTTCACAGCATTACCCATGAGTGTTCTGTACCTTGGGGCTTAGCAGGTAGTGATCAAGGAGACTAGTTAGAAGTTTGTTTGAACCTTCTTGAGCATGGGTGAGCTCGAGATCCTACAACACAAATGAGTTGAAATATAGCTGTAGAATTTTAGTAACTAATGTATTCCAGTGAAATTTCTTTCTCTGCAATTTTAACTTAAAGAACTTCAATAGCGTCTTATCAAAGTGCTTAACTTTTTGGATTAATTTTGAAACATTATATAGGCAAATGTGATAAGTGGCCAGTGGATCTATTTTCTGGGGTGTGGGTTAAGGCATACATTTTGGGCTAGGACACTGGGAGAAATCTCGACTCTTCTTCAAACAGTACCATGGCATCAGTTATAATGATATAAAGAAACCAATAGTGTATAGGGGATTGTGTAAACATGTTATTGATTCATTTATTTAGGCTAGGAACGTAAGAATGGATATAACGAGTAGAAAGCTGGAAGACAGCAGCAGCAGAGCTGTGTATGTATGTGCTCTGCTCAAAGGCAAAAGTGGAACTAAGACTGGACTACATGACACACTTAACTTCTAGTGATGCCATGCTGCTATGCCTTAAAGACATATTATAACCGGTTATACCCAACCTCTGCTGATAAAGGGCCTCAATTTAATACCTCATCTGAAACAGGGCACCTTTGACAATGTTCCTCCAGCAATAACACAAGTGTCAGCATAGGTGATACACTCAGATTCTGGAGTGGGACTTGAATCCAGGACTTTCTAAATTGGGCAAGAGTGCCATCAATGGAACAAAGCTGACAATAGTGGTATCAATCAAGTTAATTTAAATGATCTAATATCTTAATTAAAACAGTGAGGAGAGGAATTTCATACCAACATGTTAACAGTTACATTACTAATTTCTTACTGTGTTAAGTCAATCTCAATCTGAAGTACCTCAGCACTGTCCAGTAACACTATCTTCCTTGGAGCTGCAAAAGGGAGAGCCTTGCATTCTATTCCTCTTCCCCTAGTTATCTCCACTGCTCTTCGAAAGGCACTGTTGTCCATTTTAACTTTCGGCAATGGCAGAAAATGGGAGATCGATCACAAAAACAACAGAAAGGAAATTTGAGCAGGGTGCATAGCAGGCTGCCTATCCACTATTGCCTGGTTTCTGGCCAAACCACAGGCTAAAATCTACCCCATTGACTCTTGCTGGGGTACTGTCCCACAGGTTCCGCCCTCTACTTCTTAAATTATGCTGGCTGCTTTCCTGTGTGAGGTTGAGGTTAACTCAACATGGACCAGGAATCAAATCACAATCTGCTTTGAGTTATTCTCTCTATAACATGTGAATCACTGGAACCCTCTTATACCTCTTCTGCACTAGATAGCATATATCACTCCCAGTAACTCCTCAATTGTGTATATTTGACTCTATGTTGCAGTCTGCTCTCAATTAGGTCTAGGTTTTTGAATTACAATTGAATTCTAATTTTAGAAAGAAATAACTTGTATTTGAAAATATGTTTCATGTCCTGAGGACATCCCAAAGCCTTTAACATAAATTTACATAAAATTTACAGTTCAGAGACAGGCCTGTGTGGCCCTGGTCTAACCCTATGTTTATCCTCCCACCCTACTTCATCTAACCTTATCTGCATAGCCTTCTGTTCTTTTGCCCCTCCTGCACTTAGCTAGCTTCCCTTAAAGGTAGTTAATGTCAAAAGCTTCAACCATTCCATATGGCAGAAAGTACCACATTTACAGCCAATGAAGTACTTTTGAAGTGTAAATACTGCGCCTACAAGAGCAGGTCAGAGGCTGGGTCTTCTGTGGCGAGTAATTCACTTCCTGATTCCTCAAAGCATGAGCCAGGAGTGTGATGGAGTACTTCCCACTTGCCTGGATGAGTGCAACTCAAGAAGCTTGACACCATCCAGGACAAAGCAACCTGCTTGATTGGCACCCAGTTCAACACCATCAACATTCACTCCTTCCACCACCAACACACTGGGGCAGCAGTGCATCTATAAAATACACTGCAGCAACTCACTAAGGCTCTTTTGACAGCACCATCCAAACCCGTAACCTCTATCACCTAGAAGGACAAGGGCAGCAGACGCTTGGGAACACCACCATCTGCAAGATCCCCTCCAAGCCACACACCACCCTGACTTGGAACCATGTTGCCTTTTCTTCACTGTTGCTGGGTCAAAATCCTGACACTGTCTTCCTAACAGCACTCCCTACATCACATGGATAGCAGCAGTTAAGAAGGCAGTTCACTACCACTTTCTCAAGCGCAAACAGGGGTGGGCAATGAATGCTAGCCTAGCCAGTGAGCCCACACCCCATGAAAGAATTAAAAAAAAGTAATTGTTGTAATGTAGAAAATGAGGTGACCAATATGCACACATCAAGCTCCCACAAGCAGAAGTGTGATAATGACCAAACGATCTGTACATAGGTTTGGTTGATGGATAGTCAGAGTTAAAACAGGTCGCTGATCCAGTATTGCCTGTTTTACACTATTGCCAAAAGTTAAAATTGCCACGTATTTTAAGTACTTACATTTAAAAATACTTCCCACGACTTCAAGATATCTCAAAGCACTTTACAGCTGATGAAGTACTTTTGAAATACCGTCAATGTGGTAATGTAAGAAAACAGGCTGTCAATCTGCACACAGCAAGGTATGAAATAAAGAGGGATGAATTAAAAGACTATTTAAACTGTTTTAGTGATGCATGTGGACCGAAACAAAAGAACTCCAGGCTTTCAGGTTGCAGAAAATTACTTTCCCCAATCATGATTTCACAGAAAGGGGATCTTTGGGTGATTTGAAGAGTGTCACAAAACTTCCAGTCTACCTTCAAGTGCACAGTTCACCCCCTTTTTTTTAACTGAGAAGCCTAAATGAAGACCGAGCCCCCAGCAAAACTATGTTTTTAACTTTGTTGAGGAAGATAGCTGAAAAATGTTATATCAAACAAAAAGAAACACACATTAATCAAGCAACTATTGAACTGAATCATTGAACAGAAACTGCTTCTTTTGCAAAAGGTAGGAAGGAGCATGTTGCAGGATTCAAGTCGTTTTATTAATTTTGGAATGTAGAGCTGATGAACTTGGGGGTTTTGAATCTTTTTATTTAACAATTCTGTTCAGCTTGAAGATGTTTATGCATTAGGGTTTTATTGAATTTCTTCCCCAAAAACATCAGGAGACCTAATTAAAGATGTGTTTATATAGTCACTACCCCTCCCCTCCTCACCCAGCATCCCACAGCCCTTCTCTAGGGGGCAAGGAGAACACTGTGCAAGAATACAACTTAAGAGAGAGAGGAACCAAAACATACTGGAGCAGTAATGAAGGATTGGAGTGTTCAGATTGGGGTGTAATGCTGGGAAACACTGTCAGGATAAGGCTGTGAGGATTTGGAAATTAGGACAAGGATGCTTAAGGGGGATCCTGTGAATCGTGGCAAGAATGCAAATCATGGATATGTGAGACTGTGTTGGGGATGTCTTGCTCTTTAGAGGTCTGAGTTGGTGAATGATAGAGGAAGAAAGGAAAACATTGGAAGAATCGATGAAGGTTTTCATCTGGGTTTTCGTAACAGAGGGGAGAGGAGTAGAGTACAGAAGGACATTGTTCTGGAGATGGAAAATTGTGGTGCTTAAGACTCAGCAAATGTGGGATAAACCATTTAGAAAATTTTAAATAGAAGGGCTACTTAATTAAAAATGAGACAAATGCAGAATACATTTTGTAGCAGATCACACAAAGCTGTTATTTGTATATATAATTGAGTATAATTGTATATATAATTGAGTATATATAAAAAGTCAAGTGTAGCAATATACTTGACTGAATTGTTTTGGTGCCTTAACTAGTTTATTAGATTATGTGTTGGTTGACAATGATTCATTTGCAATTTTATCATGAAGTTAGGGAACTGGTTTCTGAAATTATTGGAGAAACCATCCCTTTTTGCAAGGTCAATGGTCAGAATTTTCCCATCCCAGTGGGGCAGATTCAGCTGTGAGTAGAGTGGGAAAATCCTGAAAACTGACATTGGGGTGGGAATGCTGAAGTGGACCAGCCCTCTTTGGGATTCTCCTCCGGTAGCATTGAAGGAGAGTGGGTGCCCCCTTGGCTCTGCCAGGTTAGTAATTGAGAAGTGGTTGCAATTTTTAAGAAGTGAATTATGTGCTATTTCAACCCTGAATCCTGGATTTCAGGGAGTGCTGAGGTACCCTGTTTCCTGACCTGTCAGCCAATCGCCAGGATCACAGAGGTGAACTCACAGCGTCAAGAGCTTCTTCAGAGAAACTGAGAAAGTAGAGGAATTGCACTGAAGATTTCCAGCATGGCCAGATGAGAGATTCTGTTCGAAGCACTTCTTCTCTCAGAGTTCAGTCATTGCTTGACAGGCAATTGCCAACTCCTTGGACTGCAATTCACCTGCCTAGTGCTTCACTCGCCTTCAGGTGCACTTCCCTGTGGCTAGCCTTCACCATGAGAGCAACTTCCACAGCTCCACCTTCCACCTCTGCTGAAGGACAAGAGGTGAAGCAACAACAGCACCACCATCACTACCAGCAGCAGGAGCAACAGCAGCGGTGCCACCAATTGCCTCCTCCTCAGCCATATGCCTGCCCACCACAGGGCAGAGGGGATGGACACCGAGATCCAGCTGGAAGAGATTGAGGCCCCAATACAGGGTCTATAGACAGAGGATTAGCTCTCTTGGCATGTCTGAGCACCAATGCCTCAGGAGGATCAGACTCCCATGACTAGTCACTGCTGACATCAGCAGCCTCCCTGGAACAAGGCCTCCTTCCCAGTGGAGTAGGTGGGAACACTTTGCCAATGGCTGACAAGGTGCCTATCACTGGAGGGCTACCCTGCAACTGCCACCACCCCCAGGTCTTTGCCTCCTGCCAGGTAGTGTGCCCTCTTTTCCTGCGAGGACAGATAGCAGAGAGGTGTGAGTGATCATAATGGCTTGTGTGGAAAGGAGGGAAGGATGGTGACTCATTGGTGTGAGACAGCATTGGAATGAGGGTGAATGTGAGGATTGGCTGTTCGGAGGGGGATGTGAGGTGCCTGCAGAGAGAGGAATGAGTAGAGCTACAAGGTGTGTTGGCGTGAGGAGTGCAGCGCAGGAGAATGCTGGGGAAGTCAGAGTGTGGGACTTGGCATTTGAATGTGTAATACCACCCATCTTTCCTGGTGTCCTGAGCTCCTGGGTGCTCTTGGTGCAACCTTGTTGGAAGAATCGCGCTGCTGACTACCTTGGCCACTTCTATCCACCCTGGCTTATTTGGAGAGCATTCCCCCATCCTCCTGTCCTTGTGAAAGATTTTCTCATTGCAGATTCTCCAGCAGGAACTCCAGGTAAGAGTGAGAGATCTTATGGAGGCAGTCTACGTGGTCAGTTCATCATTCTTGTTGTTGCTGCAGCATCAAAGATCCAAGTGCTGGTGAGCTTTCCTGACCCATACTGTGGCCCCTTTAAAGAAAAATCCTTCACAGAATGAATGGGTCATTCAGGTCACCCTTTCTAATTGGCCAGGAGCCCTGGAGGTGGGATGATAATTGATTTGCTGTGGTACAGAACAACTGCCGAGCACACAATTCAGACAGTTGGGTTCTTGATCCAAAATGGCTTTGTCCTTCCTGCAGGGACTATGATGATAAGATTCTGCCCAATGTGTCCATGCCTTTATTTGGTATCCATGCATTAATTTGTAAATCCATTACATTGGCAAGGAACTAAAGGAACAGCATTACTCTCAGGCCTAATCTTTCTCAACTGGATCCAGGTATAACTAAATAATGGTATTAAGCACAACAAGCTGATCAAACATCATCAATTACATAGAGGGATCTGTGATCCTTTTTCATCTTTATTTCAGATTTCATGTCCCATTTTTGGTATTGCTAAGATTTTTTTGAATTACAGTTGTGGTTGCCACTTG
Source organism: Carcharodon carcharias (assembly GCF_017639515.1). Lineage (NCBI taxonomy): Eukaryota > Metazoa > Chordata > Chondrichthyes > Lamniformes > Lamnidae > Carcharodon > Carcharodon carcharias. The sequence goes on along the minus strand of NC_054479.1, from coordinate 48,841,179 downwards.
GGATTCGTTGATTATAATATTCCTCCCTTTTATTTTGGGTTGTACAATCTGAAATTAATTTTGACTGTTGCTGTGGAGCTATTGCAGTTTCCACTGTGGAGCAGCCCATTTGGCCAATTGTGCCTCAGTGCAGCCAGTTACATATTGGACTTATCTATCCTAATCCCAATTCCTTGCCCTTCCCTTTGATATTTTTCCCAGTGTTTGCCTAATTCCTTCTTAAATATCATGACTGACTCAGTTTTTGCAGGCAGGCATTTCATATTCTAAACTACATTTGTGTGTGGAAATGCCTTCCAGCCTCCTCTTGTATGCTTCCAGTACTAATGCTAAGTTTGCCCTTTTTGCTAATGATTAGGAGGGGTCAGAGTAATATTCACTACTTATCTTCACAAATCCTTTAAAAGAATGTGAACACTTTGGGGGGATTTTTTTACCTCTCAAGGAGGGTGTGGGAGGAGGTGGGATGCTATAAAAATAAAAAAGGAAAACCTGACTCCACCCCACTCACTTCCAGTTTTAAAAGAGGTGGGGGAGGGGGTGGGGTTGTTGTGTTGTGGCGGGCTGGTGGGGAGGAACCAAACTGCTCTCAAGAGGTGGGTCAGTCACTAAAACATTTTAAGAATGTTGCATGCCTCCATTTAAAATCAAGTTTTATTCTTAATATGTGTAGGCTGGATCCATGGGCTAAGTGCTTTTATTGCACTGCTTGTAGGCCAAGAACGCAAGAACAATCATGGCATTTAGATTAAATCATAAAACATCTGTGAAGAAAGTAATAAAGATGCATTCCATCGCTGTCACAGTTCCAAAAATATACAAATTATCAATGCCTTCGAAACATAGTCATAAACTGATTTAATGAAGACAATAGACGTACAAATGTATTTTTATGAATTCCCATTTTGTTTTTAAAAAGAATGTCAAATCAAAGGTTTATCCAGGATTTCCATGAATAAAAGAATCTGTCCTGGTGGCAGAGGGAGGGTAAGGCAGAAGTGTCCATTTGTGAACAGTATAGCTTTTTTGGTGTTAAACTAGCTGGTCCTTGTGAGGTTCTGGAGGTGGCTGGTTGAATCTTGCATTACTGGATGACCTAGACTAAACAATAGTCAACATAAGCAGGTTCAGATCGCATACTGATGCAGAATGCTATCTTACATCAAGCACAGAAGGCACCTCTTCCTCCTCCTCAGAAAGTTTAGTAGCAACACCTGGAGAATTTGGGGGTTTGTCAGCAATGTTTCCATTTTCTTCTTGGCAGCAATGTTCTGATTCCCAATCCTGCAGAACATCTTCAAGGTTGAAATGATGATGATAATTCACAGGAAAGTTTTTCTCTTGCACCCTCTGCCTTTTTGATATTTACATTCTGAAATAACTTGAAAATCCAGCCATATTTTCTTATTCCTTGCACAGCTTGTAGTTGCTCTACAGTGGTCCAATGAACGTTAATTTTCTGATTTTCCTCAGATCGCTTGAATATATCCCTATCCCACCATCTAATTTTTGTTTGAGAGCACCAGGAACTTCCTCCCCCATCAACTCCACCACGGAGTCCATCACCAAACTCACCACAACGGGACTTCAGAACATTCTTGTGAAGCATCCTTGGGTATTTTTCGAAATAAAAAGCACTATATAAATCCTAATTGTTGTTGGTGGATTAAAATTAGTAGATTTGGCCAGGAACGAGTTCCAACAGCTTGACGCACCAAAGGGAAAATTCCTGCCAAGTTCATTATTTTGAATGCATTAGAGTAATGGATTTCTGTAAGTACTTATTATGTTCAGTAGTTGCTGAGCCAAACAGCCACAGATTTTATAGTTATTTTGGGAAGTATATCAATAGTCAATGTAATTGTGGAGACCTCTGTGTCACTTAATCTATGTATCTCTTTTTTACCTTCCTTCCAGAACCTTCTGGTTTTAGAACACAAGCCTGCGGCCACTAAATTGCTGCATTGTGATGCATCTCACCTTTTTTATCTTTGTGTCCCCCATTATGATACATGGCCTTTTGCTTAGGTTTCTCAATAATCATACCAGTGTTAATAAGTAGGTAGAAACCAAGGTGTTACAAAGTGCCTTTCTTATAATGATCACAGATTGGTGCAATCTCTACTAGCAGTCTAGCTGTTCATCTGTTGAGAGCCCAGCTGCCCTTCAAATGTCAGCTTTCCCTCCTGAATCCCATTCTGCACTCTAACTGCCGTCTGGCTTTTTACAGTTCTCAGTTAGAGATCTGAGTCAAGTCAATCACTGAATTGCAAAAGGCTGTCTCTCTGATCTGCTGGAGCATTATTCTTCGTGAAGCTCAGAACCACAGGGACCCACCTCCAGAGAACCAGAATCCAGTCCAGTAACGACTGTTAAAGGTTATACACAAAAAAGAATGCACCTCTGCTGGTCTCTGCGCAGGAGCCGGATACAAGCCCTTTTCAGGAAACTATGTCCGATGAATCAGTGTTCAACTCAGATGGACTCTGCGAAGGGAATTAAAATGCCACCTTCTGCGTTAGAATGCTCTCTTGTAGTAATGAAACCACACCTGCCTTATTTTGACATTGTCTGGGATTGTAAGTGATTGTCAGATCTGCGCCTGGACACCTGACACCTGAAACAAAGTAGTTGCAACAAGGATGGTAGTGTTTGTTGCCAAGTAACCAACTACTAACCCAGTAATTCTGCAGCATGAACAGCTCTCTCTTTAATAACAAGCAAAATTGGAGTCAATGGGAACCAGGGGGAAAACTTTCCACTGATTGGAATCATACCTAGCACAAAGGAAGACGGTTGTGGTTGTTAGAGGTCAATCATCTCTGCTCCAGGACATCACTGCAGGAGTTCCTTAGGGTAGTGTCCTAGGCCCAAAAATCTTCAGTTGCTTCATCAATGACCTTCCCTCCATCATGTCAGAAGTGGGGATGTTTGCTGATGATTGCACAACGTTCAGCACCATTCGCAACTCATCAGATACTGAAGCAGTCCGTGTCCATATACAATAAAAGCTGGACAGTATTCAGACTTGGGCTGATAAGTGGCAAGTAACATTCGCACCACACAAGTGCTGGGCAATGACCATCTCCAACAAAAGGGAATCTAACCATTACCCCTTGACATTCAATGGCATTACCATCACTGAACTCCCCCAATATCAACATCCTGGGGGTTACCACTGACCAGAAACTGAACAGGACTAGCCATATAAATACTGTGGCTACTAGAATATATCAAAGGTTGAGAATCCTGCACAGACTAACTTATGTCATGACTTCCCAAAGCCTGTCTACTATTTACAATGCATAAGCCAGGAGTGCGATGGAATACTCTCCACTAGCCTGGATAAGTACTGCTCCAACAACACTCAAGAAGTTCAGCAACATCCAGGACAAAGCAGCCCACTTGATTGGCACCCCACCCATCACCTTAAACATTGAATCCCTCCACCACCAACGCCCTATGGCATCAGTGTGTACCTTCTACAACATGCAGCAACTCACCAAGGCTCCTTTGACAGCACCTTCCAAACCCATGATCTGTACCGCCTTGAAGAACAAAGGCAGCAGATAAATGAGGACACCATCACTTGCAAGTTCCTCGCCAAGTCACTCACCAACCTGACTTGGAAATATATTGCCGTTCCTTCAAAATCCTGGAACTCCCTCCCTAGCAGCACTGTGGGTGTACCTACACCGCATGGACTGCAGTTGTTCAAGAAGGCAGCTCACCACTGCCTTCTCAAGGGCAATTAACGATGGGCAATAAATACTGGCCTAGCCAGTGATGCCCACATCCCGTGAACAAATAAAGAAATACAGAATACAACCAAACTGCAATTCCTCATTTCAGTCAAGTCCTAATGCAATTCATTTTTATGCAGTTTAAACCAAGACCAGACAGCTGAATGAAAGTATCTACCCTTTGCTTCTTGCGTGAAAAGTGTGAAAGAAAGAAAGAATTTGCATTTACATTGCTCCATTCAGGATGCCAGCAGGTCCCAGTGTGCTTTACCACCAATGAAGCATCTTTTGAACTGTAGCTACTGCTGTACTGTAGGAAACACAGCAGCCCTTAATTTGCATACATCAAGGTTCTACAAACAGCAATACAACAGTGATCAGATAGTCTGTTTTTAATGATGTTGTTTGAGGGATAAATTTTGGGAGAAAGGAAGGGTGAACAGCTTCAACTCTGTTCTGAGTGCAGAAGAGCCTACCAATCAGTCTGCCCACAATTAGGCACTGGGTGGCAAACCCAAACATCATTTAGGAGGTGTTTTCCTGACATGGGGATAAAGCACATTATTGTAGTGCAGAAGTTATTGGGGGTGAAATGCACCTTGCACAGGAAAGGTGTAATATTACCTACAGTGCCTCATTGACTTCCTGCCCAATTCAACCTCAGTGTGTTTTATCTTGCATTTGACCTGGAAATGATCAATGTTGTTTGGTTGCCAAAGGTGAAAAAAAAAAATTGGTAAAAGTAAACAAATCTCCACAAGGATTGGATGTACTCCTAAGTTTGTGAGAATCCATTTTTTTAGCACTCCATGGGGGGAGCATTTAAAACAAGGATTAGATTCCTTGAATATGTCAATGCCTGATGAAGGAACCATCAGTGAAATTATGTCAAGTCCCATGGCTGCCAATGAAATGTTAGTTCACAACAGTTTAAAAAAGAAATGTGCACCCTTGACTCCACAGATGTCCCGAATGGCAAATCCCATGTATGTGACTCCATCTGCTGGGACTTACTAGAGGGCTATTGCCAAGTGAGGCACATGACCTTCGCTTGAATCTTTCTTCAGTTGAGTTCTCTGTGGAGGTATAACCAGTGCCAAAATGGCCAAAAGCTGTTCAATTTTAAGACCCCAGAAAAAATTGTTACAGACAGGAGGGGGATTAATTTAAAACAGCCCTGATTTCTCCTCTCACCATCTGTCCGTAAACAGAAAGGTGTTTTGACCTTTGATTTTCCCCTTTATGAGTGGTGGTGTTTTCCCCAGCCCTTCAGTTTTTGGTGTGATCCAATCCTCTATTAATAACCCCACAGCAATCTCAAGATAGGGTAAAATCAGAGTGTTAGTTTATTTTACACACATCCAAAAATGCAGGAGGGGGATTTGCAACGTAGCCCTTGGCATATTCACACAATAAAAGAGGGGTAATGAAAAGAAAGAAATACAGGGTAAATACCACAGACAAAATAAAAATGATTGTTTCACGTGAGTCCACTGTCCAGAATCAAAAGTCCAATGGCATATTCCTTCAGAGAGGTTAGCCAGCTGAAACTGATGCGGGGTGATCCACTGGGCGGGATTTTCCACACCTGCCCACCACCATGATCTTCCAATCCCTCTGCAAGTCAATGGGCTTCTGGCCGGGGCGCCGTCCTTGCCTGCGGAGGGTCCCGCCCATGATGGGGCTGGAAAATCCCAGTCACTTTTCCAGTAGCACTCACTTCCAAAATGGGAGAAGCCCATAGAGAGGAATTGGTTTTTCAGTAGGCACTAGTACAGAAGTTCAGATGTTCCAGTAGAAAAGAGCATAGATGAGGGCCAGGCAATTTAAACCTGGACAGATCTCTGCTTTGTTGATAGAAGATGGCAGGCTGCCTGGATTCAGCTCCACAAGGCAATTTTATAGGTTCTAACAACTTGAGGGTGGAGGATGGGGGTGTTGTTCACGTGACACAACTCCCGCTTCTCCACCTTGGTTTGGATAAAGGATGTATTCCTGGTCAGAATTCTTGAGATGGTTAATGTTGCATCCATTAATGAGTTTCAGGGGTTTCAGGGCCCCCTTTGCGCTTGCAGATGTATCGTCTCCATTGGCCAGGGCTCTGCCTTAGAAATGTAAAGGGTCTTTGCGCATTTCCTTGGAATTTGATTTCTGCAGTCACTGGGAGCATTAGCACCTCTTTAAAGATAACAAGATCCTTGCTGTTTTCTGAAGGCTAGAAATTCCTTTTGTGTGTCCCATAGCTAGTCAAGCTTCAGTCAGTGTAAAGCCTTTGTCCATTTAAAAAATTATAATTTTAAAATGTAGGCAGGATGATATTGACATACATATATATTTTCCTTGATTCTTCTGGACATGACACAAGATAGGGTAATACATGAGCAATTGGACATGCAACTCAGTGGTTCAATTAACCTTACTGTTTATATATTTGAGCATAATGAGCCAATCAAAGAGTTAAAGGAAGACTGGTACATTTGGCACCTATGAACTATGCTCTTTAATGCAAGAGCAATTTTTTGGCTCTCGTTGCTGTAATTGTAGGCATGGGATTTGGTAGCTGCAATAATCTACTTGGTAGACCCGCTTGGGCCTGCAGAACAGGAAATCCCATTCCCTCTTAACCTTTGCCCTCTCTGGGTGAGAGGTAATTTCAGTTTTGGTGGCTGGATGCTTCTCCAATATTTTTAGTGAAATTGCTGCCTCGCAAGACAAATGTTAATAAAAATGCAGTGTCTTTCATTATCTTTTCAATTTGATTGGATGTGCACAAATACAAGCAATTACCTACTGTGAATGACAATGGATCTTTTCTATGTATGCTATTCATAATAAAATTGTAAAAGTGCTCCTTGTACTGCATTTTGTTGTTTCAACGCAATTAATGAACAGGAGAAATCCTCCTCTACTGAGCATGCTGCTGCTTTAAAAGCACAAGGAATAAGATTAAATGTGTTTTCCAGATACCAAGGGTCCAGTCTTGCCTCAGTCAGAAGGTCACACTCCAGAGGCTTGAGCACATCATCTACCATCAACTCTAGTGCAGTACCAAAGGAGTGCTACACTGACAAATGTGCCATCACAGAGCAAAGGTCCCATCTGCCCTCTCAGGTAGCTGTAAAAGATAACATGCCACCATTTTGAAGAAGAGCTGTTCTCCCTGCTCAAGATTTATCCCTCAATCTCTGTCACTAAAGCAGATTATGCGGTCATTTATTTCACTGTTGTTTGTGGGAACTTGCTGTGCACAAATTGGCTGTTGTGTTTATACATTACAATAGTGAATGTACTTCAAAAGTACTACGTAAAGCACTGTGGGCCATCCTGAAGTTGGGCAAGACGTTATATCAATGCAAGTCTTTTTTTCACTTATTTATTCGCCTACAATTGAGGCTTCAAAACTATTTATAGATTGAAGAACTGTTTAGCTGGCTTTCTCGGTTAATTAAAATCTAACTGATTGCATGCATAGTGTTGTTTATATATTCTGCATGCAATGTCATTTCTTTCCTCGGAGGTGACTGAACTGTTGCTCTGAAGCTCAAGCCACACTGAAATGCTAAATCATTCAAAGCAAGCACAAGCCAAATATATGATGCACATCAACCCACGCACTCAGCCTTTGTTCAGGATGACATTCAGTTGTTTGGATTCCAAAGCAGGTCAGTCAGAGCTGTAGTTAATCCATCAGAGAGAAGCAATAGCAGGTCTCGGGTGGAGGCAAATGATTCTGGTGAACAGAGATGAGGAGATCATCTTGCTGCTCATCTAATTTATTAGGATATACTTAGGTGAATGCTTCTTGTGATTCAGATATGATGCTAATGCATCTCCACAGGATTCCAACTTTGCTGTCTCTCATGATCTAATGTTTATTCATTTTTTTGATATTTGATATTGATACCAGAGGGAACTGAGATATCTAATTAGTTGAAGATTTACATAAAAGATGTTGCCAATATTTGGATGGAAAAATCTCAAAATTCAAGGACTGGATAGTAACAACTTTGGTACCTCTACGAACATATGAATCAGGAGCAGGAGTAGGCTACTCAGCCCTTTGAGCCTGCTCTGCCATTCAGTAAGATCATGGCTGAACTGATTGTAACCTCAACCCCACATTTCTGCCTACCCCGATAACCTTTCACTCCCTTGTTAGTCAAAAATCTATCTAGCTCTGACTTAAAAATATTCAGACTCTGCTTCCACCACCATTTGAGGAAGAGAATTCCAAACACTCACAACCTCTGAGGGAAAAAAATTCCTCATCTCTGTCTTAAATGAGCAACCCTTTATTTTTAAACAGTGACCCTTAGTTCTAGATTCTCCCACAAGAGGAAACATTCTCTCCACACCTGTCAAGACACTCAGGATCTTAAAGGTTTCAATTAAGTCGCCTCTTACTCTTCTAAATTCCACTGGATACAAGCCGAACCTCTCCAGTCTTTCCTCATAAGACAACCTGCCCCTCCATGGTTTTAGTCTAGTAAACCTTCTCTGAACTGTTTCTAACGCATTTACATATTTCCTTAAATAAGAAGACAAGTACTGCACACAATACTCCAGATGTAGTCTCACCAATACCTTGTACTACTGAAGCATAACCTCCCTATTTTTGTGATCAATTCCACTCACAATAAATGATAACATTCTATTAGATTTCCTAATTACCTGTTGTTCCTGCATACTAACCTTTTGTGAATCATGCACTAGGACACTCAGATCCCTCTGAATCTCAGAGCTCTGCAATCTTTCACCATTTAGATAATAAGCTTCTTTTTTACCCTTCCTGCCAAAATGAATGATTTCACATTTGCCACATTATACTTTATTTGCCAGATCTTAGGACAGAGAAGACGGGAATTTTTTTCTCTCAGATGGTTGTGCGACTTTGGAATTGTCTGCATCAGAAGGTGGTGGAGGCGGGGTCTTTGAATATTTTTAAGGCATAGGTAGATAGATTCTTGTTAGGCATGGGAACCAAAGGTTATCGGGGTTCGATGGGAATGTGGAAATCAAAGCACAAGAAGATCAGCCATGAAGTTATTGAATGGCAGAGCAGGCTCAAGGGGACAAATGGTCTACTCCTGTTCCTATTTCTTATGTTCTTATGTTCTTTGCCCACTCACTTAACCTATCTACATCACTTTGTGGCCTCCTTCCATCCTTTTTACAGTTTACTTTTCTACCTATCTTTGTGTCATCAGCAAATTTAACAACCATTCCTTCGGTCCCTTCATCCAAGTCATTTATTTAAATTGTAAAAAGTTGAGGCTCCAGCACTGATCCCTGTGGCACATCCTGCCAACCCAAAAAAGACCCATTTATGCCAACTCTCTGCTTCCTGGTAGCGAGCCAATCTTCTATCCACGCCAATATATTACCACTACCATGAGCTTTGATTTTCTGCAATAGCCTTTGATCCGGCACTTTATCAAATGTCTTCTGGAAATCTAAGAATAGTATATCCCCTTTATTCACAGCACATGTAACTCCTTCAAAGAACTCCAATAAGTTGGTTAAACATGATTTCCCTTTCACAAAACCATGTTGACTCTGCCTAATTGCCTTGAATTTTACCAAGTGCCCTGCTATAAAATCTTTAATAATAGTTTCTAACATTTTCCCTATGATAGATGTTAGGCTAACTGACCTATAGTTTCCTGCCTTCTGTCTCCGTCCCTTTTTGAGTAAAGGAGTTACGTTAGCTATTTTCCAATCTCATGGAACCTTCCTGAAATCTAGGGAATTTTGGAACATTAAAACCAGTCATCAACTAACTCACTAGCCACTTCTTTCAAGACCTTAGGGTGAAGTACATCTGGACTTGAGATTTGTCAACCCACAGCCCCAACAATTTGCCCAATACCACTTCCCTGGTGATTGTAATTTTCCTGCGTTCCTCCCCACCTCCATTCCCTGATTTATGGGTACTTCCGGGATGTTACTTGTGTTCTCTATAGTGAAGATGAAGCAAAATACCTCTTTAATTCACGCACTATCTTCCTTTCCATGACCAAGACCCCAAACGCACTCTCTATAGGACCAATGCTCACTTTGTTAAACTCTTTTCTTATTTAGATATCTATAGAAACTCCTACTATCTGTCTTTATATTACTAGCTAGCTTTCTCTCATACTCTAATTTTTCCCTTCTTATTAATATTTTTGTTATTCTTTATATTCCTTCAAATCTTCTGACCTGCCACCCGTCTTTGTGTCATTATATGCTTTTTCTTTAAATTTGATACTTGCTTTAACATTTTTAGTTAACCACAGATAGTAGGCTCTCCCTTTGGGATTTTTCTTTCTCATTGGAATGTATATATTCTATGTATTCTGAAATACTTCTTTAAATGTCTGCCACTGGACTCCTATTGACATATCCCTTAACCTCATTTGCCCATTTACTTTAACTAGCTTTGCTTTCATGCCCTCATAACTGTCCATATTTAGGTTTAAAATACTAGTCTTGGACTCACTCATTTCTCTCTCAAAGTGAATGTAAAATTCAATAATATTATGATCACTGCTACCTACGAGTGCCTTCACTAGGAGATTATCAGGTAATCCTATCTTGTTTCACAATACCAGTCTAGTATAGCCTGCTCTCAGGTTGGCGACAGAACGTGCTGTTCTAAGAAACTATCCTGAAAACATTCTACGAATTCCTAATCTACGCTACCTTTGCCCTTCTGATTTTTCCAGTCTATATGTAGATTAAAATCCCCCATGATTATTGTTGTACCTTTCTGACAAGCTCCCATTATCTCTTGTTTTATACTCTGTCCAACAGTGTAGTTACAATTAGGGGGCCTGTACACCACTCCTACAAGTGACTACTTGCCTTTATCATTCCTCATCTCAACCCAAGCTGCTTCTATATCCTGATTTCCTGAACTTAGTTCATCTCCCTCTAATGTGCTAATACCATCATTAATTAACAGAGCCATCCCTCCACCTTTTCCTAACTTCCTGTCCTTTCAAATTTCAGTTCCCAATCGATGTCATCCTGTAACCATGTCTCTGTAATGGCTATCAGATCGTACTTATTTATTTCTATTTCCGCTAACAGTTCATCTATTTTCACAGAATCACAGAATCACAGTGCAGAAGAGGCCCTTCGGCCCATCGAGTCTGCACTGACACGTGAGAAACACCTGACCTACCTACCTATTCCCATTTACCAGCACTTGGCCCATAGCCTTGAATGTTATGACGTGCCAAGTGCTTTTTAAAGGATGTGAGGCAACCTGCCTCCACCACCCTCTAAAAAAGCACAAGCATGATGGGCTGAAGAACCTTCTTATATGCTTGTATGATTCTATGATTCCAATATAGACTTGCCTTTAACAATATGAATGCTCTGCATGCAGATTATCAAAACTGAGGGGGAAAATTATAAGAAAATAATTTTTTTTTCATGATTTAATGCTTTTTTCATTTCTCAAACCCTCTGTGTGCTGTGTACTTTGCATATATAAGCAGGCAGGCTAGGAATTGGCCCCCAAACTTTTGACAAAGACGTTCTGTAGCTGACTTTTCACTGATAAATATAGCAAGCCCAGCTCTCCAGCTTTCCTTCCCCCTTGTGGAGAAATATGGTAACACAGCCATTTGCCATGTACCATGCTCAGGACACATACAGCTAAGTCCCTTCCAGCTGTTTCTAGACTACATAATGGATAGACCGCTAGCATCAGTGATGCTTAATAAGTGACTGATATTACACTGGAATGGACATGTGAAGAACTTGCAGCCCGAACCTGAATTCCATCATCTCAGTGATTCATTATACAAGTGGTCTGCAAAAAAAATGTAATAATTGTTAAAGACTAGCTATAGCTAAAGTACAAGTATCTCTGCCACAGGAAAGTCACTACTTAGTGCACACTCATCCATAAAAACAAGGCAGTTCGAGGTGGGGTTTTGACTGTGGATGTGTACCCCAGCAAGAATTTTAACCATAAAACTGGAAGTGAGAGGAATGAAACACACTTTGGAAAAAAAAAGTTAGGTGACAAAGCTGCAACAATATACAATTTTTCCTATAAAGGCATTGTATAATCAGCGGGGGGAGCCCAGAGTTAAAATTTAATAATGTGATCAATATGTATTACTCTTATAAACTGAACACAGTACTGGACAAACTGGGTGTTTGTGTTAGTATATTTAGATAGATAATACTTTCAAAATTGTTCAAAATACACAGTTCATAAACAAACATGGGACAGTACCTGCATTTTTTGTCAGTGGCATTGTTCAGCTGCTTAATTTCTACTGAAATAATACGCTGTGATATTTTGGAAACTGGATTTGTAGGCTTGCAAAGCAAAGATTCATAATCACTTCAACTTGACTAAAATAGGCACTTCTAATGACTTGAACTTTCCCTCTCCCTGATGTGTCACAGAGTCTGCAGCTCAGCCTCCAGCTCAATGACTCTGGGCCAAAGTTCCTCAAGCTGCAAACACTTGCTGCGGCGGTGTTTGCCCTGGATCACAACGTTATCCAAGAGCTCCCATATGCTGCATCCCTCTAGACTCGACTATTCCAACACATCGATCTCCCACATCCTACCCACTGTAAACTTGAGGTCATTCAAAACTCTGCTATGCGTGGCCTAACTCACACCAGACCCTGTTTAACCATAATTTTACAAGTGGCTTTAAAAGCAATAGAGTAGGACTAACGAAAATGAAAATGATTTGATCAGTGATATAATCTAATGTGCAAAGAATTGACAATTGAAATGAAGATAAGGTCAAGCCTAGTTACATGTAACTTGGTTTTGTATAAATTGAATTTGTGAGTTAATATGATTTTTTTTCAGCTTGTAAAATCATCCCAATCAGCTACTGATATTTTTGAGATTGTTTAAAAATAGCAAACCCCTGTTGTTAAGCAAGTGACTTCTAAACGTAAGCATGAAGTGCCTGAGATTTTGATGACATGGTAGAGTTATGGAATGTCATTTTGCATCATATTGCCCAGGTTTCACTCGGAAAAAAGTCCCTTTTCACCCATCAGCCTTGTGCTCACTAACTTACAGTGGATTCCTGTCTATCAGCACCTTAAATTTAAAATTCTCATCTTTTTGTTCAATTCCCTCCATGGCCAGTCGCTATCTCTGCTACCTCCTCATCCCAACAACCATCAAAGAACACTGCAATCCTTGAATCCTGACCTCTTGTGCACGCCCAACTTCTTTCACCCCAACATTGGCAATTCTGCATTAGGTTGCCTAGGCCCTAATCTCTGCAATTCAGCACCTAAACATCTCCATCTCCCTGCCGCCCTTTAAGATCTTCATTAAAACCTACTTCTTTGACTAAGTTTTGGCCACCTGTCTGAATGACTACTTCTTTGGCCTGTGTCAATGTTTATCTGATTATGCTCCTGTGAAGCAGCTTGAGACAGTTTACTACCTTACTATCTCCTGCATTATAGAAGTTTTAACTAGTTTCTGTATTTTAGAATTTGCTAAGTTAATGGTGTTTGCAGAAAAGACCAGACATTTTAAGAGATTATGACCAACCATTTTCAAATAATAAGACTAAAAGAAATCTGTCAGAAAGTATGGCTGAAAAATACCCTAAGTCAAGAAGTAGTTAAACATTTTTACCATTCTACTATTGATGCAGGTTGGTAATGACCAACACAGACCAAGAAAGTAAGTGTAAAATAAATCAGTATTTCTAAAGTAGACGATTAGAGAAATTAAAATATAACCAAGAAAGAGAAACAAATATGAAGACAACTAGTAATCCTACAACATTCCTCAGGTGCAAAAGCACAGCTCAGAGCAGTGGACCTGACATCAAGCAAGAGGGAGAAATGGAAAAACAGAAGAAAGTGGAAGGATGAAACAGAGATGTCTTGTGGAGGCTTCTGAAGGGGAGGTGGAAGGAGGTGGAAGGAGGTGGAGGAGCAGAGGAGGGAGTTTGATAGAGTATTTCCAGAATGGCTGAAGGAGCTGTCATGGATGATGGAAAAAAGTATGCAAGGAGCAATGAGTAGTGTAGGAGAAGCAGGGGGTGCACTCATAGACTTATTGCTGTAAGAGATCATTGGGGTCAGATGAGCCAAGACCATGGTTATATTTAATTGAGAATAATGATCTTTGGCATCAACTTTCTTCATGTTAGAACAAAGGAAGAGGTAGACAAGGGGCAGAATTTTGCCGTTGGCGAGCTGGGGGCAGGGCCTGCTCGCTGATGCATAAAATGACGCGGGATTATATCGGGTGGAACCCCCAACATCATCCCGCCCCATTTAAATTTTCAGGAAGCCGGGGACGCAGCAAAATCAGGATCATTTAAACAATTAAAGGACCTGCCCGTCCAATCTTAAGGTTGGCGGGTCGGCCAGGAGTCCTGGCAGCAAACAGAGAAAACATGAAGCCTCATCCAGCAGCGGGATAAGGTTTCATGCAGGGTTTTAAACATTTTAATTAAGTTAACCTGCAAATTATGAACATGTCCCATCTCATGTGACATTGTCACATGAGGGGGACATGTTAAGGATTTTTTTTTTCTATTTTTAACACTTTTCAACCTGTCAGTGATCTCCCTGAGGCAGCACTTAGCCTCAGGGAGATGTGGGCTCTTTCATGCGCATGTGCAAAAGAGTGCACTCTCGCTTTTGGGGAATCCCTGCCGCTCGCACAGGGAGCGCATAGCGCTTCCCGCCAGACGTCACGCTGGGCGGGCCTTAATTGGCCCGCCCACGTAAAATGGCGGCGGGGCCTGCTTCTCCGGCAGGGATCGGCTCCCCGCCCTCCGGAGATTGGGTCGGGCCCGCCCACCCGACAGGCAGGAAATTCTGCCCAAGGAGTCTCAGAAACTGGTTAAAACAATACTTAAAATACTATAAAGAGATAAGTATGGCAGAAGATCTTAACAATAGGACAATATTTTTCAATTCTCTAACAGCATAAGAATAGTCAGTAGAAGTTAAAATTTTAAGAGCTAAAGATGGCAGACCAGGGGAAAGTCTTTGGTTCAAGAGAGCTTGAAGATGATCATCCTAGTGATAGAAAAATCAGCAGAGTCAGACAGTTTTATGTCTTGGGTCTATGAGTTCACTAGTCAAGTAAACTCGAATTGCATGCCTTCATATACACCTGTTAGTTGTTGCTAGCAATCAATAACAGAGAGACCCCGACATAAGAACAAACTGTAACAAAATCAAAAATAGCTGGAAAAACTCAGCAGGCCTGACAGCATCTGCGAAGAGGAATACAGTTAACGTTTCAAGTCTGTATGACTCTGTCTGTTCTGATGAAGAGCCATACAGACTCGAAATGTTAACTGTATTCCTCTCCACAGATGCTGTCAGGCCTGCTGAGTTTTTCCAGCTATTTTTGCTTTTGTTTCAGATTTCCAGCATCCACAGTATTTTGCTTTTATCTAAGAACAAACTGTGATTGTTTATTGCAACAGAAGGCAGAGCACCAAATCCTTGCATGCTCCCACAACCACCTCCAGCTCTAGGCTTATGGTTAACCAGTACTGTACTGTGATTGGTCAGTACTGTCACATAGTTAGACCACTTGCATTCTCTTAAAGATACTAGGCACTCCACTTTACCACTGATAGCCTTCCATAATTGGCAATTGTGTTCTCTTGATAGTTGAGCCAGGCATGTTTTTCCTACTGCAGGGTACGGGTGATGAGTGTTATGAGGGCATGAAGGGGTAGACCAGTCAGTCGGGGCTGCAATTCTTTCCACTCGGTTTCATAGAAAACTGGAAGCCAATTTCCCAGTGGCACTGACTGGACCAGAAAGGGGAAAATTATTGGTGCTTCATGCTGGTAGCCTGCATGGTTTTACCTGCTTGAATTCAGTATTACTTGAAGGTCCTTAAGTCTTGGCTCTTGTCAAAGTATATTTAGGCTCTCCAAGTTTGGATAAATAGGATGTGGAGTGTGGACACTGTATATCAGGTAAGTAGAAAGTCTACCCCTGTGTGGATTTCTCTGCAGCTTGGCTTGGAACTTCAAGTTTGATAATAGCATTCCACAATGAACAAACTTGGCTGACAAAAGAAAACAACATAAAATAGTTAAAGTGAATGTTTTGTACAGTCATTCTCCAACTTTGCTCTTCAATTCTTGTGACACCCTTCACATCCTAAAGGATTGTTAAGACAGCATGTCTTAGTTCCTTGCTATTTTAAAGGAATTTAAAATAATAAATCCCTAGGGCCAAACAGCATAAAGGAAGGAGGCCAGAGAAGAAATTTAAGGAACACACGTGAAAGCATCCCTGGGAATTAGTGAACTTGCACAGGACCTGACCCAAGCAAAGTTCAGGCTGGATATTCACGTCAAAGGCAGGAAACAGGAGTTGAGATGGTTTCTGAGTCCCAAACCTGGCACCCGGGGTTGGGGGTGGGTGGGGGGGAGGGGGGGGGTTCGGGGGGTGGAGGGCGGCGGGGGTGGGGGGTGGAATTAGTCACTCTATGGGATTATCACAGGAGGTGCCCACTTAATTGTCATGGAGACAGGTTTGCCGTTCAATTAAAGGTGACAGGGGGCCGCTGAAGCTGGAGGGCCAATCAGAGGCCTTACAGCCTGAGAGGCGCAGCAGCCTGTAATAAGTAACTGAGAGATCAGTACTTCAGCACAGAGACACTGCCTTGCCTACTTTTTCAAAAGTTTAAGAAACATAGATAGTAGCCAGGCCACCACCGCTGGGCATGGGAGGGTGGGGAGGGCAGGGGCACAAGGGGAATCCCCATGGACAATCTTTAGCTGCACCCACAATGAGGGCAGGAAGGCCTGCCAGGAGTGCTGGCCGCCGGTCAGCCTGTTGCTGTGTGCCCACCTCCAGGCAGTTAAACTGTCCTCCAGTTGGCCAGCTTTAACTCAGCTTAAAAAGGCCCTTAACAAGCCTACTGGGTATCTGTTGGTCCCAAGCCCACCTCGGGGAAAAAACCGGCTGGTGCTGGGAATGGGATTAGGGAACTGGCAAATTGACTGGTACTGACATTTTTGGGACTTTGGCTGCCTCCATTCCTGCCTCTGGCGGGTCCTGAAAATCCTGCCCTTTATATCTGTTTTTTTTAAAAAGCTAACAAACCCAACAAAGGGGAGCACAGACTCTTTAGTATTAATAACAGGTAAAGTGATGGAGCATAAGAACAAGACCAGTCAGCCCTTCAAACCTGTTACAGCATTCAATTACATCTTGGGGGATCTGTATCTTAACTCCATCTACCCACCTTGGTTCTGCTAGCCTCACTATCCTTGCCAGACAAAGATCTCAGTTTTGAAATTTTCATTTGACCCAACCTCAACAGCTTTTTTTGGGGTGGGGGTACAGGAGGAGAGTTTGAGATTTCCATTACCCTTTTGGTAAAGAAGTATTTTCTGACCTCACCCTCAAACTGTAATTTTACTGTAATTTTGAAGTTGTAATTTTAAGGTTATACCCCCTTGTCCTGGATAACCCCAGCTGGAGGAAATAGTTTCTCCCAATCATCTTAAGCACCTCAATTAGACCACCACTTAACCTAAATCAAAGGGAATATTAGCTTAATCTATGCAGCCTGTACTCATAATTTACCCCCCTTAGCAATCCTTGGTACCATTCTGGTAAATCTGCACTGCATTGTTTCCAGCGCCGCAGTATCTTTCTTGAGTGCCCTGAACTGAATGCAATACACTAAATGAGATCTCATCGAAGTTTCATGGAAACCATTGAAAGGAGTATGTTGTCAGAACACCTTAATAAGGAAGAGCCAGCATGGTTAATGAAGAACACTCCTGTAGACTCTTTGTGATCTCCTGGAGCTGTCATAGATATGAAACTCACTGCAGGGTGGATTTTTTGGGAGGGGTATTCCCTGGACCCTGAGGAAAAAGAAAACGTCAGTCTTGAGTCCAACAATTCAGGAGCCAGATGCCCTGCACCAATATTACACTGGGGCAGCCTCAATTGTTTCAGAGTGGGAATTCTGCCCCCATCTGGAAAGAAGTCCTGTCCTAGAGAGCAGCCGGTGAATCTGATTGGCCAGCAGCTCTCTAGTCCCAGCAGCACCAGGATTGATTAGTGGCCATTGTTGGGGCCCAGTCCCTGAGGAAGAGGAATCATGGAGCCCAAAAGCAGAGGTAAGGCTGGTATTTTGGATGGGACTGGCTAGAAGACTCCAACAAGGGAGTGGGGGCTGGATCAGAGAAACAGGGGTAGGGTTAAAGGGAGGTCTGGCCTTGAGTGGGGGGAAAGGGGGGCTGCCTCCAATTGGCACAGGGAAGCTTCTAAAGGAGGTTCCCCTCCCTTCTTGCCTGACTGCAGCCTGTGCATGAAGGCTGCCGGGCTACTTGTCTTTCCCTGCCATATGCAATATAGCAGCGGAGGTGGGAATGAGGCCCTTAATTGGGCACTTAAAGACCTCAAATGGCCTAAGAGTGGTCAGGTTTCCTGCACCTTCCTCACCGACTGTAATATGGGATACTGGGCAGGAAGGTGGAGGGAAGACCACCTGCTTTATTTTCCAAACCCCTCCCCCGCCTTCAAATATGCCACTGGGGCTTAAGATCTAGCCCACTGGCGTTGTGCGTTTGAACTTTTGAAAAGGTTCTGCATGAGCTTAGCCCAAATAAAATGCAAGATTCCAGGGCAGAGTATGAGATTGGTTCAGATGCTGATTCAAAAAATGAGGAAACAAGGACCCAGATCTTCTGGTCTCTGGATGGCCGGAAGATGCATTAGGGATTCCTTTGATGCCCCAACACAAGGATTTTGTGGAATCTGCCCAGGAAGTTTGAACATCTAATGGGCAATTTCCCTGCTCCCCAGGACCCTCCGATAAAATCTCCAACTCTGAGTTAGAATCAGAGATTTCAGCGGGTTCCGACTTACTTATCTGAATAGTTGCTTAGGAAATATTAGACTGAAAAGAAAATAGGTCTAACTATTGGGTAATTATACACTGACTTCCCCAACGACTCTCCACTGGCCCTCTGGCTCCCCTCTCCAACACTCTGAATCCTACCTGACCTTCCGACTCCCCCAACCCTCCTACTCCCCCGACCCAACCTCACCACTCTAACCACCCTACCGCTCTGCCATATACCACTCTACTACCTATCACCTGACCCAGCTGGCAACCTTTCTGGCCTGCCACCCTTTCCAGTTACCCACTTTTCCCACACAAACTGGGCAGAATTTTACATTCGCTTCGTTGGCGCGCGCCTGACACACCTGACATGCGATGATGTCGGGCTGTCTTGCGATATTTCGCTAACTGAAAGGACATTTAAGAACTAATTAACTTCAAATTTACGCTGCCCATCCAACCTTATGGTTGGTGGGCAGGCAAAAAGGCCAAGCGGCCTTTACGTTTTTTGGGAAACCTCATCCATGAGCGGGATGAGGTTTCCTAAAAATATTACAAATTAAATGAAAACTTTCTTTGAAAAATGAAAACATGTCCCATCTCATGTGACACTGTCACATGAGGGGACACGATTCATTAAATTTTTACTGTCCTTATATATTTTTTAAGAATTGTTTCAGTCTCCATGAGGCAGCTTCATGCCTCAGGGGAATTGAAGCACTCTTCCATGCGCATGCGCGAAAGAGCGCTGGACCCGACTCTCCCTCCATCCCCCCCCCCCCACCCCATAGGTAGCGCTGAGCACTACCACTCACAATCCACGCAGGGCAAGCCTTAATTGGCCAACCCACGTGAAATCGCGGTGCGGAGCCCATAACAGGCGGTGGCCTGCTCCACGACCACCCACTCCCACCGAGCCCACCTGACCAATGTAAAATCCTGGCCACTATTCCACTTGATTAATGAATGAAGACTTACCAAAATATGGCAGATGGTGCTGTCAAAAAGGACCCCAATGATCCTGCCCTATGAGGAAGGACTTTCAGAACAGGTACATAACTGGAGAGGTCCAGTTTGGAAGTTCGGGCCAGAAGTGTGGAGCTCTGGTGCTAATTTAAAAAAAATAAGGAGCAGAGTGGCAATTTGATGGTGATTGTCATTCCTCGGAAGGTTCAGACCAAAGCTCCTGTGAGAAATGCACTGTCAGACTTGGGGTTAGCAAAAGAGAGCGACATTAAAAGAATTCCACAGGAATCATTATTTGGACTCCAGCTGACCTGGACATTGAAACTAAGGTTGCTAACTTTGCCACTGACTCAAAAATAGAGCAGCAGAGACTGAAAACGCAGCAAAGTATTGTTGGAAAGATTTTAATTAGAAATTGCATTCCACTGGGCAAATGGCAACTGAAACGTAATCATGTTTAAATTAAATTATTGTCTATTAATTGAAAAATTATGATATACAAGAAACGGAATTAAGCTGGCCTTCATTCTTCCTGTCTCTCACACTGTCTTGCATAGTTTTAACTTCCTACATCCTCTGCCACTTGCTCTGTGACCTTTTGTGGTGCTTTCTGACTCTCCCTCTCTCTCTCCCTTGATTCTGCACAAACCTTTTTCTTTCTCTCTCTGCCTTGCATGCTTACGCACTCTTTCTCTCTCTCTCTCTCTCTCTCCTTGCTCTCTGTACCAGGATTCTGAAGTGAACAAGTGGGATGTGTTTGTCGCCACTGAATCCACCTGTTCATCCCACTTCCACAGAAGGTGTCCCATGTGGGAGTCTCAGCATTCTGAAGCTGACTGTCGAGACCATGGCACTAGACATCAAAACACCAGAATGAACAGCTGAAAAATACAGGGAGAAACTGCTGTGCCTGTACTTCTGACAAGAATGCAGTCTGTTCCGCTCTCCTGGGAACTTTTCTACCAATCACCATCACAGAAATCATATTGTACATGGCAAGCTCGTACAACAGTGGATGCCATTCCAATTGCCATGAGTGGAAAACAACATGTCTTTACCCTGAATATTTGCACAACACTCAGTATATCTATCAAAGAAAACATTGACAGTTCGGCGTCCCTTTGTTGAAGTGCAGCTGATGGCAGACATTTATATTCCTCATCTGTTGCCTCCAAAGGGCAACCCAACCTATCTGGAACTACCTCCATCATGGTCCTTCCTGTTCCAGAAAAAATGAACTCAGGGGGCAGAATTGGGAGGGAGTGAGCCTCCACAATTTATACTCTCCAGGAATTGGGTCTTTGCATTACGCAATGAAGCTCAGAATATTACTGAAACCAGACCCCAATGGGGTATGACACAGAGATCAACGGCATTTGGTAGTTGTTCACCTGTGATGTATTTTCAACATCAGTTGAGCAGGATTTTTAATTATTGGCCGAAACCTCTGTGCCTTTCTCTCCTCCTTTAAGAGGCTTCTTAAAACCTACTTCTTTGACCCAACCTTTGGTCACCTGTCCTAATATCTCCTTATGTGGCTCCGTGTCAGATTTTGTCTGGCAATGTTCTGGTGCTACGCCATGGGGATATTTTGCAATGTTAAAGATGCTAAATAAATGCAAGCTGCTGTTGTCAAATTTCATGTCTTTACAGAGGATATGTCCATTGCACATACTTCAGTGAGAACCCCTCAGAAGGTAGTACATTGGATGTTGTGTACATGGATTTTAGCAAGGCATTTGACAAGGTCCCACATGGCAGATTGGTCAGGAAAGTAAAAGCCCATGGGATTCAGGGTAACGTTGCAAGCTGGATAAAAGGTTGGCTCTGTAACAGGAAACAAAGGGTAATGGTCAAGGGATGCCCTTGCGAATGGAAAGTTGTCTCAAGTGGTGTTCCACAGGGCTCGGTGTTGGGACCCTTGCTGTTTGTGTTATATATTAACGATTTGGACGTGAATGTGGGGGGCACGATTGAGAAATTTGCAGATGACACAAAGATTGGCCGAGTAGTGGATAGTGCAGAGGATGGCCAAAATCTCCAAAATGATATAGATGGGTTGGTGGAGTGGGCGGTAAAGTGGCAGATGGATTTTAACATAGAGAAGTGTGAGGTCATACATTTAGGGAGGTCAGTTACAGGGATTACACAATAAATGGGAATATACTAAGAGGGGTAGATGAAGTGAGAGATCTTGGCGTACAAGTATACAGGTCCCTGAAGGCAGCAGTTCAATAAGACAAGTTTGTAAAGAAGGCATATGGAATGCTCTTCTTCATTGGCAGAGGTATAGAATATAAAAGTAAGGATATAATGTTGGAATTGTATAAAACACTGGTGAGGCCACAACTGGAGTATTGTGTGCAGTTCTAGTCACCACATTACAGGAAGGACATAATAGCTCTGGAGAGAGTGCAGAGGAGGTTTACAAGAATGTTACCAGGGTTAGAAAAGTGTAGCTACGAGGAGCGATTGGATTGGTTGGGGTTATTTTCCTTAGAACAAAGAAGGCTGAGAGGTGACTTGATTGAGATGTACAAAATTATGAGGGGAATAGATAGAGTGGACAGGATAATATTGTTTCCCTTGGTGGAGAATTCTAGAACCAGGGGACATAGATTCAAGATAAGTGGCAGAAGTTGTAGGGGAGACATGAGGAAGAACTTTTTTAAGCAAGGGTAGTGGGTGTCTGGAATTTGCTCCCCAAGTTAGTGGTAGAGGCAGAAACTTTAAACTCTTTTAAAAAGTACCTGGATGTGCACCTTAAGTGCTGTAAGCTGCAGGGCTTTGGGCCGGGTGCAGGAAGGTGGGATTAGAAAGGTCACCTGGGTGTCCTCGGGCTAGCGTGGACAAGATGGGCCGAATGGCCTCCTTCTGTGCTGTAACTTTTCTATGGTTCTATGGTTCTATGGCTGAGAAGTAAATCTTGGTCACAATCGGCCTTAAATCAGTTTTTGCACCAGCGTCAGAGATGGACAGTTTCTGTCCTCCCACGAGCACCCTTCAGCTTGTGTCATCTCTGAGCCTCTAGATCACCATTCAGCCCCTCAAGCAGGGGTGATGCAGAGCTCCAAAGAACTGTGTAAATGGGATACAGATCAGAGTGTGTTGCTGTCCAAAGAGACAGTTCCTCATGTGCATGAAAAATGGTAAAAATAACTAAATGTTGAACAGATTCAAAGGATAAATGTTTATTGTCCTAAGGGCAGAATTTTGCCCTCGATGGGTGGGCTCAGCGGGGTGGGTGGGAGTGGTCAGGCAGCCGACTGTCACCCGTGCTTGGGGCCAGTCCGTAATTTCACGCTGGCGGGCCAATTAAGGCCTGCCCAGCGTGAATGCCAGCTGGAGAGCCTCCAAGAAGGGGTGGGCGGGTATTGTTGTCCACCGGCTCCAATAGCGACCCGACAGCCATTTCAAAAACGGTTCAGGCAGCCCCAGGGAGGCTGCCTGTGTCAGAATTGCTGCAGCGACATGGCTGCAAATGAGGATGCAGAGAGAGGTGAGGTCGGCTGGGCACTTGGCCCCCCCCCCCGTGTTTCCGACGAGTGCCGCTCCGCCCTCCCGGAGGAGGAGGCTGCCAGAAGGGACACCCTTGTCCCCAGAGATGGGAGGAGGAGGCCACCGCACTGCCATGATTTGGATCTGCCCAGTGAGGTGGTCCTCAGCTGGGGTTGGCCAGGCTGCAATGGTGCTGCAGGTGGAGAGTGGACTAATCAATGCTCCTCTGTCCTTTCAGGAGAAGATAACCCATAACAATGTTGAGAGGTCGCGGACTGGCGGGGGACCCCCACACCTCCACATCCTCTCCCAGTATGAGCAGGAGGCCTTGGAGCTCGAGAGGCACCATGCACCTCATTCAACTGGCAGTGGAGAGGCTGGGGTGTTAGACGAAGATAAGAGTGCAGTGCACTGAGGTGAGAGTTTCCGATTGTCCAAACATCCCTGTGTAGTCTCATCATTGATGGGAGCCTCCAGACTGGATTCTTCATTGATCATTGAAAGACACTGGCACCATGATGCAGATCTCCATTGTCTCACCAGGGTGTGTGGCATGCACAGTGACAGTGAGATGACTTAAACTAATGAGATGTGCTTCTTCTCCCTTAAATCTGCCACCAAGCAGCAAAGCGCATGACCTCCAGGAGCTACCCCTTACTTTGGAGGACCAACATGCTCCCCAAGTACCTGCGTCACACCCATTCTCTGAACCAGGCACCAGAGCAGATACCAACCCCTCAGTGGGCATTAGTTCGGCAACTAAAACCTCGGTGCACATTGGTGAGGGCACTTCTCACTCGCTTGAGGCGCAGACGGATGCAGAGAGTACCCAGGGCTCCAGCAGTCAGAGGACTGATGGAGACCAGGACAATACTCAGTCAAAGGCTGGTCATGAGCCTATGGAGTCATCCATTAGGCAGCAGATGTTGAATGTCCTTCAGGGCATAAGGGAGGATCTGACAGAGATCCAAAAGGATATGTGTGCCATGGTCTCCATTGTGGAGGAGTCCCTACGAAGAGTGAGCACTGCATTGACCCTCATTGCCAAGCACAATGCCTACTCCATGGAGAGAGTGGTCACTCTCAAGGAGAGGCAGCTCCAGGAACAGAATCAGGGGTTCCTGGTGTTGTACTCGGACGTACAAGCCCTCACGCAGGCAATGACTTCAGCTGGTCAGTGTCCATGTGTGAGATGGCTGGGGCACCCAGTATCCTAGCTAGGCGCCCTTCTATCAGTGACAAGCAGGGAGATCCACAGAGACCTCACAATGGTGCAGGAGTTGATTGTTATCTCTGCGGGCTCCTCTCAGGGCAGCTCTTCCACCAGTGACCGTTGCATCTGATGAGGCTGTAGTGACTGGGGAGATGCCAGCTGTAGCACTGGCCACTCCCTTCCAGGTGGGGCCAGCACAGGCTCCACTGGCCAGAAGACAACCACCAAAGTCATCAAGGCCAACAGGACAGCACAGTCAGCAGTCGGTCTCCAATGCTGGTTCCAGCGAGGGGGAAGCACCTAGATATAACACCCATAAACATAAGTTTAAAGCACTTTAAACACAAGAGGGGCTGGTCATGGGTGATCTTTTGCTCCCCCATTTTGTTTTTCTTTTTACAATGGTGTGACCACCAACATCAGTTTTGTTCTGTTCAAGACCATGTGAGTTCCAACAATAAATTACATTGGCTCTTGTGTTATTGGCCTGAGTATGCTTCATTTGTCTTGTATGTGCAGGGTAGGCCAGTAGGTAATGCTGGACGTGGGCGGCTCGAAACTTTATTGCACAGGCATTGAGTGTACTTTGGGGGCCAAGGAAAGGGCTATTTCTGCGATTCAGGATGGAGGCGGCAGCCCTGGCATGAGGTTGTAGTTCTTATTTGGCAGCCTAGCTGAAGGAGCATTGGATCAAAGCCTCCCTGGTGTCCCTGCCTCCCTGGAGGTTACCAAGATCTGGCTCCATGCCCTCGGCATTCTCCTCACCATGCTTGTCTTCTGACTCACTACTGGACTCATCCTCTGCGGCCTGTGCAACTGCGTCAAGATCCTCTTCTTCCAATGGGTCCCCTCTTGCCAGTGCCAGATTGTGGAGAGCGCAGGATGTAACCATTGTCAGTGACACCCACTCCATAGGGTATTGCAGTACTCCCTTTGAACAGTCCAGGCATCGGAAGCACAACTTGAGAAGACCTATGGCTCTCTATCACCGCCCTTGTGGAGGAATGGCTCCTGTTGTACTGCTGCTCGGCCTCTGTTCTTGGCTGATGGTGAGGGGTCATGAGCCACCTTTTCAAGGGATACCCCTTGTCACCCAGCAGCCATCCATCCATCCGGGGTGGAGCACTGAAGAGCCTTGGCATCTGGGAGTGTCTCATGGTGTACACGTCATGGAAGCTTCCAGGGTACCTTGCACAGAATGTGCATCCTATGATCACACACTATCTGCACGTTCATGGAGTGGAATCCCTTCCTGTTGATGAAGGCACCCGGCTGACCCACTGGCGCCTTGATGGCCACATGTGTGCAGTCGATTGCACCCTGGACACGGAGGAGCCCAGCAATCACTGCAAAGCCTCTGGCTCACTCAGTCTGGCTGGCCTCGCCCTTATGCTAAAGCATAAAGGTCAGTACCCGCCTGAACAGAGCTTCTGTCACCAGCTTGATGCAACTATGGACAGCTGATTAGGACACTCCACAAAGAGCCCCCATTGACCCCTGTGCAGAGCCGGAGGCATAGAAGTTGAGTGCCACTGTGACCTTCAGAGCCACTGGCACGGGGTGTCCACCCACACAGCTGGAGCTGATCTCAGGCCCAATCATCTGACAAATGGAGGTCACTGTCTCCCTTGAGAGGTAGAGCCTCCTTTGGCACTGCACCTCGGACATATTGAGGTAGCTGCATCGCCACCTGTAAACCCTGGCAGCAGGATAGTGGCGTTTTCAGTAGCCCCTTCCACCTTGGACTTCCTGCTGGCCCTGCGTCCCTTGTGCCTGCGTGTCTCCTCCCGCAGGCCCCTCCCCTGGAGGCTGCATTGGGACACCTGGCCTCCCCTCTCTTCTGCCCCTCTGTTCCTCTTCAGAGGAGGTGCCTCCAATAGAGACCACAATCCTCATTACCAGGGTAAAGGAATGCTGTCTGATACCTAGAAGGGTCCATATGGTCCGAATCCTCAGGGGGCCCGGAGACACCAATGAAATGAAGCTTGGAAATGCTAAGAATGAAGCCCTGAAGATTTTCAGCTGACAAGTACCAATAAGCTGCCAGCAAGAAATTATCTCCAAAACTCCTCATTACTCACACTGGCAATGCTGCTGACCCTTCTTATTTCGCCTGTGGAAGAGGTTTTGCAAATTGTGGGCTGCCCACCTGCCTGTTTTGTGTGCGAGAAGCGAAAAATCACACAGGCAGTGTTAAATTACTGTTAACTGGGTTGTCAAGGGCCTTAACGGGCCTGTTAATTAATGGCGGGCGTGGCCCCGACTCCTGCACACGCCCGCTGAGTGGAATATCACGCGAGTGCGCGAAGATGTCGGGATGCTTGCCCGATGTCATCGCGCGAGATTTTACGCTCATTCGGGTCAGGCACTCACCTGCCTGACAAGTGGAAAATTCTGCCCCAAGCATTTACTCCTAAGATTTAACTTTCCCTCGAACTGTTTGATTTTTTTTTTAGTAATGTTGAATCCGGCTGGCAGACCACCTTCTATCAAATAAAATTGTACTCCATAATTTATAAATAGTTAAAGTTTTATTAATAAGAGAAGGTTCTTGTCATAGGTCACCATTCAGAAAATTGATTGAATTTGTCTAAACTTTCTCTGATCTGTGGCCATGGTAAAGTGAAACTGCCTGAAACTTTGCCGTGTGCGATTTGAAGTTAGCGTAATAGCCTCCAGAAATTGGTTCATTGAAGGGTTTTTTTTTCTGAACCAGCTGTAGGATTTGCAACAGCTGCTGGGAATTGGCCGTTTGTGGATCTTACATCTGCTCGCTATCCCAGATAATGAGCTGGAATGCACTTACTGTAAGATTAAAATTGTTCCCAAAATTGCACCACATCTCAAAATATGTGGCCAGCAGAAAGGAAAGGAAATAGCTAATGAAATGGCTTTACTGCCCCTCCCGCCACTGCCACTTTATTGGAATCTGATGTTCATAGTGAGCCACTTTCTTGAACCACGTACTGTAGCCCATATGCTGCTGCTGGGTAGACTTTTGACACAGTGACGATGAGGAGCCACAATTATATATCCAAGTCAGGATGGAGGGGGGCTTGGGGGTGATGGTGTTACCCTGCATCTGCTGCCCTAGTTCTTCTCAATGGCGGAGGTGATGGTTTTGGGCACTGCTGCTGAAGAGACCTTGGCAGGCTGCTGCAGTGCATCCTGTGGATAATACATGGTGCACCGATGTTGGAGAGGATGAACCCCATCCAGAGTCACACAGACTCAGGGCACTCATGGAGAGGAAGGAAGAAAATTGGATGAAAAAAGAATGGAAACAAATCAGTAGCTGTTAATTCCCATGAATAACTAGCAAGTCTGTTTAATAGAGAAACTTGAGCCTATTTAATGGCGTATAGTACATTATGTACTGACAGTACTGATATAACTGTTGACCATCAACTTGTGAAATTGGCAGTGCATATATTGCAGTTGTAAACCTTTCAGAATGTATGTCATCAAGGACACTGAACTGACTGGTTAGTGTTTTCACATATTGGCATTGTCAGCAAATAGACCACCCAAATCTGAATTAGGCAGCCATTGTGTACTGAACAGTGAATGTAATTAGAACAAAGATGGATAGGGACTTTGGAAAGATTTCAAAGTCGGGATTTCTTTTTGGAGTTGAAATTCTGTTTTTTTTTCATCTGCACTCTTAGGTGGAGTTCCAGCTTCCCAATCAGTCCAATTATTCATTGAAATTTGCATCATGGCCATTCAGTCGATAATGAAGGTGACCTTAGTGCTTTGAAGGAGTGCCATCCTCAGCAAAACACAGGACTCTTACTTGTAGAGGAAAAGAGGTATTGGCCTTGAAATTGGTTTGCATAGTTTTTTCAGGAGATAAATTGGCATTGAAGTGTCCAATATGTCATGTAACATGCCAATTATGTACAGGCAGGAAAGCACATGCCAAACTGGTTAGCGTTCCCTAGAGTCAATGGAAACAGTTCCTCCCAATTTACTCTATCAAAACCCTTCAAAATTTGGAAAACCTCTATTAAATCTCCCGTTGCCCTTTCTGCTGTAGTGAGAGCGATTCTAGCTTCTTTAGCCTTTAGTACTTTAAGGGCTAGAATTTTTCATTTTCTCTGAATCTACAAGTACTCGGTTTAGCAATTGCTTCTGTGAAACCCAGGAGAGCATAAATCACATGTCTCAGCTGTTTTCCAGTCAGTTCAACCTCTAACCAACCTTTCATACATCTTTGTACTTGTTCTACACTTCTACATAAAATTTCAGTGCGTTTTCTAAATGATACCAATTAATTCATCTTAACACTACAGGAACTTAAGCTTAACTTGATTTGTTTTTGAAAGTGTGCTTAACTTAATAAACTGCATAATTGAGTTGCTTGAGTTCAAATTGAAATTTCGATTTTACCATCACATATTAATTATTCACTGGGAAAATCACTCGAGTGAGAATGTCTCTTGCTGCAACCTGCATTCCTGTCACTCAGTACTGCTGCAAACTTCCAGTTCTATCACTTATCTTTCCTGACACTGCCTATCCAATTACACATTGGGAATGCCAATCCCTCCCTTTCTCTACAGCGCTACAACCCTCCCAGAGCTCTGCAATCGTCCAATTCTGGCTCACTGTTGGCATACGTGTCTTCAGCTGTCTGTACTCTAAGCTCTGGAATTCGCTTCCTAAATCTCTTTGCCTATCCCCTTTTCTTTTAAGGTGCTTCTTAAAACCTATGTCTTTGACCAAGTTTTTGGTTGCCTATCATATTGGACAGAATCTTGGTGCCTTAGGCTGGGATTTTCCTTGTCTGCCAGCGTTGGGTATGTTCAGTGATGTGAATAAGGATATGGCACAACTGGTTTCATGGCGTCGTGAAGCCAGTTTGCAATTGTCTGCTCAGCCCACTGTTGGTGGGCCGCATCTCCCACCATTGAACGTCAGGAACTTCATTGTAATATATCAGCATATCATTATTAGGCCAGCCCACCAAACTCATCCCCCCTGCTGGATCATTCACCCACGTCGGTGGAAAAACGCACCGACATGTTTCACAACAGCACATAAGCGTCTTGCACCTGACAGGCTGCACTTCACTCGGGACTTCAAGGTTTGTTTGCCTACCTTGCTTCGGTCAGCACTCGCAGTCATCAGCGCCAGGCTTCACAGACAGCACCAAATAATTTTTAAGTGGGCTCACAGGCAGGTCTCTAACTACCCAGATCAGCTATATGTGGGTGGCTTTTCAATGGCTGCAGGGGTAGGCCTTGCTTGGGGAAGGGGGAGAAGTGGTCTCAGGCAAGGGAAGAGGCTGCAGGACGAGAGCTGTACTGGGGAATGGGGGTATCCAAGGGGGTGTGCAGGGGCACATGTTGATCTGTGAAGTGACCTCAAGATGGTGAGGACTGAGGAAGCCATCTCCAGAGAAGATGAGGCCAGATGGACATGTGAGGTATGTGTATGAGAATTGGTGGTGATGTCCCTTGAGCTGGCAGTGAGTGAGATGCCAGTGAATGTGTAATGGGCTTGAGTGTGTGAGTTTAGAATGATGAGATGGTTGCTGTCCCTAGCTGCACGGATGAGATCATTCATCCCCTATCTGCATTGGAGGCCACCCTCTTCTGTGCAGCATTGGCACTGATCACCACTGCCACCAGAATGCTGGATTGGTGATGCCACTGCATGTTTAGCGGCCAGAGGAAGGTAGAGGACATCACAGCGTGCCTCCATGGTGTCCAAAAGGCATTCTAGTGACACGTCATTAAACTGAGGGCTTCAGTCTTTTTGCCTTTCATGGAAATCTTCCCTGCAGTAGTCGTGGGTTGGAAACACTGAGATGTGTGTGAGTGGCTGAACTTTAAATATGGCACCAGGCAAGATGAAGTGGCGAGGTGATGGTGTGGCAAGAGAATGACAGCCCGCCTGTCATGGAAGCAGCATGTTTCCCGGGAATGAATTAGTAATGCAATGTGTTTGGGATGATATGGGATGAAAACCCGCCATCACAGCCAGTGGGTAACATGTCGTTTTACCCCTCCGTTACCGCACTTAGTGCAAATCTGGGACGATTCCGCCCTTAGCTTTTCATGGAGGTGTGAGGCTTGGATTAATTTCCTGCGCCTGTAGTGTCACCCCAATGCAAGACTAGTGCGCCTTCTAGTACAATCTTTCAGAGGGCATTCAATCAAGAACTTGGATCTGGGATCACCATCCAATTCAGGACAGTGGGTGGGTTGAGGAGGCAGGAGACTGAATCAGCAGGCATGATTTAAAGGACAGCGTGCAGCCTTCAGTCTTTCTGCTGTGAGAGTAAATGGCACAAAACAGAGCTGAATGAAATGGATGCCAGAGAAGGCTGAGGGAACTGGCAGCAAGTTCTTCACCTGCACACTATCCATGACATCAGGAGCTTCACATGTATTTGCAGCCCTCTGCCTGTGGACATCCTCAAGCTTGCTGTTTTCCCCACTTGAAGTTCAGATTGTACATTATTTTCATGCTGCTCCAACTCCGCACTGTGCACTCGCCTCATGTGAGCTGACAGGACCCACGCATTGTCTGTAACCCATGAGTTGCTGTTAAAATTCCATCGTGCTGGGAAAATGGCTGGTAATGAACTCATTAACAAGTTCAATTGACTTCCTGCCACTTCTGAGTGTGTTGACAACATTGCACACAAGCCACCTTGGGGATAAAAGGAAGCAGGCGGGAATACATCATAGAATCGGGCTGCCATCTTTTTCCCTGATTTTCCCAATCCCCCTGCCCCCCACTCCTCCGGCCTGGGAAAGTTCCCCACATGACTCTAACTTTGATTCAGGGCTTTTTTGTGTCTGATAACACTCCTGTGAAGTGCCTTGAGATGTTTTACTACATTAAAGGTGCTATATAAATGCAAGTTGTTCTTTTGTGCCGATCAGGTGTTCCCCACCCCTCCAGTGCAATCTGCTGGCTCAGACTTTACTCAGTGTTGTTGCATTTTCTCATTGGTACTCATTCACTGGCTCAACCATGGCTCAGTCTAGATGCAACAACTGGAAAGAAGTGTGTATTTGCCTAGATGTCTGTGCTAACTCTTTGAAAGAGCTATGCAGTTAGACCCAGCCTCATCTTCTACATTACAACAGTGGCTACATTTCAAGAGCACTTAATTGGATGTAAAACACTTTGAGATGTCCTAAGGTCATGAAAGGAACTGTATAAATGGAAGACTTTTCCTTCTTTTCTTTCAGTCACCTGCTCTTTTGCCATAGCCCTGGAATGTGGCTGCTTAGGCCTGTCTATCAGGAATGCTTCATCCGTGCAGTAATTATTTTGAACTGCAAAATTAAACATGCAAAGCAATATTTTAAATAAATATGTTTAAACATGTCAATTCTGCTTCTGTCCTCTCTTTGCTTTCCCTATGCTATTTTATTCCCATTCTCTCATTAAACTGCTCCTACTTATTCTAACTTAATCTATAATTTTAATTTGTTTTTTATTTAAAATTATGAGGAAACACTCTTTCCTATCTGCTTTCTTATTATTGCCTCCCACTGTTCATTTTGAGGATAGTAATGGCAGCCAAAAAGTTGGACTTGGATTGGATAAGTACCAGACAAGGTCCTTTTCTCCTCAAATCAGTTGAAAGTCAGAGATTGACCTGGTCAGCTGGGAACTCAGTTGGGTTCATCTTTCCTTGAAAATCCTTCCAAGCCAGAAGAATTGGCATGATTCAAGCAATCTCATATTCTCAAGAACCCAGCTGTGTTCATGCACATTACATTGTGTGTGGCACAGTAAGGGTTAAAAATATTGTCAAATGTTCAAATCTCTGCTGTGCACTTGGGGTTTTCCTAATATTCATGGACTGCTCATTCTTGGCTCTCTCTGCTCTCTTGAGTGAGCTGCTCAATGGCATTTGCCCACTCAGCTGCTATCCTTCTATACTCAGATCTTTGAGTCCAATGCACTAAGCATCCCCTCACTGCCAATCAACATGAAAACCGCATGCTTAGTTCTAATCTCCTCATTTGTGAACGCATTTTACCTTCAAAAGGACTCAAATGATGTTTTCAACGGTGCAGCTGTCTATTGTGTGGATGCAGCAATACATCTGCATGGACTAAGTGCTGGACTGTCTGCTTTTTCCTGCATATTTGCGTATATTATTTCTTTGTCAAAACCTTAAATCTTTCTCCTCCCAGGTCTCTTTCAGTCAGGAAATGGCAATGGCTGAGGCGGTGCAGAATGGGTGGGGAAAGCAGATGTCAGTACCTCTATTGCTTCAGTCATACTTTTGGTGGGTAAAGCTATCAAGGGTAATGGAGATAAGACAGGGAAATGAAGTTGAGTTGACGGTCCACTTTGATCTGATTGAATGACGGAGCAGGGTCAAGGGGCTGAATGGCCTGCTCCTGTGTTGTTCAAAAGTGGCCTGATGCTGGCATTCTGAGTTTTATTGTCTCTCCCAAACTATTGTGTGTGAAGGTGCCCGTCCCCCGTGTCTCCCAATTATGGCAGCAGATGGACTTGGGGGTTAAGTGGAGTGGGGGATTAAGCTCCCAGGCTGAGTTTTCCTGCTGACTCAGTGAGTAGTGACCAATGTGAATTAGAAAAGTCTGAGGTTCAAAGTCTGTGTGGAGTTGGCTGACTTCAGCCAGTTACAACTGCATCCTGGGTTAAGAAATGGATAATTGGTCATTGTACCTAGTTCCTGATCAATATCCAGTAACCCCTGCTGGAAGTGAGCCAGGGCGGACATGAAGTGAGTACTGCAATTGGGCCTGTAAATCAGCAGTGAGTTACAGAATGTTGGCCAATTGTAACATTGTTTTCAACCTTAATAAGTGCAGTACTTTTTACCTTTATCATTTGATACTGGGTTATTGGGGACAACAGTTGCTTGCAGCACCTTTAACTCATTAAGAGGCCTCAAGGTGCGGAGTTGCAATAGAACAGTTAAGAGATGTGGTCAAAAGTGTTATCGAAGAGAAAGGATTGAATTAAGCTCAGTTGTGATACATGCATTGTCAAATTGGCTGACCATCAAAGCCCACATATGAATAATGATTACTTGTCAAAGCTTCAGTCAACATGGCTCATTGGTAGGTAAAGGTTGTGGGTTCCAGTCCCACTCCAGGGCTTGGGCATAAGATCAAGATGGACATTTCAGTGCATAGCCGAGGTAATCTTGTTTTTTGAATTAACTGCTAGAGTGAGGCTGTCTCTGTGGGACGTAAAAATCCCTTGACTCTATTTTGAAAAAAAAATGTTTTATGGATGTCCTGACTAATACTCAGCCCTCAAGCGATACCATCAGAACTGATTGACCGGTCACTCATTTTATTGCAGTCTGTACATTGGCTGAATAACAACAGTGACTGTACTTCTGATTAACTCACTGATCATGAAGTGCTTTAGGGATGTCCTGAGGATATGGGAAAATGCCCCGTAAGTACAAGATCTTTCTTCTTTCTATCCCTAATCTAGGTCAAACAAATTATAATACAGGCCACGAAATTCTTGCAAGCTGAACCACTGACCAGATCTTGTTCAAAGTACAGATGGGATTTCGGTCAAATGTCTGGTGAAGTAACAGTGGTAGAATAGTAACAGCAGAGGATTTTCCTGGCCATTGATACTCAAACAAACTGCAGTCGATATATCATTATGCATTGTACCTCCCTGTCATTGTAAGGGATTTGGAAATATTTACCTTTGTAAAGCTCTCTCACTGGGTCTTTTAGTTACTTTACCTCTGATCTAGCTGATCTCATTTTCCTTTAGATCAACTGCAGTTAAGGACCTGATAGTCAACTCCTATTGATGAGCATTTCCAAAGTGCCAATTTATTCAGGTAGCACAGCCTATGGGATATGAGTTGCTTTCTGAGGTAATTCTTATCAATCGATATTCTAGGAGAAGAATCACATAGTCACATCATAAATACATTTGTTTTGAATGCTTGATTCATAATGTTAATAATCCTACCACAAAGAACATCATTTGGGTTACATTTTTCCCTCTGCATCTGGTGAATAAATGCAGGGACTCTCTGGCTTTTGAAGTTTGTAGCTGTTGAGCAGATGAATGCCCACAGACTTCTACACTGCGACCCATGTGCAGCTATCAATCTGTAATGTATAAACTGTCTGTATATGGGATCAATAATACTGTGCTAACAAAGACATTTTTAAAACAAGATAATTAGGATCAGATCAATTCAATCTTGAAGATCATGTTACCTGATATGAATTCCATTCTGGTTTATGTTATCTCATTATCTCTCATTTGATGTTGCTGTCTCACAGACACCCATTATTTTACACACATTCTATTTTGCTAAGCTTTCCAAGTTTCAAGCCAAATCGATTAATTTGATGGTCTGTGTCTCCTAGCACTGTATTGGGGAATTGGTGTGTTGATCTGAAGGATAGACAGCAGCTTGAGCCCTTCAATGTTCCTCTTGCCTTGTGAACTCTGACGAAGCCCAGGTGGTTGTTGCTATTGATCAGATTTCAAAAATCATTGTTTGTGCTCTCGCAGATAAATCAAGCCATTCCCCTTTTCCAGTCTTCTTTGGACCCTTACCTGTACTTACCCATGCCACCTTTCATTTTCTTCTTATCAAGCCATTCCATTGTTTTGATCCCTATTCCCACTCAACTCCCACTGATGATTACTCCTCAGCCTATTGTCTCTCCTGCCCATGTCACAGGCTTGAATATGTCTTTAACAATTTGGCCTATGGCTTCCCTTTGGGTCCCCCTCAGCATTTGCTGGTGCCATCATAATTGTCATATTATTATAATGATATAATACTGTGGATTTATTTACTGTACAAGACACAAGGCACCAGATGTTCATTAAGTGATTTGGTGAACACGTTGATTCATTTATTAAGACTAGACACATGAGAATAGTTGTACATAGATATAAAGCTTGAAGACATCATAGCTGTGTGTGTGCGCTCTGCTCAAAGCAAAGTTGAAACTAAGACTGGATCACATGACACATTTCCCTTCTAGTGATGTCATGCTGATATCCCTTAAAGGCATATTACAACCTTTCCCTTTTATTTTTAAAGATACTTTCCCCCTTCCAAATAAGTATGACTATTTACAATACATGTTTATCTTTAGCTACCATTACATAAGTGCATAGAACTGATTAATCTATAACTCTCTAAAGCATAGAGGTATTCTTGAAATGGTAACATTGTCTGGACATTTCTTCAATGGCTCACAGTGATCTGTGGGGTGGTTATTCTTGGATGTTGTTCCAGGCAGTATTTGGGATCTTGTCCTAGATGCAGTAGGACTGTATGGTGGTTGAGGAGCTTGGATGGATCTGATTTGTCCTTGGTTATGCCTCATTATTGTGCCTTTGTGTGTAATGGCTTCACAGGACCTTGGTTCTGATCAACTCCTTGTTAACTTAGCTGGTTGCCATGTACCTTCTGTGGGATCCTAGATGTGAAGTTATTGTCCCATCTATAAACTTCTGTACCTGCATTTTTTGTCCTGCACATTGGTCATCTTCTCTTTCAGTTTTAGAAGTCCTCTCTAGTTTCTGAGAGAATAGAGTGGGTAAGACTAGGTAAATTAGTACACACTTGTCCACCAAACATGAGCTCTGGGAGTGATGGAATAGTTGCATTTAAAGATGTCACTCTCAGATGTAACATTGCAATGTGCAGATCTTGCTTGGTTTGTCTGCATTTGAAAATTCAGGATTTCACCATGTGAATCCTCCATTCAGCTAGTTCATTAGATCTAGGGTGATGTGGAGAAGAAGTAGTGTGACTGATATTCCTTTTCGCACACATATCCTGAAATAGTTTACCAATACATTGTGGGCCATTATCCATGAACATCCCTCTAGGCACACAAATAAACTGAAAATAGCACCCTAGAATGTATGCGACAGTTGTACTTGATGAATTGTGCAATTGTTCAACAATATGGGGCACTTGGTAAAATAGTCAACAATGCCGATGAAGTCAGTGCCATGGGCATGAAAGAGGTCAGATGTGATTCGACTTCAATGTCATTGTCATACCTGGCAAATAGACTGCCTCTCTTGCAAGTCTTCTTGTCTGATCTATGCCTATGTGCTAGTGATGAAGTTGTTGAAGAATATCAGGTTGCAAAGATGATATGATGACCTGACTGCATTTAAAAGACACTGCCCGGGAGATGCCTTGCTCATCCCAGTAAGGACAAAATGACCTAATAGGTTCATGGACATGTTGAATTGAATCAGGCCATCCTTCGATGATGGTTTTCCATCGTTTTTGTAGTGTAGAATCTTTTGCCATTTCTTCTTGTAGCTGCTGGTATTTGTGTTGCACAAAATGTACCAGATCAATTTGGAGAATGTCTTCAAGATCAATGTCAATGAAGTCAACTTGTAGACCTAGGGATATATCTTCTGCCTTTGCTGATTTAGGCAATCTGCTAACTGTATCCAATGTGACCATCAAATTAACTGGCTTGTACCTAATCTCACAGTCGTATCCTTGCATCTTTATCAAGAGACATTGCAATCTTGGTGGTGCACTGGTCAATGGTTTTCACAAAATCATCTCCAGTGGCTTGTGATCAGTCTCTACTGCAAATCTTTTGCAAAATAGATGGGTGTGAAAATGCATGATTCCAAATATTGAAGCTAATATTTTCTGCTTAATGTTGGAATGGTTTGATGTGTCACAGACAGAGATTTTGAAGCAAATGCAACCGGTTTGCCTTTTTGTAATATGCATGCTCCCAGACATTTCTGTGAAGCATCTATCTCCAGGGTAGCTGTCTCCCTAGGATAGTAAAATTTCAATGTCAATGCTTCTGATAATGACAGTATCAGTGCTTCGAAGAGGTATTGGTGGTCTTTGTGCCACAGGAAAGGCACATCCTTTCTCAACAATTCCCTTAGCGATGAAGATTTTTGAGTGAAATTGGGAATGTATGGAGACAAAAAATTAGAGACCCAGATATCTTCAAAGACCATCCTTATCTTGAGGAGTTGGCACAACCTTGATAGCCTCCATTTTACTTGGATCCAAGATATGCTAGGACTGGAATAAATTGAACTGAAGAAATTGATCTGTTGCCTGTTGATGTCGAATTTCAATTCTTCATGATGTGCCACTTACATCAATAAGTGCAGATTATGGTCATGTTCTTGCTTCGTTCTTCCCACAGCAGCTATATCATCTGCGATGCAGATGCACCCTGGTACAATGTATGTAATGCGGTCCATGTGAGCTTAGAAGAGATCCTGGCTAGCAGATCACCCAAAAGAGAGTAATTGAAAACAGTATTATCTGAATGGGGTACGAAATGTAATAAGTTTTTGGAATTTCTCTGCGAGATGTATTGACCAATAACCATGCTTAGCATCAAGCTTCTAGAAGAATTTTGCACCTGCAAATCTTGGATTTAACTCTTCTAATTTTGTAAAAATGACATTTGGAACCTGAATTTAAATGTTGTGGATTGAAGCTAACTCTCAATGATCCATCCTGCTTTATGATACATGTGATTGAGCTGCACCAATTGGTATGCTCTTGCACTCTTCTAATGATGCTCTTTCTCCATTTTGTCTAGTTTGACATTCAATTTGTCTTGTATGTGGATGCTGCACTCAATTGATGGACTTGCATTCTCCTGCAAATGTAATGTGCAGATCCCTTGAAGCTGCCAATTTTATCGAAACATTCTGGATATTTTGCTGTTCAGTCATGAACTGAGGTGATAGGAGTAATTTCTGAGGCTGATCTGCCTTGTGATGTCTAACTAATTCCATGGAAAGTTACTAGTGTGAGGTCACGACACGCCAGCTGCTGGGCCTTTAGTTTCCATGATGTAGAACGTCTGTGATACTCAAGAGTATTGATTGTTCTTGCACTCCAAGACAATGGATCCTGAACATGGAATTAGTGAATCATTGTATGCTGAGAGTTTCACAGTAATAGGTCTCACCGTGGCCTTCCATGTCTGTGGATACATGCTTTTTAGGATCCGCAAAAGTAGGATGTTAATCTTGGCCAATAACAAATAGTTACCAACTTTCTTAGGGCAGATCATTTGAATCTTGGTAAACATTTTGGACAGTGTTATGGCATCTGTGTTTTCCATGAGATTGATAGTCTGAAACATGTGTTCTCCGCTCTTTGTCTCATTGTGCACATCACCATAATTTTCTGGTTTGTCAGTCACCTCATGTATGTTTCTGACGGGATACTAGGTGGTTATTCTTATTGCTTGAAGGTACCGATGGTTTTCGGTCCTTTTGAATCAGTGTCTAGCAGATCTTCCTGGAATGCTTCCATGGGAGTGGATGTGATCACCAACTCAACAATTCTGTCTGCTAGATCTGCATTTGAAAAATCACAGTATGGGCTCTTTTCTCTGCATTTGCTGACAAAGTGGTCTATGGATCCTGAAATAAAACCAGAAAATGCTAGAAAAACTCAACAGGTCTGGCAGCATTTGTGGAGAGAGAATCAGATGTGTGATGGATTTTATACTGTTTAAGAGGGGTTAGAGCAGATGGAGCAAAATAGAAGGCCAGGGGTAGATGGGAATTAAGGAGAAATTGGACAAAGATATCATGGACACAAGTAAAAGGGAGTGTTAGTGGTAGCGCTAAAGACTAGAGAAGGTGCTGATTGTGGCATAAGGGTAAGATAGCAGAATGTGTTAATAGTAGAACAAAGGTCAGTGTTCTGTGAGAACAAAACATAAAAGCAAGTGACAAATGGCTCTGTTGTGGGGGGAGGCAGGGGAAAAAAGATAAATTAATTAATTTAAGAAATTAAATGAATAAATAAAAATAAAAAAAAATAATTGGATTAAAAAAGGGGTAAGGATGGAAGAGAGAGTTCATGGTCTGAAATTGTTGAACTCAAAGTTTGGAAGGCTGTAAAGTGCTGAATCAGAAGATGGGTGTTGTACCTCTAGTTTGCATTGGGCTTCACTGGAACATTGCAGCAGGCCAAGGATGGACACGAGGTCTATGGATTCTATAGGCTGGTAATGTGAACCAGTCTTCCAATGTATTCCATATCTTTTGGGGATCCTTTAGCTTTTCTTCTGTTAAACCTGATGCTTTTTGCCTGTGTAGATCTTCATTTCCAACTTATAGGCAAAATTTTATGGTTGCTTGTCCTGTTCAGACATACCTGAAATATTTTGAATTCGTAGGTCAGCTGTATTCCAATGCTCGGAACCTCCCTATCTCACTGCAGTGAGACACTTCCTGTTCCCTCGATTCTCTTCCACTCAACTCTTAGTCACCCAACTCCGCTTCCTACTTTGCATGCTATCTGAAATTATCAATGGTTTTCTCTCTCCTCAGGCACCATCACTCTCCCTTTTTACCACCTTTTCTCAAAGAAAGCCCCCATTAACCTCTCTATTTTCACACATCCACACATTATTTCCAGCGTCTCTCCTGTCTCTAAGTTCCTCCCCACATCATTGCCTGCCTTTGCTGTAATTCCCTGTTCATATTCCTTCAATCTGCCTTTTTCGCTTCATGTAACACTTAAGCAGCCCTAACCAAACTCAGGAATGATATACTCTATGACTTAGTGCATTATCCCTTCTCATCCTTCTATTTTTGCTTTCAACAGAGTTGATCATGCCTTCCTGTCCTTCTGATCCAATGCCTCTCTGCTGTCATCCAGTTTCATGGGAACCTTTGAATGGTTTGATTCCTACCTTTCTGAATGTAGACAATTAATCTTCAAAGATGATTTTCCTCCCACACACCATTCTCTCCCTCATCTATATGTTGTCCCATGGTGAAACCATTTTCAGTCAGTCTCCACATGCAAGCCAATGATTCCCAGTACTACCATTCCACCAACTGCCTCAACTTTAGGTAAGGTATTTCATACCACAGCATTAAAATGCCTTCAAAACTAGAGAGAAAAATTGTGAAGGGAAAAGAGCATGCATTGGCAGAGTATGATACTCATGCAACATCATCTCAGTTTAACCCTTGACCAAAGTGAGGCCTTACTCACATCCTCTTTCATCCCTTGCCAGTCCACCAGTCCCTCAGCCGACAAATACCAGGAGTTTTCCAGTTCTCCTCCAATGCTTTGAGCTGGAAAATGTCATAGATATGAAGTGAAGAAAATACTGGGAAGAGCATATTTTGCCATTTTCCTTCTTCTCTCTCTCTCTTTGCCTCACCACTATTATGAGAGTTGCCAGCTCATACCATTCCCCAGAACTCCCTCCCTAACCCTCCCTGTGCTCTTACAATCCATCTTAAAGTTCACCTCTTCAACCAAGCTTTTGATCATCCTACCTAACCTTTGCCTTCCAAGTTCGCACATATTTGAAGG
Organism: Carcharodon carcharias; assembly: GCF_017639515.1. Lineage (NCBI taxonomy): Eukaryota > Metazoa > Chordata > Chondrichthyes > Lamniformes > Lamnidae > Carcharodon > Carcharodon carcharias. The sequence goes on along the minus strand of NC_054479.1, from coordinate 48,800,594 downwards.
TAGATATTGTTACCTCTCCCCACATATACTACTAATATTGAATCAATCACACTTGCCACTTCATTTAACCACACTTAACAGATCCATCACAACTGTTCCCTGGTGCATTCCCCATGGCAACACCTCGACTAACCAAAGTCCACTTGCCAACCAATCAGCACCCTTTCCGCATGAAGTATAAATTGTTGTTCCATTTGAAATTTGGTATTCTTGCATATGTCCTGATGAGTCTAAGACAAAAAGCTTTGACAGCATGTCTCTTTTTGCAGAAATACTCAAGATCCATCATTTTGAAATTAATGTTTAATGTTTACTGACTTAGATTAGCCCTGATCTAATTGTGGTGGAACAAGTTGGGGGAGCTGAATGGCTTCTCCTGTTCCTATGTGAAGGTAAAGCATTGTGGTGCCGTGGGGTGCCATTTTGTTGTCGCTGTTGATTTATTGGTCTGTCTGTTGCCAGCTGTAGATTCTAGGCCTACATATATGTCACCTTATCATTTCAACATTTATGGTGGGCATCTTTGTGGATTTTGCATTGCTACTTAACTAATTAAATGTGAGTGTTAGAACCCAGTGTCTCAATGTCATTTCATAATCTCAGTAGTAAAGCAGAGACAATGCAGTTAGTGGCCTTTTAGCTGCTAAAGGCATTTTTGTAACTAGTGCTTGTAGGATTAAAGGCTACCTGCAATTGTTACTATGCCTAGTGAAATCATGAATGTAGCGGAGACTTCATCTGGTATCTGTAGCAAACATTTTTCAGCATGACTTAAAAATACCTCACTGAGAAATGTTTTACGAAACATACTTTGATAGAGCTCTGATGGAGAAGATTTGTATCCTATTGCCTTATTAGCTATATTGTGCACTGTGATACACTGTTATAGATCATATTTCATATTGGAAGTTCAGGCAGCTTTGCTTCCAAAGGGCCGTGACATGCATCTTTTGAAGATAAGCCTGTGTGAAGTTCAATTGACATTGATCTAACCCGTATGTTTTCCTGCATGGTGCAACAAGCAGCATATCGGAAGCATGTTATCCTTTCGGCTCCCCTGTGAAGACATTTACAATAGTGGTAAATAACGTCTATCAGTGAAACTGAAAAGACAGCCGACTCCATGATCAATGTACTTCTGTTTCATTCCAACCATGATGCTATCCCAAGTATTAATTGCCAAACCAACATCCCATCCTAGTGAATTCCTGATCTTAGCAAAATTTCTTAATTTTCTCCATTTTGCTTCTTTCAAAAAAACAGGCCATTTGACCCATTGGGCCTGTGCTGGTGGGATTTTTTTTCTGTACAAGAGCCCCCCCAGTCTAATCTCATCGTCCAGTCTATTCCCTAGAAAATTAAATAATCCTCTTTTTCAAGCAAGTGATTCCCATTTGAAGGGATTGTTGGCTGCTTCTACCAGGGATTGTGATGGAGAATTCCACGTTCTTCCCACTACAGATTTTTTGTTCTACTCTCCCATTTAATCCATGCTGGAGTAATAGTCCATGGGCATCACCGTGGGTGGCTTGGTGGTAATTTTCACTGCTTCCAGTATCTGGCTTTCAGCTCAAGACCAACACTGCATTGAAACCCTGTAAATCCCCTGAACAATGTCCTCATCTCGGAAAGGCCCCAGTCGCCCATTATCTCCGCAGGGTAAGGGATGTTTCTATAAAAATTCTCAGCGTAAAAGTAAAACAATTGGTTCTTCTCCTGGCTGGGACCAAATGATTGCCTTCACCATCGAGTGTGCTGAGAATTATAAGTTGAGGCATAAATGCCTGATTAAAAATAATGAATTTCAGTATATGTTTCCTACCAGTCAGCAAGAAATAGCCCATGTGGATGCACTGCTTGTTTTCTGATTGTGACATTGCTTAAATCCATCACTATAGGCAATGGGCCTTCTAGATTATCAGGCAAAAATGCAGTCAATCCAAAGATAGACTGCATTCCTGACAGTGCCATTTTCAATGGTATCTGCCACTTAAGCTGTGGTACAGCACAGTAAATGAATCCAGGCTGCTGTTTGTGGCTTTCCCTCAATGAGCGGATGCGCTGGTCTTTCTTGGTCGCTGGTGGGCTCAGTGACTTATCCTGCCACCCCCTTTCTGGCCTGATGCTGGAAGACCCAGCAATGAGAAAGAAAACCTCCATCGGTGCTCGTTGGACCAGTCGAAATATTTCTCTGTCAGTCTGGTATTGGGTTTTGCAATATAAACCAAGTGGTTTTCACAGCACTGGAGCTCTGCTGTATAACTTTAAGAAGCAGAATTGGGTTTTTTTTTGTTGTTGTCAATTTTCCTCCACCAATGATTTCCTTCCTTCCTCTGAAGGTATCAGCTTTTTGCTGGTGTAAGATTCCATGGGGACTGGGTACAATGTCCAGCACTTTGCCCAATAACCATTACAGGAGTGTTGGCCACAAACAAGGCAATAATTTGCATCTCCAGTGCTTGGGCAGTTGTAGATTTCCCATCGGTTATAGAGACCGCCCATTGAGTTTAATGGAAATGGAAACCGTCTGGCTTTATAATGGGTGATTGACCTGCAAATGCCAGTTTCACCCTCGGCTGGTGAGCAGGGAATCTACTCCAGTGAGCATCAGCAGGTTGCCTGAACACAAGGGCCAAGCTCGATTTTTTTCTCATCCACCAGATACAGGTGCTGACTTCCAACAGGAGGTGGTGCAATCTGTTGTAAGGTATTGGGCATAGCTTGTTAGGTCCTATTAAGGTATTCGTAGTCTTAGGTAGTTCAACAGTAAGTATTTATTAACTACTTACTATATACATACGTACAGTAAAGATCCAAGCTAGGAGCTGTCTCCATGCTTGTTTCCATACACAGCTCTGTCCAACACATGCGGGTCATGTGTTCTCTTACATCACTGTGTGGGCAGTACTGTACTCAGTCCCACATTAACCCTTTATCTGCCAGACCCTTATACTACAAATTCCAGTGTAGAAACTCCCACTGAATTGTATCCTACATTGTAGTGCGATACCACTACTCCAAGCAGAGATCAGTTAGTTTAAGTTCAAAACTGGGATCTTCCAGGATTAGATACTCACAGGATAAACTCATTGTCATTGGGGCTACCTCGAAACAGGTCTGCAACATTAATATGCCCTTCGTATAGTAGTGTTGATGCAAAATCAGTGCTTGCAGTTAATCTGAGGCTGAGTTACATGCTGATGCTTTAAGCAAGGAGTTTGTAAAACTTTGTAAGTTGAACGTCTTAGTATTTACAGCAGTCTTGATCCAAGCAAAATGCTTCTTACCAAATTAGGATTCAAACTGAACAACATTTGACAAATAGTTGAACCTTTTAATCCCTATCTTGTAAAGGAAAAAGTATGGGCCACAATAACTGCAATTGGCAGTAATGGGAGGAACTCATGGCCTGGGAATCACCAGCCTTTACAGTGGCACTGGGCTGAAATTTGTGCTGATGTTTTGTGTAAATGTTTCTGAGATAAACAGGAAACTAGAATAAATTACCACAATTTTGTACAAATTACTTGAATCTCAGTTTAGCATCATTTAAGCAGTTGTTGATGTTTGTCAGCCCCGATGTTAATTTGAAGAACAAAATGGCACAGCAGGAACTGGGCTAGCAAGAGAATTTGCAACAATTTGTATTTATATAATGTTTGCAATGTAGAAAAATCTCCTGAGGTGCTTCACAGAAATGTAGCCAGACAGAACTTGAGAAAAACCAGCGCAGGAGTGTTGGGGAACTGTGCCTCAGTGTAGGTTAGAAATGGATATGGGCGTAAGAACTGAAGTTTATAGAGGGTAGAAGATTGGAGGACTGCCAAGAAAACACTGGAGTAACAAAAGCACAGATAAGGATATCGGCAACAGACAGGCTGAGGCAGAGATGGAGACGGACAATGTTATGAAGGTGGGAATAGCTGGTCTTTGTGTTAAGGAGGATATGGAGCCAGAAGCCCAACTCGGGGTTAAGTAGGATGCCGTGGTTGTGAACAGATCTGCTCCACCTGAGGTAGTGGCTAGGAAGGGGGATGGAATCAGGAGTGGGAGAATATTTTTATGGGGTGGGGTACAAAGCCAATGGCTTTGGTCTTTCCAATGTTTAAATGGAGGAAATTCTAGATAATTCTGGACTCGATGGCTGATAACACAGAGCCAGTGGAGGGGGACGACAGATGTATTGGGGAGGTGTAGTGTTCATGTGGAACATGATTCCTTATCATTTTTTTATTCTTTCATGGGATGTGTGCATCACAGGCAAGGCCAGCATTTGTTGCCCATCCCTAATTGCCCTTGAACTGAATGGCTTGCTAGGCCATTTCAGAAGGCAATTAAGAGTCAACCACATTGCTGGTCTCCTCTACATTGGAGAGACCAAACGTAAACTGGGCGACCGCTTTGCAGAACACCTGCGGTCTGTCCGCAAGAATGACCCAAACCTCCCTGTTGCTTGCCATTTTAACACTCCACCCTGCTCTCTTGCCCACATGTCTGTCCTTGGCTTGCTGCATTGTTCCAGTGAAGCCCAACGCAAACTGGAGGAACAACACCTCATCTTCCGACTAGGGACTTTGCAGCCTTCCGGACTGAATATTGAATTCAACAACTTTAGGTCGTGAGCTCCCTCCCCCATCCCCACCCCCTTTCTGTTTCCCCCTTCCTTTTTTTTCCAATAAATTATAAAGATTTTCCTTTTCCCACCTATTTCCATTATAAAAACAAAACCCCACTAGAGCTATACCTTGAGTGCCCTACCATCCATTCTTAATTAGCACATTTGTTTAGATAATATCACCAACTTTAACTTTAACACCTATGTGTTCTATTGTACCATTGTCGTTGACATCTTTTGATGATCTGCTTCTATCACTGCTTGTTTGTCCCTACAACCACACCCACCCCCCCTCCACCTCTCTGTCTCTCTATCTCTCCGCCCCCCACACACACACCTTAAACCAGCTTATATTTCAACTATTTCTTGGACTCGAACTCAAGTTCTGTCGAAGGGTCATGAGGACTCGAAACGTCAACTCTTTTCTTCTCCGCCGATGCTGCCAGACCTGCTGAGTTTTTCCAGGTAATTCTGTTTTTGTTTTGGATTTCCAGCATCCGCAGTTTTTTTGTTTTTAACATTGCTGTGGGTCTGGAGTAACATGTAGGCCAGACTGGGTAAGGATGGCAGATTTCCTTCCCTGAAGGACATTAGTGAACCCGAAGGGTTTTTACGACAATCGATGATAGCTTCATGGTCGCTATCACTGAGGCTGACTTTATATTCCAGTTTTGTGAACTGAATTCAAATTCCACCAGCTGCCATGGTGGGACTTGAACCCATGTCAGCAGAGCATTAGCTTGGGCCTCTGGATGACTTGTTCAGTGACATCACCATTACATCACCATCTCCCCATCATCCAATGATGTTGCCAAGGTGCAGCATATAGATGAAGAATGGGAGGAGGTCATAGATGGACCCTAGGGACGAACTCAGAGATAGTGGTGTGCGAGTGGGAAGAAACATTTTCACTGTAGATGCCCACATCTATGACTAAGTAGGTAAAAGAGGAAAAACTGAGGCCAGTCCCGCTAAGCTGGTCAGTGGGGAAGAGACATTGGAGGAGAATGCTCAACTGTGTTAAAGGCTGTAGACAGGTTGAGAGGGACATGCAGGGTTGGCTGACCATGGTCACAGCCGCAGGAAATATCAGGTTTCACTTGGATTAGGACCTTTTCATTTTCATCGCTGTGCCAAAGGCAGAAATTGCATTGAAGGAATTCAAATGTGCAAATTTGTTAAGAATCTCCAGTTAATGTGCTGACAATAAACTATTAAAGTCAACACAGTTGTTTGTCAAGTGGTAGATTAAACTCTCATTATCCTAGGATTGCGTTCAATGCCCCAATAGATTCATAGAAAATGCTGACACCTGGTGGATTACTGCAGGATTGCGGTTGGAGGTGTAAAGCTTTCAAAAACCAAGGCAGGCCACAGGCAAAATACTGAAGGCATTTTTCTCTTTAACGTCCTTAGCTTTGCGACTGAAAGTACAAAGAAGCAATAGTAGCTGGAAAGACTAAGATTGACTAGTGTGAATCATCTGGAATAAACTGTGACCAGCAACATTTAAAGGTTCCTGACTCCATTCATGGTAACATGCAATTTAATGCATTGATAAAATGTTTAAATATTGTTATTTGCATTCGGATCACCTTTGATTAAATTGCTTGATGTAAATGTTCTGAGGCAATTGACATTCTGCTGCCTCGAAACGGCCAGAATAATGTTGGATAAAATTGGGAAGCTCTTAGATAATCATGCTTAACTGGTAGCTTGGCGGATTCAGTGGAATAACTGGGGCTGGGTGGGATTTTCCAGCCTCACCCACCATCGGTTTCATCCGGTCCTGCCGAAAGTCAATGGGCTTTGGGCAGGGTCGCCGAATCTCCTGCAGTGAGTCCCATCGTGACGGGCCCGGACAATCCCAGCCTCAGTGGGACCAGGATCCTTCTTTCTTTTGGATTCTGAAATTTGAATTCAGCTCGCACTGAATGGAGTGAAACTCTCCTTCTCCTGCTGGTCTTAAATGTCTGAAATTAAATGAGAATCTTTTTGCTAGTCCAGTCCTGAACCTTTGCTGTTCAGCTGGTATCAAACTGTCTGACAATCCTGCAGTGTCTGCTGAATTGTATTATAGTAAAATCCCAGTAATGAAATGGTGGAGTGTGATTTATGCTCATGCACCAAAGTTGGAATGATATTTTCAAACCAAAAAAATATATGGGTGAGATGGACTATAGCTAAGCTAAGTAGGGGCAGAGACTTGCAAGTAAGATTGAGGCAGCCATCAAGAACCATTAAACTAGGTGGTGAGGTTTGGCGGGTTTTGTGGAGCAAAGCAAAAAGCAATTGGGACTCAGGGGGGTATGAGCGCGGGGCAGTAGGTAGTCAGCAGGCGGGTATGAACACAAACGCTCCAAAGCACACATGATCCAGAGATGAGTAAAAGCAGGACAATGGGAGTCATGAAACCCTTACTAAGAAGTATATATCTTGATGGTTGAGCTAGACATAAGATCTTGGGCAGAATCATCCCAGACTTGCACAAAGTGCAGTAGCAGGTGGGATATAAGTTGTTTTACCCGCCAGCCACAATGGTGGCTTTTTGCACCGCATCATCCCAAGCCTGCCCCATTAATTTTGCAGCCACAGGAAATGCGCTGTCTCGCTGGTGGGTGGCCTCTGATTTTCCCTCCTTGCTGTTAACTCGCCGCTTCCTCATGCAGTGCTCCATTTTTAAACTGCAGCTTGTGCACACTTCTCAATACTTGCAGCCCACAAGGACACCAGTGAAGACATGGACCCCAAAAGCCAAGAAGGGTGAAGGCCCTCGATTCAGTGACACATCCCTGCAACACCCTGTGAACACCATGGAGGCCTGCTGCGATGTCCTCTACCCTCACTCTGGCTGCAGGCAGCCCATCAGTCTCATCACTCCGGCTTGGAAGGCAGAGGCAGTCAGTGCTAATGCTGCACATAGAAAGTTGGCCATCCAGTGCAGAAAATGGATGAATGATCTCATCTGTGCTGCCAGGGTAAGGCAACATTCTCATCACTCTAAACTGACACACTCAAAAGGTCATCACACATTCACTGGCACCTCACTCACTGTCAGCTCAAGGGACATCACCATTCACTCCCTCACACACCCCCTCACATCTCCATCTGGCCTCATCTTCTCTGGAGACTGCCTCCTCAGCCCTCACCATCTTGAGGCCATTTGCATAGATCAGCATGTGCCCCACACCCCCCTTCCCCAGTACAGCTCTCGTCCTGCAGCCTTTTCCCTTGCCTGAGGCCACTTCGCCCCCTTCCCCAAGCAAGCCCTAGCCCTGCAGCCATTGAAAAGCCGCCCACATTTGGCTGGTCTGGTAGGTAGAGACCTGCCCGTGAGCCCCCCTAAAAGTGATGTGGTGCTCTCTGTGAAGCCTGGCGCTGATGACTGTGAGTGCTGCCCAAAGCAAGGTAGGCAAACAAACTTCGAAGTCTGGAGAGAAGTGCAGATCGCCAGGTTGTGAAACTCAGTGACATACCTGGATGATCCAGCATGCGTGGATAATTCTGGCGAGCAGGGCTGATAATGAGGTGCTAAAGTATTGAGATTAGGTTCCCGATGTGTGACAGCGGGAAACACGACCCACCATTGACCAGTGGAGTGGATGATCGCAAACTGGGTTCACAATGGCGCGAAACCTTCTTGCCATATTGTCCACCCATCGCCTGCCTGCCATGACGTCCAACACCAGTGGGGCCAGAAAATCTTACTTGAGCAACAGGGATCTATGACATAGTAAGAAAATCTGAAACAAGACCACATGATACCTCATTTATTCTTTTATGGGCTGCAGGGATCACTGGCAAGGCCAGCATTTTTTGCCCATTCCTAATTGCCCTTGAACTGAGTGACTTGCTAGGCCATTTCAGAGCCAACCACATTGCTGTGGGTCTGGAGTCACATGCAGGCCAGACCAGCTAAGGATGGCAGGTTACCTTCGCTAAAGGATATTAGCAAACCAGATGGGTTTTTACAATGATTGAAGATAGTTTCATGGTCAGTATAACTGAGAGTAGTTATAGATTCCAGATTTTATTAACTGAATTTAAATGCCACCAGCTCCTGTGATGGGATTTGAACCCATGTTGCCAGAGCATTAGCCTGGGATTCTGGATTAATAGTTCAGTGACATAGCCACCTCATCACCATCTCCCCATAAGTAGGAATATATTCCCATTAATGTACAATAAATGTAATAGTCAGTGGTATAAAGCATTCAGAAAAATAGTGCAGCATCAATTGTCCAATACCTGGCAGGTGGAAGACACCATTTCAATAGAAGGTAAAAAAAGTACATAGCAAACAACTCTGGGTGAACATTTCTAATATCAAAAAAGCTAAACTAACATTAGGAGTGTGCCATCGGCCTCCAATCCTGCATAGAAAGTAAAATTCTTTACTCTTTGAAGAGATAGTAAGGGAATTAGAAAGTTACTTTAATCATTGACTTAATTCAACATTATTTAACTTGGAAAAAACCCAAGCCGTCTAGAGCCAAAGCTGCTCAATGTAATGGCTTACAGCTTTGTGACCCAATGCTTTGGAAAAATCACAAGATGTAGTGCCCATTTTATCTTTGAGTTTGTAAATGACCCAGCCAGCAGATGCAAAATAACATCATGGTTTTGTAGACAAACATGGCCACCAATAAGCACACAGCAAAAGCCCAGTCATTTCAGAGGAAATGCCAACCCAGTGGACTATGGGAAGCCTTAAAATATGTTGTATCTTGACTTTCAGAAGTGCTTGTCCAAATTCTCCGTGAGAGGCTCTAGGTAAGCTCAAAGCTATGGGGATTTCAAGTAGATCCAGAACGTGGTTTGGAAGGTGCTATAGGAGCCTTGCTGAGTTGCTGCAGTGCATCTTGTAGATGGTACAAATTGCTGCCACTGTGCATTGGTGATGGAGGTGGTGAATGTTTAACCCAGTGGCTGTGGTGCCAATCATGCCAGCAGCTTTGTCCTGGATGTTGTTAAGCTTCTTGAGTGCTGTGGGAACGGCACTCATCCAGGCAAGTGGAGAATATTCCATCACACTCTTGACTTGTGCCTTGCAGATGGTGGACAGGCTTTGGGGAGTCAGGACTCCCTTACTTTGGAGGTGAGTTGCTCACTGCAGAATTCCCAGCCTCTGACCTGCTCTTTTAGCCACAGTATTTATTTGGCTGGTCCATTTCAGTTTCTGGACAATGGTAACACTCAAGAATGTTGATAGTGGGGGATTCAGCAATGTAATGCCATAGAATGTCAAGGGATGATGGTTAGATCCTCTCTTGTTGGAAATGGTCATTGTCTGGCACTTGTGTGGCACATATGTTATTTTCACTTCTCGGCTCAAGCCTGAATGTTACCCAGGTCTTGCTGCATTTGGACATGAACTGCTTCAGTATCTGAGGAGTCGCAAATGGTGCTGAACATTGTGCAATCATCAGTGAACATCCCCACTTCTGACCTTATGATGGAAGGAAGGCCATTGATGAAGCAGCTGAAGATGGTTGGGCCTAGGACACTACCCTGAGGAACACCCACAGCTAAGGAGTTATGTTGGGATGGGGGGAAATACCAATTGGAGTGCTGCAGAGATTGGTGTTTCCACTATTCTTACAAATTGTGTTAATGTTTTGGACTCAGAAACTCAATGCAAACTGCTAGATTTGCAGATGATACATAACTAAGAGGGCATTGCAATCCAAACTGGCTGCTTAGAAATTACAGGATGAGCTGAACAAAGTCTGTAAATGGCAAGAAAAATGTCAGATAAATTTTCATACAGGCAAATGTAAAGTTCTATAAATAGGAATGAAAAATGCGCAACAAACATATGTGAATAGTGTTGAATTGGCTAAGGACGCAATTGAAAAGACTTAGGGGATAAATAAATTTGACACTATCCAGGTCCAAACAATGCGGAGCAGCAGTAATTATCAAACTGTATACTGCCCGCTCACAGATTACACCTTGAGTCCTGTGTCCAGTTCTGGTCACTGAGACATGAAGTGATATTAAGGGCGGAATCGTCCCAGATTTGCACCAAGTGCAGTAGCAGGCAGGTAAAACAACGTTTTCACACTGCATCATCCCAAACCCACCTCATTACTGTTTCCATGGTGAGCAGGCCCTCAATCCCCCAGCAAGCCATCACTTCGCCACTTCCACACGCCGGGCCCCATGTTTAAAGTCCAGCTGCGTGCACACATCTCAGGTCTTCCAGCCCAAAATGACTGCAGGGCAGATGTCCACAAAATGCAAAAAGACTGCAACCCCCAGGTTTAATGACACGTCACTGGAATGCCATTTGGATGCCGCGGAGGCCCGCTGTGATGTCCTCTTCTCCCACTCTAGCTGCAGCACATCACCAATCCAGCATGACAGGCATTGGCAGCGGTGGTCAGCGCCAATGCCCTGCAAAAGAGGACAGCCACCCAGTGCCGCTACAGGATGAATGGTCTCATCTGTTCCGCCAAGGTAACTCACTCTTCTCATCTCTCTCAACTCTCACACTCACAAACCCATCACACATCCACAGGGATCTCACACCTTGAAGGACAACACCACTAACTGTCACACACACCCTCACATCTCCATCAGGCTCATATCCTCTGGAGCTCACATCCTCATCCTGTCCATGGCTCCGCTCACCACACAAACATTCCACACAGTGTCATGTGTCCTGCTCACACCTCTCCATCTGTTTTCAAGCATGAAAAGCTGGCTCACAGCAGCAGGGAGAGGCCCCAGACCAGGGGTGGAGTGGCCCACATTAGGTCCCTCACTCACTTTGAGGAGCGTGCCATCATGTTGAATGGTGAGGTTGTGGACCATGCCTGTGGCGATGGTAAGGTCGGCGGCAAACACTCTCATGAGGATCCGACACCACGTCATCCCTCTCTTAACAAAACTGTGAGTGCTCTCGCTCCTGTTTTTGACTGTGCTGCCATGCACTAATTATCCTTACTTTGGTTCAAACGAATGAGTGGGAGACAGAAAGTGAGAGACAGAGACAGAGAGTGAGAGAGAGAGAATGAGAGACAGTCAGAGAGCGACGAAAAGTGAGAGACAGAGAGAGAGAGAGACAGGGAGAGTGAGAGTGACAGACAGAGAGTGTGAGAGAGAGACGGAGAGTGAGCAAGAAAGTCAAAGACAGAGACAGTGAGGCACAGAGAGAGAGAGAGTGTGAGAGAGAGAGGGAGGGAGCTCTGCCCAGTGACCGACGCCCTCAGCCAGCCAGTCTCTCAGCTCCATCCATGTCCTCATCCCCAGCCAAGAGAACACCTCCTCCAGTGAACAGGTGGAAATAAGCAGCCTGGAAGACCCATCACAGTGCTTACCCACACCCTCCACCAGCGCGGAGACACATGCCTGGGTGGGACCAAGATCTAGAGTAGGCTCAGGTTCACAATCTGGTGGTTACTGCACGGACACGTGTCCATAGTAAGAGGAGGCAGGTTTGGCTGAGCTCTCCGGCATTCAGAGGACTGCTGGGGAAGAGGCATTTGTGAGGCCCGAGTCAGATGACAAACCTCTGGATTCAGCCTTCCAACTCATCGTGGAAAGTCAATAGAAGGTGAGGGGTTTCATCACACGGAGCTGTTGAAAGCCCTCAACAGAGTGGCACGGAGTCGGAAGACTGGATCTGCCTGCTCCCTGATGCAGTGGTGCTCACATGTGCACGTATGGAGGTCTCCATGGGAATGAAGGCAGATGTCATGGAGACCCTGGTCCAACAGAACATGGAGATGCATGCAGACCTGCACTCCATCACAGGAGCCATGGGTGAGCTCCTGCAGTAGCAATGTGGTAGGTAAACAGGGCACCTTGATATCCTCAAGGAGTCAGGCCGGGCCCTTGGGCACCTGAGGGGAGGAGGAGTGGCAGCTGGACACCCCTGGGTCACCTATAGATCTCAGAGTCTGTCCTCTCCCTCTGAGTCCCCTTTGCCTGTGACTCCCTCAACCTCATCCTCTGTCACCCCAGAGAGAACAGCCAGCCAATGAGTGATTCTGGAGTGAGAAGTGTATGTGTGTGGCAGGGCCTTTTGGAGCCTCATGCAAGCACTCTCCCATGCACGTGGATCCTTTCCCTGTCACACTCATCTCACTGTCCTGGGAATTTTCAATGCTGCCTGCTGGAGTTCACTTTCAGTTGTCCATCTGAGCTGACCTGCATCTCCGCCCACCCAACGATCACACTCCCATGCAGCACCTGATCTCGCCCACCTCAACTCTCCTTTCACTTTCAATTTAAGCAGCATGGTCTGGATTCACTTTCCTGTTTATTCCCCTCCCCTAGTCATCCTTTTTCTTTCCCCCATCAGAGTTGACCCCCCTCACCTTCCACCTCCCTTCCGTGACCTACCAGCCGCAACCTTTTTCCTTTGGCGTTGTCCAGGTGAACATGTACATTCCCTTTCATCCCGAAAATCCTACCTCCATCCACATCCACCTCACCGACCTCCTCCTTCCCACCTGTCTGCTTCAGAGACCCCGCCAACCACTCTCGCCATCCCTTCAATCATTACCGTCAAACCGTCACCCTCCCACCCTACCACCTCACTCTGCCCTCAGTCATTCTAACCCTTCCTCCATACCATGCACATCCTCAGTTCACTCCCCAGGAGGCATTCATGGACCTGCAGATCCTTCGCACCCCTTCCCCCCGGGAACCCCATAACCCCTGGAGCCCATTGCCCCCACCCAGAACCTCTGACCCCCCCTTATCCTCTTACCACCCCCCCCTCCCCCCCAACCCAGACTGCAGCCCCACTTAGTCCCTGCCCCCTCCCGACTCCTTCCTCAGCCTTACTTCTACTCCAGCCTCACGTCTTCATTCCTCCTTACCCAGACCCCCTTCCTGATACTTTCCTCCACTCTTACTTCTTCCTCCACCCTTACTCTCTCCTCTCTCTGCCCATTTTACTCCCCCTGGACACCCTCACCTCACCGCAACCCTTCCTTCCCTCAAGACACCCTCCCGTCTCCCAACCCCTTCATGTCACTGGACACCCTCCCCTCTCCGCACCCCTTCCACTCCCTGGACACCCTCCCCTCACTGCACTCCTTCCCCTCTCTGCACTCTTCCCTTATATACCTTCAATGCCCCCCCTTACACCTACCTCCCCAGTTGCCATCTTCTCCCCCATTGACCCCTCTTTCCCCCATTCTCCCTTCTTCCCCACCCAACTCCACCCCACCGACATCTTCATTCTACCCCCCAACCTCACTCCCCCCCGACACTTTCATTCCCACCCTCCCCCCCTCCCTGATACCTTTTCCTCTTCTAGCCGATCCTAGCCCTTCCTCTCCCATACCCTCAACTATCATCCGTTGTGTGCATCAATGGTGACTTTCCAACTTCCGTGAGCTGCTTCACAGCAGAGCCATGTCCATGAGAATCCACCCAGCATGCCATTGACGTTCCTTCAGTGTGTCATTGCTGTTGGGCTCCAGATCTTCTGCTCCTCCGTTGTCCTCGATGTGAGCTCCTGGATGTCACACATGTCAAGATGCGTTCTACACTGGTGTGTTTTCCCACCGACATGAGCAGATAATCCAGCGGGCAGGCCTAATAATGATAATCTGATATATTACAATTAGGTTCCCGATGTCCGATGGCAGGGAATGTGGCCTGCTATCGGCAGGCTGAGCAAACAATCGTGAGCTGGTTTCACACTGTTGTGAAACCAATCGCGCCATATTGTCCGCTGAAGCCATCGCATGCGACCAATGCTGGCCGGCACAGAAATTCCTGGCCAAAGATCTGGAGGTGGAGTAGAGAAGGATGCCAAGGATGCCCGCCAGCCTATTTACTCTCAATTATGAGACAAAACTGAAGCAACTTAAGCTGTTGGACCTTGAAAAGTGATGTCTGAGAGCTGATCTTGTAGAGGTATATGAGATAGTTAATCGTATGGAAAGATGAAATCCAGAAAGTTAATTTAAATTAAATTGCAAAAGTAGAATCGGGGATCACAGGTTCAGACTGATAAAAAGCAAATTTGGCATTGAAGTCAGGAAGATCTTGCCCACACAAAGTGATCAATGTGTGGAATGGATTCCCAGTTGGGGCAATGAAGGTGAAAATCTTCATATCATTTGAGAACTCACTGGATTCTGCAATGGGGAGATGGGTGGATAAATTTCCTTCATCGTCTGTAATTATTTTACAGTTCTGCATTTCCATTAGTATTTCCAGAGTTAACCTAATTGAAATAGCAGTACAAAGCTTCCAGAATCAGAAATTGGGGCCTTGCAATTTTAGAGGTATGAGGGTAAGGAACTAGAATGTGCTGTGGAGTAGAAGGACCTGAAAAAGTATGGAAGTTGTGTACATCATCCTTCCTTCTGACAATTGTCAGGCTCTTAATACTGACACTGACTGAGCTTCTTTGAACATCCAGACTTGGTTTCATGAGTAGAAGTGAACACTCCTATACCAACTGGTTTTAAAAAATATTGTTAAAAACCATCAGAAGGTCCCTGCCCTGCATCTCTGTTTGGGATCTTCTTTCCAAGCTATGTCATCAGGAAAAGACAATGCAGCGAGACTTGAAAGAAAGTCTTTTATTTATATAGCACTATCTATTGTCCCAAAGCATTTTATAGCCAATGAAGTGCTTTTGAAATGCAATCACTGTTGTAATGTTGAAGCTAGCCTCAATCATGCATTTACTAAGGTTGGAAGGAGGTACATATATAACCTTATACACAGAAGAAGTACTCATTTATTGAATATTTCCCTCAAAAAAATGCTCAAAAAAAAGAGAAAGTTAGTTACGTCAGTATCAGATTCAAAAGCCTGTAGCAATTTAAAGGGGCAGTACACCAAAAGTTTGGAATTGGAACACCTCTGAAAGGTTTCCTGTCAAACGTTGCTTTAGGTCCATAAGGGACATTAGAACCTTCCAAATTTAGTGATGAGTCAGTGGAAGTCCTCCTCCAAGAAGTTAGGCCAAGGAAGGGGTCATTGCTTGAATCTTGGATGTCAAATTCCAAAGAGAGCAACATGGCAACAGTGGCAGGTGCAACTGCAATTGCAGCAACCCCACACACGGCAAGTGAGTACACACCGAAACAATTAAATGGCCATACCAGGTCTGCCAAGATAAGAGAAGGCAACCATATCTTCCATGAACGAATAGAATATTTCCTATTTGCAATTACTTCTTGTGTCCTGCTAATGTTCCTGAACCATCAGCATAAAGCCTCATGAGATAAAATAGGGCCCTTTATCTGAATTGCTCTGGCAGAGAGCCGCCACAGACTCAATGGGGTGAATGGCTTCCTTATGTGCTGCAATCAGTATATAATCCTGTAGCTAACATATAGAATAACGCTATAGCTGAGCATTTTGTTATACTGCCCTCTGTACTGACCTCTCTGGTGGGGAGGTGCAAATAAAGTTATTCATTACGGCTGTCTGCTGTTGAGCATGTCTTAGTGCAATACACAACAGGAAGCTGACAATGATGATAGGATGAAATTCTTCTTTACATTTTTTTTGAGAAATTAAGGACCAATGAAGATTGTGGCACACTTTTTGAAGCTCCTAACGTTGATTTTTGGGGTGTTTTGGGCAATTTGAAAGATTGCTTCTCGGTGTTTACCTCATATTCAGGTACGCAGTGAGTCAACATGGTGTATAATTGAAAAAAAGGCACATTTGGTGAAAATGAAGGAATTCAACCCTAACAAAGAGAACTGGTGTAATTATACATTTGGTTGAAAGTGAATAAAATAGAAGATGAGGAGAAAACAAATGTTTTCCTTGCCATGATGGGGTCAGATGCGTTTGAGGTCAAGAGATGCCAGGACTATAGAATATGCTGAAATTAATGAAATTCTGGACTCATATTATGGCACAACTAAGAATGAAATTGCACTAAGAGTTGCATTCCATGAAAGGAAGCAGTTGCCAAGTGAGATTATTGCAGATTACATTCTCAAATTAAAGAAAGTCTCTCGCCATGTGGGTACGGTGCGAACTCAGAAATCAATCTTAGAGATATGTTCGTAGGAAGCCTAAAGAACAATAAAATCCAGGTGAAGTTTTTGAGCATAGGCAATAAGCCGACAAGGAAGGAGGTCTGAGATGAGGCCACAGCCCCAGTAGCAGAAAGAGATAATCGCGAATTGCAGTGGAGTTCTTTCCCTGAGTCGGCAGGGGTGGTCCACTGGATTTCAGTGAGATCAAGGCCGTGGTAGCCAAGTCCACAGTCTCAGAATCAGAAATTTAGATGCTATCATTGCCACGGTAGCCACCAATCATTCAAATTCCTACAATTCCAGTCAAAGTGCTATGCCTGTGGGAAAGTCAGTCACGTCCAGATGGCGTGTGGGAGTAGAGGAAACAATTTTGCTTCAGGTCGTGGTAAAGCTCCAGGTCACAGCTATGCACCAGATTGAGATCATGCTAGATCTAAAGCTAATTCAGGCACCTGGAAATACTTGAATGCCTTGGGGCAATGCCTTGACCATTCTGGGTCAAGCTATCTGGTTTAGTTTCCAAACAATGCTTGGCAGTTAACCGTCACCATCAGATGGTGCATTCTCCACGGCAATGCCTCTACCAATCAAGAGTCCACTTGCTAACCAATCAGCACTCTCTTCTCATACAGTATAAATTGTTGTTTTCCCCTTCTCTTGGTATTCTTGCGAGTGTACTGATGAGTGCAAGACAAAAAGCTTAGACATGTCTCTTTTGTCAGCAATATTCAAGGAGAGTACATAAAATCCCTAAGTCATATTCCCTTATGCAAAATGGGAGTGAAACTGACTTGTTATACCCATAATCATTTTTCAACTTTAGGTGAAGTTAGTGTTGGAGTGGAATTCAATGGCGAGTCATTTTTCTTGCCATTGCTGGTAGTAGGAGGGAACAGAGATGGTTAAACTGGGCCAAGTTATTTTGCAGTAGTGATCAGTAAGGGAGTATCTATCATTGAGGAAGTGCTAAGAGAGCACAAAGGGGTCTTTAAGCAAAGAGGACCAAACAATAAAATTAGCCATCAACATGATATTAGATATCATATGTCAGCAGATCTTGTGAATACAGATGTTCTTTCAAGATTTCCTGTGAAGATTGATTCATCTTAAGCCACTGAGTTACCTGTGAATTGCTTTACAGACACAAATGACATGTCAGTGTCTGCCAGAGAAATTAATGGATGTGGTGCTCAGTAAACTGACAAGCAGTGGTTGGGCAGAACTCCTTTCCCTGACCATTATCCAGTGACTAATGCTAGACATGAACTTGCATGGACGCTGGGTGCACCAGTCCTATCACCACTGTCAGATAGCTTGTTGACCATCACTTTTAAGGTGCACACATGAATGGCAGGCAATTGGGTGAGTTCTCACAGAGGGAGTGACAGATT
Organism: Carcharodon carcharias; assembly: GCF_017639515.1. Lineage (NCBI taxonomy): Eukaryota > Metazoa > Chordata > Chondrichthyes > Lamniformes > Lamnidae > Carcharodon > Carcharodon carcharias. The sequence continues at coordinate 48,782,610 of NC_054479.1, read as the reverse complement.
GTTGATTCTGACTACACAAAGACAGGGAAGGATATTTGAGCCAATCATAAAGGAAGAAAAAATTGGCTCACAGTGATGAATTCAGAGGGGAAATGGATAAGCACATGAGGGGGAAAGGAATAAAAGAAAATGTTGATAGGGTTAGATGAAATAGGTGGGAGGAGGCTCCCAAGGAGCACAAACACCAATACAGACCAATTGGGTTGAATGATCTGTTTCTGTGTTGCAAATTCTATCTAATTCAATTTGATTGTACCTTCAGACATTCTGTGGGCAGCCATTTGGAAATTACAGCTGAGCACAACACTAACAGATAGACCTGAAGATGGTGAACGTGCCGGAAATCGGAAGTCCCACCCCAGAACACGGCACCTACCATTTTCACGGGGGTCAGAATAGGCCCAGATCAGGGTATGGGCATACCCGTTTCACGGAGGCAGCTGCTAATATATTTGGGCTCAAGTCAGGTTTTGGTTTCACAGGTATCTGAAACACAATGTGCACAGAGCAGACCTGGTCTGAACTTCATGCATTTCTTTGGCTAGCCAGGGTGCCCCTTTGGAGAGGTGCAAGCTGTGAAATTTGCTTTAAACTTGTCTTATCTGCCCCAGAATTGGCAAAAACTCAATTCAAACTATCTTGCTTTAACCCAAGGTGGATCTGCTGGAATTGCAGGGGCAGTTTTATTTTGCCCCTACTGACTCGTGTACCTGGGTACCAGGAAGAAATATGTGCTTGAGAAGGGTGCATTGCACTTAGTGTGAAGGAACTTACAAGATGTGCATTGCGTCCTCGCACGTAGACGCCTTAAAAGCCAGTCAATGTAAGCAGCTGAAGGCCAGAGGGTGGGCAGAAGGTCAGGAAGAAGAGGCAGTGCCACGCACACTGGGGAGGAGGAGAGGGAGGGGAGGACAACCAAGTACTACCCTTTGGGAAGGGTGTACAGACCTAGGACATCAAATCACAATATGATGAAGAACCAGTGCTGAAGGTAATTGAGGCTATGTGTGAGGTGATGACAAACATATATTACATGGTCCAACAACAGTTCAAACAACAATCCATCAACCGCCGCCACACTCTGCCAGTGGCTCCAAAGTTAACTATCACTCTCTATTTTTATGCCTCAGTCTCTTCCCAGGGTTCATCAGGGACCTGTCCGGTATATCCTAGTCGATAGCACACAGTTGCTTTAAGGTCATAACTAATGCCTTGCTTGCTCATGTGGAGTGGGTACATTAATTTCCCTATAGATTTGCCATTTCAGACGCAGAGAGCCACGGTCTTGCCCAATTAGCAGGCTTCCTTCAGGTGTAGGATGTTATAGATTGTACCTATGTTGCCGCAAAGGTCCCAACTCAACATGCGGACGCCTCTGTCAACCAGAAGTCCTTCCACTCATAGGCGGTTAGTGACCACAACAAGGTCTTCCTTCATGTGTGTGCAAGATTCCCTGGCAGCTGCCATGACTCGCTCATACTCAGGAGTTCCTAACTCCTTCAGCTATTTCAGTCACCTTCACAGATCCGTGGCTGGCTTCTAAGGGACAACAACGTGGCTAAGGACCCCCTTTAGGACCCCTCAAACTGAGGCCAAGTACAACTACAACAGCAGCCATGTTGTCACAGGCATACAATCGAGCAGGCCATTAGCATTTTAAAGGTGTGCTTCAGGAGCCTCAATGTTCAGCGGAGACCTGCAATATCCCAGCAAAGGGATCAAGAATTGTGGTAGCGTGTAACATGCTGCACAGAATTGCATGGCGGAGGGGCCTCCAAATTGATGACAACAATGCCTTGGGCAGAGCTCCAACTCTGAAGAGGATGAGGAGGATGTTGAGGAGGAGAAGTCCTGCCTATTCTGATGATTCCCAAATGGATGACGATGAGGAGGCTGCCAATGGTAGAGCAGCTGGGAGGCATGGCCATGTAGTCAGGGCTGACCCCGTGCAGGAGTGGGGGGGGAGCGTGGGGGGGGGGCTCTTCGCCAGAAGGGTACTTGTGCAAAATTGATCCTCCTATCTCACACTTCGCCATCAACCAGCACTTGGTGTGCAATTTCTAAGTAAAGGACCTTTTTCTTTGGTGCCACAATTACTCAGGGGACTGCCCATCCCCAAAGGGGAGGGAATCACCATCAGTGAGTTTGACTCAGCTACATTAAAATGGCTGAAACCCTCACCATCATAACCAGTGGCCTCAGCGTATTAAAACATTCATGGTAAGAAGCCCTTCACAGCCTGGCCCCCTCACATGAACACCTTTAAATGAGTGCCTCTAAATGAAGCACCAAAGCTACCATATTGTCCATAATTAAATCATGCCCGCGATGCTGAGAGTGACATGATTTCAGACTTACACCCTCTTCAGGCTGATAGGATTGTATGTGCCAGCAGCCACACAGGTAAGGCATATTGCGCATGATAATCCTACAAGTGTACAACAGTTTCTTTGACAAACTTGTGCACCATCATTCCGGCCAGTGGTCTAGCATCTGCTGTGGGTGGCCAGTGGTCTAGCATCTGCTGTGGGCACCATATGCAATATTCAAGGCTTCCATAAACCTCTGCTTCCTCCACAAAACACATCCTCTGCCTCCTAGAATGCAAATGCTGCCAAAGTACCGAATAGAGCAGATGAGCAATATTCCCTAGAGCTGACATGGCAATTGAGCTGCGATGCCTGTACCTAGGCCAATGCGTGACAGTACCATGTGCCTTGCATCCAGGATACATGCTTGAATTACAACTGCTGCCCAGCATTTTTCCATGGAGTCTGATCATTGAGACTCCCTTAAAGTCAAGCTTGGATGGACAATGAAAGATACAAGGAGCATCTCAGCGCTTGAGCCTTAAAACACTGGATTCTTATGTGATACATCCAAAGCATCACAAATATGGTTATACCCTTGCTCCTGATGGCTTCACCTCAAGATGGACCTCAGCATGCTACCTTCATTATCACTGATAAAAACAGCCTTTATGACGTTGCCATTTCTTTGGAGTTCTGTAGCATACAAAGTCATCTGCGAGTGTAAATATATTCAAATAGTGCTCAAATGTGAAACGGACATGTGAAAAGTGTAACCACAATGAACCCATTAGTGCTCTAGGCAAGACAATGCCCCGCAGACTCCTATGAAATACCCCCACTGGGCTGCCTCGGAGGAGGTGGAGACAGATTGCTCACTTCTCGGTCAATATGGCAATGAGGAACCTGGTGGCCGGCTTTGTCATGCAGGCAGGCATTCATGGAGGCCTCCTTTAGACTGCAACCTCCGCAACACAGCAACGGCAGCTGTGGTCACTGACTGAGGGCTCTGGTAGAGGGGCTGGGGAGGTGGAAGAAGATGAGGGTGCTGAGAAACGCCCGGTAACTTTACCCTCCTCAGTGACCTCCACAGCCCTAGCTTGGCCTTCAGGAGATGTTGATGGGCTCGTTGTCGGCGTGCAGCAGGCATCCATTCCGGCAGCTGCTGTGCTAACAGTGTGACCACCCTGTTAAGACTGTGCAGTTCCTCATGCATTCCATGGATGTTAGCGCTCATTCCATGAGCAGACCCATCCATCCTACCCAGGGAGGTTTGCATCTTTTCCTGGCTGAGACGCTGCTCTTGCATTCACTGCGAGTGTTGCTGCATGTATCTCTCCATGAGATTGGCCAATCTCTCATGGTCAGAGCTCATGCAATTGAGTCTCTGGGACAATGTGCAGCTCATGACAGTGATGGACTCCTCCATTTGCAGTCCAAGCGCTCCCGCTGCCTCAGGAAACCCTGCCAGATGTCCACACATCTGCACCTGATTGGACAAATACTGTGTCTTGAAGAGGTTCCACATTCCTGCCCATTGGAGAATCATCACGACTTTCCCCCCTCCTCCAAGGGGGGCCTGCACACAGCTGTCTCTGACTCTGACACCTCCTCCTGCACTCTGGTGTGGTGACTTTCACCCTGTGCCATCGACTCTAAATGCGTGCTACATCCCTCCGAAGTGCCAGTGTCAGAGTTGGCGGCGTGCGGGCTAATCAGATGTGATGCTGCCTCCTCGGATGTCTCTTTTTCCTCTTGATGCCCAAGTGGGTGGGGGTGAGGGAGCACAGCTGGGACCTGTGTGAGACACAGGAGTTATTTTGGTGTAGCCCTTCTCATTGTGAAAGCTCTGTTTGACACACGCTGTTGCATTTAACCATGCTCGCGCATGATATGGTATGATGCGAACCCATCCTTGCACTCCCTCTCACACCAGCATCCCCTCATGCTTAGTGAACTGATATCATGACCTCCAGCATTACCACCATGTGCCGAGGCGATTTTAACCCTGCCTTTATCACCATTCACCAACAGGCAGCTGTTCAGGCACCCCGGCTATCTCAACGGCCATTTGTTCAACTGAGCGAATTCTTGTCAGCCAGGCTGACCCACCCCCAGTCCAGCCCATCTCCTTAGTGCTCTTCGCCCTTTTCAATTGAAACGATATCATGATTTCATGTTAGCCTGATATATGGAGCAGGCTGTGATATTTCTCTTCACAGTGTCTGTGCATCACAGTGCAGATTTAGATTTACATCTGTTCTGTGTGCAACCACATGAGCAGCTTACACATACAAGCCCCAACGCTGAAACAGGGGTATGTGCCAAGTCCCACACCTTAGCTGTAGTATGCAACTGCAGTGTATCAAACAAGGCTACACCAAAATAACTCCTTCTGTGTCTCACACAGGTCCCAGCTGTGCTCCCTCACCCCCACTCACTTGGGCATCAAGAGGAAAAAGAGACATCTGAGGAGGCAGCATCACATCTGATTAGCCTGCACTCTGCCAACTCTGACACTGGCACTTCGGAAGGATGTAGCACGCGTTTAGAGTCGATTGGCACAGGGTGAAAGTCACCACACCAGAGTGCAGGAGGAGGTATCAGAATCAGACAGCTGTGTGGTCCTTCCCTTGCAGCTCTGTGTGGATGAGCCAAGCTACTCACCTTGCCAGAACGCAGCAAAGCAGTGAATCCACAAGTGCTGATAGTCTCCTGCTGCACTCACCACAGTTTGAATCCAGGCCTTCTTGGTTGTTGCAGGTGGATTATGTCGGCCAGCAAGGCAGAGGACTGCTCTCCTCTTCTGGATTTTCTTCCACCAAAACTTGAAGATCCTCATCAGAAAAGAGTGGGGAAGCTGGATCCAACCCTTCCCCCACGTCTCCTCTGTGTGACATCCTAGCAATGCTCTCATTCACTTTGGTGCGCTTACTTTTAAAAACTTATTCTTTGATGGAATGTGGGCATCGCTGGCTAAGCCAGCATTTGTTGCCCATCCTTAACTGCCCTTGAACTGAGTGGCTTGCTAGGCCATTTCAGAGGTAAGTTAAGAGGCAACTACATTGCTGTGGGCCTGGAGTCACATGTAGGCCACACCAAGTAAGGACAGCAGGTTTCCTTCCCTAAAGGATATTAGTGAACCAGATGGGTTTTTACAACAATCTATGATAGTTTCATGGTCACCATTACTGAGACTAACTTTCAATACAAGACTTTTAAAAAAATTAATTGAATTTAAATTCCACCAGCTGCCTTGATGGGATTTGAACTCAAGCCAGCAGAGAATTCACCTGGCCATTATGGATTACTACTCTAGTAACATCACCACTAGGCCATCATCTCCCCCACACTAACCATTTTCACCATATCATCAATGATTATTAATAAGGTTTGGTGGAGATAATGGCACAGCAGAAATGCTTGGTGCCATGTGTGTGGCAGCTGTGACTCCAAGGTAGCATGCTGTGCTCCATGATGACTGACAGCCCCACTAGTATCCTCCCTCTTAGTCACACTGTTATGCTGTGACAGTGCACAGCTGTAATGGACCTGCTCAAGGGTCAACAGTGTGGGCACATCCTGATAGGTGTATGGCAAGAGGGCAACTGGATGGAATAATGAGAATGGCACTGTTCAGCATTCATCTATCCACTGAGTCTTGGCAGCTAGCTACATGACTG